>NW_027139981.1:1248986-1561232 GCF_035084215.1 Heptranchias perlo | reverse complement strand
CTTGTATTTGAAGATAAAATCTTTTTGCTTTGAAGAAGAAAGATCTAGCTGACTGAAATAAGTTCATTAGATGAAAACCAACAAAAATTGACAAGAACCACGAAAAGTTCTTGTATTTTAAGATAAAATCTTACTCTATTAAGGTAAAAACTTCCAGCTCGCTGAAATATGTTCATTTGCTGAAAACCATCAAAACCACGAAAACTTCTTGTATTTTAAGATGATATCTTACGCTATTAAAGAAAAAACTTCTGGCTCGCTGAAATATGGTCATTTGCTGAAAACCAACAAAACCACGAAAAGTTCTTGTATTTGAAGATAAAATCTTTTTGCTTTGAAGAAGAAAGATCCAGCTGACTGAAATAAGTTCATTCGATGAAAACCAACAAAAATTGACAAGAACCACGAAAAGTTCTTGTATTTTAAGATAAAATCTTACTCTATTAAGGAAAAAACTTCCAGCTCGCTGAAATATGTTCATTTGCTGAAAACCATCAAAACCACGAAAAGTTCTTGTATTTGAAGATAAAATCTTTTTGCTTTGAAGAGGAAAGATCTAGCTGACAGAAATAAGGTAATTCGATGAAAACCAACAAAAATTGACAAGAACCACGAAAAGTTCTTGTATTTTAAGATAAAATCTTACGCTATTAAAGAAAAAACTCCCAGCTTGCTGAAATATGTTCATTTGCTGAAAACCAACAAAACCACGAAAAGTTCTTGTATTGGAAGATAAAATCTTTTTTCTTTGAAGACGAAAGATCTAGCTGACTGAAATAAGTTCATTAGATGAAAACCAACAAAAATTGACAAGAACCACGAAAAGTTCTTGTATTTTAAGATAAAATCTTACTCTATTAAGGAAAAAACTTCCAGCTCGCTGAAATATGTTCATTTGCTGAAAACCATCAAAACCATGAAAAGTTCTTGTATTTGAAGATAAAATCTTTTTGCTTTGAAGAAGAAAGATCTAGCTGACTGAAATAAGTTCATTTGATGAAAACCAACAAAATTTGACAAGAACCACGAAAACTTCTTGTATTTTAAGATAATATCTTACGCTATTAAAGAAAAAACTCCCAGCTCGCTGAAATATGTTAATTTGCTGAAAACCAACAAAACCACGAAAAGTTCTTGTATTTGAAGATAAAATCTTTTTTCTTTGAAGAAGAAACATCTAGCTGACTGAAATAAGTTCATTAGATGAAAACCAACAAAAATTGACAAGAACCACGAAAAGTTCTTGTATTTTGAGATAAAATCTTACTCTATTAAGGAAAAAACTTCCAGCTCGCTGAAATATGTTCATTTGCTGAAAACCATCAAAACCTCGAAAAGTTCTTGTATTTGAAGATAAAATCTTTTTGCTTTGAAGAAGAAAGATCCAGCTGACTGAAATAAGTTCATTAGATGAAAACCAACAAAAATTGACAAGAACCACGAAAAGTTCTTGTATTTTAAGATAAAATCTTACTCTATTAAAGAAAAAACTTCCAGCTCGCTGAAATCTGTTCATTTGCTGAAAACCAACAAAACCACCAAAAGTTCTTGTATTTGAAGATAAAATCTTTTTGCTTTGAAGAAGAAAGATCTAGCTGACTGAAATAAGTTCATTAGATGAAAACCAACAAAAATTGACAAGAACCACGAAAAGTTCTTGTATTTTAAGATAAAATCTTACTCTATTAAGGTAAAAACTTCCAGCTCGCTGAAATATGTTCATTTGCTGAAAACCATCAAAACCACGAAAACTTCTTGTATTTTAAGATGATATCTTACGCTATTAAAGAAAAAACTTCTGGCTCGCTGAAATATGGTCATTTGCTGAAAACCAACAAAACCACGAAAAGTTGTTGTATTTGAAGATAAAATCTTTTTGCTTTGAAGAAGAAAGATCCAGCTGACTGAAATAAGTTCATTCGATGAAAACCAACAAAAATTGACAAGAACCACGAAAAGTTCTTGTATTTTAAGATAAAATCTTACTCTATTAAGGAAAAAACTTCCAGCTCGCTGAAATATGTTCATTTGCTGAAAACCATCAAAACCACGAAAAGTTCTTGTATTTGAAGATAAAATCTTTTTGCTTTGAAGAAGAAAGATCTAGCTGACTGAAATAAGTTCATTCGATGAAAACCAACAAAAATTGACAAGAACCACGAAAAGTTCTTGTATTTTAAGATAAAATCTTACGCTATTAAAGAAAAAACTCCCAGCTTGCTGAAATATGTTCATTTGCTGAAAACCAACAAAACCACGAAAAGTTCTTGTATTTGAAGATAAAATCTTTTTTCTTTGAAGACGAAAGATCTAGCTGACTGAAATAAGTTCATTAGATGAAAACCAACAAAAATTGACAAGAACCACGAAAAGTTCTTGTATTTTAAGATAAAATCTTACTCTATTAATGAAAAAACTTACAGCTCGCTGAAATATGTTCATTTGCTGAAAACCAACAAAACCACGAAAAGTTCTTGTATTTGAAGATAAAATCTTTTTGCTTTGAAGAAGAAAGATCCAGCTGACTGAAATAAGTTCATTAGATGAAAACCAACAAAAATTGACAAGAACCACGAAAAGTTCTTGTATTTTAAGATAAAATCTTACGCTATTAAAGAAAAAATTTCTGGCTTGCTGAAATATGTTCATTTGCTGAAAACCATCAAAACCACGAAAAGTTCTTGTATTTGAAGATAAAATCTTTTTGCTTTGAAGAAGAAAGATCTGGCTGACTGAAATAAGTTCATTAGATGAAAAGCAACAAAAATTGACAAGAACCACAAAAAGTTCTTGTATTTTAAGATAAAATCTTACGCTATCAAAGAAAAAACTTCTTGCTCGCTGAAATATGTTCATTTGCTGAAAACCAACAAAACCACGAAAAGTTCTTGTATTTGAAGATAAAATCTTTTTGCTTTGAAGAAGAAAGATCCAGCTGACTGAAATAAGTTCATTGGATGAAAACCAACAAAAATTGACAAGAACCACGAAAAGTTCTTGTATTTTAAGATAAAATCTTACTCTATTAAGGAAAAAACTCCCAGCTCGCTGAAATATGTTCATTTGCTGAAAACCAACAAAACCACGAAAAGTTCTTGTATTTGAAGATAAAATCTTTTTTCTTTGAAGAAGAAAGATCTAGCTGACTGAAATAAGTTCATCAGATGAAAACCAACAAAAATTGACAAGAAACACGAAAAGTTCTTGTATTTTAAGATAAAATCTTACTCTATTAATGAAAAAACTTACAGCTCGCTGAAATATATTCATTTGCTGAAAACCAACAAAACCACGAAAAGTTCTTGTATTTGAAGATAAAATCTTTTTGCTTTGAAGAAGAAAGATCCAGCTGACTGAAATAAGTTCATTAGATGAAAACCAACAAAAATTGACAAGAACCACGAAAAGTTCTTGTATTTTAAGATAAAATCTTACGCTATTAAAGAAAAAACTCCCAGCTTGCTGAAATATGTTCATTTGCTGAAAACCATCAAAACCACGAAAAGTTCTTGTATTTGAAGATAAAATCTTTTTGCTTTGAAGAAGAAAGATCTGGCTGACTGAAATAAGTTCATTAGATGAAAAGCAACAAAAATTGACAAGAACCACAAAAAGTTCTTGTATTTTAAGATAAAATCTTACGCTATCAAAGAAAAAACTTCTTGCTCGCTGAAATCTGTTCATTTGCTGAAAACCAACAAAACCACGAAATGTTCTTGTATTTGAAGATAAAATCTTTTTGCTTTGAAGAAGAAAGATCCAGCTGACTGAAATAAGTTCATTGGATGAAAACCAACAAAAATTGACAAGAACCACGAAAAGTTCTTGTATTTTAAGATAAAATCTTACTCTATTCAGGAAAAAACTTCCAGCTCGCTGAAATATGTTCATTTGCTGAAAACCATCAAAACCACGAAAAGTTCTTGTATTTGAAGATAAAATCTTTTTGCTTTGAAGAAGAAAGTTCCAGCTGACTAAAATAAGTTCATTTGATGAAAACCAACAAAAATTGACAAGAACCACGAAAAGTTCTTGTATTTTAAGATAAAATCTTACTCTATTAAGGAAAAAACTTCCAGCTCGCTGAAATATGTTCATTTGCTGAAAACCATCAAAACCACGAAAAGTTCTTGTATTTGAAGATAAAATCTTTTTTCTTTGAAGAAGAAAGATCTAGCTGACTGAAATAAGTTCATTAGATGAAAACCAACAAAAATTGACAAGAATCACGAAAAGTTCTTGTATTTTAAGATAAAATCTTACTCTATTAAGGTAAAAACTTCCAGCTCGCTGAAATATGTTCATTTGCTGAAAACCATCAAAACCACGAAAAGTTCTTGTATTTGAAGATAAAATCTTTTTGCTTTGAAGAAGAAAGATCTAGCTGACTGAAATAAGTTCATTAGATGAAAACCAACAAAAATTGACAAGAACCACGAAAAGTTCTTGTATTTTAAGATAAAATCTTACTCTATTAAGGAAAAAACTCCCAGCTCGCTGAAATATGTTCATTTGCTGAAAACCAACAAAACCACGAAAAGTTCTTGTATTTGAAGATAAAATCTTTTTTATTTGAAGAAGAAAGATCTAGCTGACTGAAATAAGTTCATTAGATGAAAACCAACAAAAATTGACAAGAAACACGAAAAGTTCTTGTATTTCAAGATAAAATCTTACTCTATTAATGAAAAAACTTCCAGCTCGCTGAAATATGTTCATTTGCTGAAAACCAACAAAACCACGAAAAGTTCTTGTATTTGAAGATAAAATCTTTTTGCTTTGAAGAAGAAAGATCCAGCTGACTGAAATAAGTTCATTAGATGAAAACCAACAAAAATTGACAAGAAACACGAAAAGTTCTTGTATTTTAAGATAAAATCTTACTCTATTAAGGAAAAAACTTCCAGTTCGCTGAATTATGTTCATTTGCTGAAAACCAACATAACCACCAAAAGTTCTTGTATTTGAAGATAAAATTTTTTTGCTTTGACGAAGATAGATCGAGCTGACTGAAATAAGTTCATTAGATGAAAACCAACAAAAATTGACAAGAACCACGAAAAGTTCTTGTATTTTAAGATAAAATCTTACTCTATTAAGGAAAAAACTTCCAGCTCGCTGAAATCTGTTCATTTGCTGAAAACCAACAAAACCACCAAAAGTTCTTGTATTTGAAGATAAAATCTTTTTGCTTTGAAGAAGAAAGATCTAGCTGACTGAAATAAGTTCATTAGATGAAAACCAACAAAAATTGACAAGAACCACGAAAAGTTCTTGTATTTTGAGATAAATTCTTACTCTATTAAGGAAAAAACTTCCAGCTCGCTGAAATATGTTCATTTGCTGAAAACCATCAAAACCACGAAAAGTTCTTGTGTTTGAAGATAAAATCTTTTTGCTTTGAAGAAGAAAGATAAAGCTGACTGAAATAAGTTCATTCGATGAAAACCAACAAAAATTGACAAGAACCACGAAAAGTTCTTGTATTTTAAGATAAAATCTTACGCTATTAAAGAAAAAACTTCTGGCTCGCTGAAATATGTTCATTTGCTGAAAACCAACAAAACCACGAAAAGTTCTTGTATTTGAAGATAAAATCTTTTTGCTTTGAAGAAGAAAGATCCAGCTGACTGAAATAAGTTCATTAGATGAAAACCAACAAAAATTGACAAGAACCACGAAAAGTTCTTGTATTTTAAGATAAAATCTTACTCTATTAAAGAAAAAACTTCCAGCTCGCTGAAATCTGTTCATTAGCTGAAAACCAACAAAACCACCAAAAGTTCTTGTATTTGAAGATAAAATCTTTTTGCTTTGAAGAAGAAAGATCTAGCTGACTGAAAAAAGTTCATTAGATGAAAACCAACAAAAATTGACAAGAATCACGAAAAGTTCTTGTATTTTAAGATAAAATCTTACTCTATTAAGGTAAAAACTTCCAGCTCGCTGAAATATGTTCATTTGCTGAAAACCATCAAAACCACGAAAACTTCTTGTATTTTAAGATGATATCTTACGCTATTAAAGAAAAAACTTCTGGCTCGCTGAAATATGGTCATTTGCTGAAAACCAACAAAACCACGAAAAGTTCTTGTATTTGAAGATAAAATCTTTTTGCTTTGAAGAAGAAAGATCCAGCTGACTGAAATAAGTTCATTCGATGAAAACCAACAAAAATTGACAAGAACCACGAAAAGTTCTTGTATTTTGAGATAAATTCTTACTCTATTAAGGAAAAAACTTCCAGCTCGCTGAAATATGTTCATTTGCTGAAAACCATCAAAACCACGAAAAGTTCTTGTGTTTGAAGATAAAATCTTTTTGCTTTGAAGAAGAAAGATAAAGCTGACTGAAATAAGTTCATTCGATGAAAACCAACAAAAATTGACAAGAACCACGAAAAGTTCTTGTATTTTAAGATAAAATCTTACGCTATTAAAGAAAAAACTTCTGGCTCGCTGAAATATGTTCATTTGCTGAAAACCAACAAAACCACGAAAAGTTCTTGTATTTGAAGATAAAATCTTTTTGCTTTGAAGAAGAAAGATCCAGCTGACTGAAATAAGTTCATTAGATGAAAACCAACAAAAATTGACAAGAACCACGAAAAGTTCTTGTATTTTAAGATAAAATCTTACTCTATTAAAGAAAAAACTTCCAGCTCGCTGAAATCTGTTCATTAGCTGAAAACCAACAAAACCACCAAAAGTTCTTGTATTTGAAGATAAAATCTTTTTGCTTTGAAGAAGAAAGATCTAGCTGACTGAAAAAAGTTCATTAGATGAAAACCAACAAAAATTGACAAGAATCACGAAAAGTTCTTGTATTTTAAGATAAAATCTTACTCTATTAAGGTAAAAACTTCCAGCTCGCTGAAATATGTTCATTTGCTGAAAACCATCAAAACCACGAAAACTTCTTGTATTTTAAGATGATATCTTACGCTATTAAAGAAAAAACTTCTGGCTCGCTGAAATATGGTCATTTGCTGAAAACCAACAAAACCACGAAAAGTTCTTGTATTTGAAGATAAAATCTTTTTGCTTTGAAGAAGAAAGATCCAGCTGACTGAAATAAGTTCATTCGATGAAAACCAACAAAAATTGACAAGAACCACGAAAAGTTCTTGTATTTTAAGATAAAATCTTACTCTATTAAGGAAAAAACTTCCAGCTCGCTGAAATATGTTCATTTGCTGAAAACCATCAAAACCATGAAAAGTTCTTGTATTTGAAGATAAAATCTTTTTGCTTTGAAGAAGAAAGATCTCGCTGACTGAAATAAGTTCATTTGATGAAAACCAACAAAATTTGACAAGAACCACGAAAACTTCTTGTATTTTAAGATAATATCTTACGCTATTAAAGAAAAAACTCCCAGCTCGCTGAAATATGTTAATTTGCTGAAAACCAACAAAACCACGAAAAGTTCTTGTATTTGAAGATAAAATCTTTTTGCTTTGAAGAAGAAAGATCCAGCTGACTGAAATAAGTTCATTAGATGAAAACCAACAAAAATTGACAAGAACCACGAAAAGTTCTTGTATTTTAAGATAAAATCTTACTCTATTAAAGAAAAAACTTCCAGCTCGCTGAAATCTGTTCATTAGCTGAAAACCAACAAAACCACCAAAAGTTCTTGTATTTGAAGATAAAATCTTTTTGCTTTGAAGAAGAAAGATCTAGCTGACTGAAAAAAGTTCATTAGATGAAAACCAACAAAAATTGACAAGAATCACGAAAAGTTCTTGTATTTTAAGATAAAATCTTACTCTATTAAGGTAAAAACTTCCAGCTCGCTGAAATATGTTCATTTGCTGAAAACCATCAAAACCACGAAAACTTCTTGTATTTTAAGATGATATCTTACGCTATTAAAGAAAAAACTTCTGGCTCGCTGAAATATGTTCATTTGCTGAAAACCAACAAAACCACGAAAAGTTCTTGTATTTGAAGATAAAATCTTTTTGCTTTGAAGAAGAAAGATCCAGCTGACTGAAATAAGTTCATTAGATGAAAACCAACAAAAATTGACAAGAACCACGAAAAGTTCTTGTATTTTAAGATAAAATCTTACTCTATTAAAGAAAAAACTTCCAGCTCGCTGAAATCTGTTCATTAGCTGAAAACCAACAAAACCACCAAAAGTTCTTGTATTTGAAGATAAAATCTTTTTGCTTTGAAGAAGAAAGATCTAGCTGACTGAAAAAAGTTCATTAGATGAAAACCAACAAAAATTGACAAGAATCACGAAAAGTTCTTGTATTTTAAGATAAAATCTTACTCTATTAAGGTAAAAACTTCCAGCTCGCTGAAATATGTTCATTTGCTGAAAACCATCAAAACCACGAAAACTTCTTGTATTTTAAGATGATATCTTACGCTATTAAAGAAAAAACTTCTGGCTCGCTGAAATATGGTCATTTGCTGAAAACCAACAAAACCACGAAAAGTTCTTGTATTTGAAGATAAAATCTTTTTGCTTTGAAGAAGAAAGATCCAGCTGACTGAAATAAGTTCATTCGATGAAAACCAACAAAAATTGACAAGAACCACGAAAAGTTCTTGTATTTTGAGATAAATTCTTACTCTATTAAGGAAAAAACTTCCAGCTCGCTGAAATATGTTCATTTGCTGAAAACCATCAAAACCACGAAAAGTTCTTGTGTTTGAAGATAAAATCTTTTTGCTTTGAAGAAGAAAGATAAAGCTGACTGAAATAAGTTCATTCGATGAAAACCAACAAAAATTGACAAGAACCACGAAAAGTTCTTGTATTTTAAGATAAAATCTTACGCTATTAAAGAAAAAACTTCTGGCTCGCTGAAATATGTTCATTTGCTGAAAACCAACAAAACCACGAAAAGTTCTTGTATTTGAAGATAAAATCTTTTTGCTTTGAAGAAGAAAGATCCAGCTGACTGAAATAAGTTCATTAGATGAAAACCAACAAAAATTGACAAGAACCACGAAAAGTTCTTGTATTTTAAGATAAAATCTTACTCTATTAAAGAAAAAACTTCCAGCTCGCTGAAATCTGTTCATTAGCTGAAAACCAACAAAACCACCAAAAGTTCTTGTATTTGAAGATAAAATCTTTTTGCTTTGAAGAAGAAAGATCTAGCTGACTGAAAAAAGTTCATTAGATGAAAACCAACAAAAATTGACAAGAATCACGAAAAGTTCTTGTATTTTAAGATAAAATCTTACTCTATTAAGGTAAAAACTTCCAGCTCGCTGAAATATGTTCATTTGCTGAAAACCATCAAAACCACGAAAACTTCTTGTATTTTCAGATGATATCTTACGCTATTAAAGAAAAAACTTCTGGCTCGCTGAAATATGGTCATTTGCTGAAAACCAACAAAACCACGAAAAGTTCTTGTATTTGAAGATAAAATCTTTTTGCTTTGAAGAAGAAAGATCCAGCTGACTGAAATAAGTTCATTCGATGAAAACCAACAAAAATTGACAAGAACCACGAAAAGTTCTTGTATTTTAAGATAAAATCTTACTCTATTAAGGAAAAAACTTCCAGCTCGCTGAAATATGTTCATTTGCTGAAAACCATCAAAACCATGAAAAGTTCTTGTATTTGAAGATAAAATCTTTTTGCTTTGAAGAAGAAAGATCTCGCTGACTGAAATAAGTTCATTTGATGAAAACCAACAAAATTTGACAAGAACCACGAAAACTTCTTGTATTTTAAGATAATATCTTACGCTATTAAAGAAAAAACTCCCAGCTCGCTGAAATATGTTAATTTGCTGAAAACCAACAAAACCACGAAAAGTTCTTGTATTTGAAGATAAAATCTTTTTTCTTTGAAGAAGAAAGATCTAGCTGACTGAAATAAGTTCATTAGATGAAAACCAACAAAAATTGACAAGAACCACGAAAAGTTCTTGTATTTTGAGATAAAATCTTACTCTATTAAGTAAAAACTTCCAGCTCGCTGAAATATGTTCATTTGCTGAAAACCATCAAAACCATGAAAAGTTCTTGTATTTGAAGAGAAAATCTTTTTGCTTTGAAGAAGAAAGATCTAGCTGACTGAAATAAGTTCATTTGATGAAAACCAACAAAATTTGACAAGAACCACGAAAACTTCTTGTATTTTAAGATAATATCTTACGCTATTAAAGAAAAAACTCCCAGCTCGCTGAAATATGTTAATTTGCTGAAAACCAACAAAACCACGAAAAGTTCTTGTATTTGAAGATAAAATCTTTTTTCTTTGAAGAAGAAAGATCCAGCTGACTGAAATAAGTTCATTAGATGAAAACCAACAAAAATTGACAAGAAACACGAAAAGTTCTTGTATTTTAAGATAAAATCTTACTCTATTAAGGAAAAAACTTCCAGTTCGCTGAATTATGTTCATTTGCTGAAAACCAACATAACCACCAAAAGTTCTTGTATTTGAAGATAAAATTTTTTTGCTTTGACGAAGATAGATCTAGCTGACTGAAATAAGTTCATTAGATGAAAACCAACAAAAATTGACAAGAACCACGAAAAGTTCTTGTATTTTAAGATAAAATCTTACTCTATTAAGGAAAAAACTTCCAGCTCGCTGAAATCTGTTCATTTGCTGAAAACCAACAAAACCACCAAAAGTTCTTGTATTTGAAGATAAAATCTTTTTGCTTTGAAGAAGAAAGATCTAGCTGACTGAAATAAGTTCATTAGATGAAAACCAACAAAAATTGACAAGAACCACGAAAAGTTCTTGTATTTTGAGATAAATTCTTACTCTATTAAGGAAAAAACTTCCAGCTCGCTGAAATATGTTCATTTGCTGAAAACCATCAAAACCACGAAAAGTTCTTGTGTTTGAAGATAAAATCTTTTTGCTTTGAAGAAGAAAGATAAAGCTGACTGAAATAAGTTCATTCGATGAAAACCAACAAAAATTGACAAGAACCACGAAAAGTTCTTGTATTTTAAGATAAAATCTTACGCTATTAAAGAAAAAACTTCTGGCTCGCTGAAATATGTTCATTTGCTGAAAACCAACAAAACCACCAAAAGTTCTTGTATTTGAAGATAAAATCTTTTTGCTTTGAAGAAGAAAGATCCAGCTGACTGAAATAAGTTCATTAGATGAAAACCAACAAAAATTGACAAGAACCACGAAAAGTTCTTGTATTTTAAGATAAAATCTTACTCTATTAAAGAAAAAACTTCCAGCTCGCTGAAATCTGTTCATTAGCTGAAAACCAACAAAACCACCAAAAGTTCTTGTATTTGAAGATAAAATCTTTTTGCTTTGAAGAAGAAAGATCTAGCTGACTGAAATAAGTTCATTAGATGAAAACCAACAAAAATTGACAAGAATCACGAAAAGTTCTTGTATTTTAAGATAAAATCTTACTCTATTAAGGTAAAAACTTCCAGCTCGCTGAAATATGTTCATTTGCTGAAAACCATCAAAACCACGAAAACTTCTTGTATTTTAAGATGATATCTTACGCTATTAAAGAAAAAACTTCTGGCTCGCTGAAATATGGTCATTTGCTGAAAACCAACAAAACCACGAAAAGTTCTTGTATTTGAAGATAAAATCTTTTTGCTTTGAAGAAGAAAGATCCAGCTGACTGAAATAAGTTCATTCGATGAAAACCAACAAAAATTGACAAGAACCACGAAAAGTTCTTGTATTTTAAGATAAAATCTTACTCTATTAAGGAAAAAACTTCCAGCTCGCTGAAATATGTTCATTTGCTGAAAACCATCAAAACCATGAAAAGTTCTTGTATTTGAAGATAAAATCTTTTTGCTTTGAAGAAGAAAGATCTCGCTGACTGAAATAAGTTCATTTGATGAAAACCAACAAAATTTGACAAGAACCACGAAAACTTCTTGTATTTTAAGATAATATCTTACGCTATTAAAGAAAAAACTCCCAGCTCGCTGAAATATGTTAATTTGCTGAAAACCAACAAAACCACGAAAAGTTCTTGTATTTGAAGATAAAATCTTTTTTCTTTGAAGAAGAAAGATCTAGCTGACTGAAATAAGTTCATTAGATGAAAACCAACAAAAATTGACAAGAACCACGAAAAGTTCTTGTATTTTAAGATAAAATCTTACTCTATTAAGGAAAAAACTTCCAGCTCGCTGAAATATGTTCATTTGCTGAAAACCATCAAAACCATGAAAAGCTCTTGTATTTGAAGATAAAATCTTTTTGCTTTGAAGAAGAAAGATCTAGCTGACTGAAATAAGTTCATTTGATGAAAACCAACAAAATTTGACAAGAACCACGAAAACTTCTTGTATTTTAAGATAATATCTTACGCTATTAAAGAAAAAACTCCCAGCTCGCTGAAATATGTTAATTTGCTGAAAACCAACAAAACCACGAAAAGTTCTTGTATTTGAAGATAAAATCTTTTTTCTTTGAAGAAGAAAGATCTAGCTGACTGAAATAAGTTCATTAGATGAAAACCAACAAAAATTGACAAGAACCACGAAAAGTTCTTGTATTTTGAGATAAAATCTTACTCTATTAAGGAAAAAACTTCCAGCTCGCTGAAATATGTTCATTTGCTGAAAACCATCAAAACCTCGAAAAGTTCTTGTATTTGAAGATAAAATCTTTTGCTTTGAAGAAGAAAGATCTAGCTGACTGAAATAAGTTCATTAGATGAAAACCAACAAAAATTGACAAGAACCACGAAAAGTTCTTGTATTTTAAGATAAAATCTTACTCTATTAAGGAAAAAACTCCCAGCTCGCTGAAATATGTTCATTTGCTGAAAACCAACAAAACCACGAAAAGTTCTTGTATTTGAAGATAAAATCTTTTTTCTTTGAAGAAGAAAGATCTAGCTGACTGAAATAAGTTCATCAGATGAAAACCAACAAAAATTGACAAGAAACACGAAAAGTTCTTGTATTTTAAGATAAAATCTTACTCTATTAATGAAAAAACTTCCAGCTCGCTGAAATATGTTCATTTGCTGAAAACCAACAAAACCACGAAAAGTTCTTGTATTTGAAGATAAAATATTTTTGCTTTGAAGAAGAAAGATCCAGCTGACTGAAATAAGTTCATTAGATGAAAACCAACAAAAATTGACAAGAACCACGAAAAGTTCTTGTATTTTAAGATAAAATCTTACGCTATTAAAGAAAAAACTTCTGGCTTGCTGAAATATGTTCATTTGCTGAAAACCATCAAAACCACGAAAAGTTCTTGTATTTGAAGATAAAATCTTTTTGCTTTGAAGAAGAAAGATCTGGCTGACTGAAATAAGTTCATTAGATGAAAAGCAACAAAAATTGACAAGAACCACAAAAAGTTCTTGTATTTTAAGATAAAATCTTACGCTATCAAAGAAAAAACTTCTTGCTCGCCGAAATCTGTTCATTTGCTGAAAACCAACAAAACCACCAAAAATTCTTGTACTTGAAGATAAAATCTTATTGCTTTGAAGAAGAAAGATCTAGCTGACTGAAATAAGTTCATTAGATGAAAACCAACAAAAATTGACAAGAACCACGAAAAGTTCTTGTATTTTAAGATAAAATCTTACTCTATTAAGGAAAAAACTCCCAGCTCGCTGAAATATGTTCATTTGCTGAAAACCAACAAAACCACGAAAAGTTCTTGTATTTGAAGATAAAATCTTTTTTCTTTGAAGAAGAAAGATCCAGCTGACTGAAATAAGTTCATTAGATGAAAACCAACAAAAATTGACAAGAAACACGAAAAGTTCTTGTATTTCAAGATAAAATCTTACTCTATTAATGAAAAAACTTCCAGCTCGCTGAAATATGTTCATTTGCTGAAAACCAACAAAACCACGAAAAGTTCTTGTATTTGAAGATAAAATCTTTTTGCTTTGAAGAAGAAAGATCCAGCTGACTGAAATAAGTTCATTAGATGAAAACCAACAAAAATTGACAAGAAACACGAAAAGTTCTTGTATTTTAAGATAAAATCTTACTCTATTAAGGAAAAAACTTCCAGTTCGCTGAATTATGTTCATTTGCTGAAAACCAACATAACCACCAAAAGTTCTTGTATTTGAAGATAAAATTTTTTTGCTTTGACGAAGATAGATCTTGCTGACTGAAATAAGTTCATTGGATGAAAACCAACAAAAATTGACAAGAACCACGAAAAGTTCTTGTATTTTAAGATAAAATCTTACTCTATTAAGGAAAAAACTTCCAGCTCGCTGAAATCTGTTCATTTGCTGAAAACCAACAAAACCACCAAAAGTTCTTGTATTTGAAGATAAAATCTTTTTGCTTTGAAGAAGAAAGATCTAGCTGACTGAAATAAGTTCATTAGATGAAAACCAACAAAAATTGACAAGAACCACGAAAAGTTCTTGTATTTTGAGATAAAATCTTACTCTATTAAGGAAAAAACTTCCAGCTCGCTGAAATATGTTCATTTGCTGAAAACCATCAAAACCACGAAAAGTTCTTGTGTTTGAAGATAAAATCTTTTTGCTTTGAAGAAGAAAGATCTAGCTGACTGAAATAAGTTCATTAGATGAAAACCAACAAAAATTGACAAGAATCACGAAAAGTTCTTGTATTTTAAGATAAAATCTTACTCTATTAAGGTAAAAACTTCCAGCTCGCTGAAATATGTTCATTTGCTGAAAACCATCAAAACCACGAAAACTTCTTGTATTTTAAGATGATATCTTACGCTATTAAAGAAAAAACTTCTGGCTCGCTGAAATATGGTCATTTGCTGAAAACCAACAAAACCACGAAAAGTTCTTGTATTTGAAGATAAAATCTTTTTGCTTTGAAGAAGAAAGATCCAGCTGACTGAAATAAGTTCATTCGATGAAAACCAACAAAAATTGACAAGAACCACGAAAAGTTCTTGTATTTTAAGATAAAATCTTACTCTATTAAGGAAAAAACTTCCAGCTCGCTGAAATATGTTCATTTGCTGAAAACCATCAAAACCACGAAAAGTTCTTGTATTTGAAGATAAAATCTTTTTGCTTTGAAGAAGAAAGATCTAGCTGACTGAAATAAGTTCATTAGATGAAAACCAACAAAAATTGACAAGAACCACGAAAAGTTCTTGTATTTTAAGATAAAATCTTACTCTATTAAGGAAAAAACTCCCAGCTCGCTGAAATATGTTCATTTGCTGAAAACCAACAAAACCACGAAAAGTTCTTGTATTTGAAGATAAAATCTTTTTTCTTTGAAGAAGAAAGATCTAGCTGACTGAAATAAGTTCATCAGATGAAAACCAACAAAAATTGACAAGAAACACGAAAAGTTCTTGTATTTTAAGATAAAATCTTACTCTATTAATGAAAAAACTTCCAGCTCGCTGAAATATGTTCATTTGCTGAAAACCAACAAAACCACGAAAAGTTCTTGTATTTGAAGATAAAATCTTTTTGCTTTGAAGAAGAAAGATCCAGCTGACTGAAATAAGTTCATTAGATGAAAACCAACAAAAATTGACAAGAACCACGAAAAGTTCTTGTATTTTAAGATAAAATCTTACGCTATTAAAGAAAAAACTTCTGGCTTGCTGAAATATGTTCATTTGCTGAAAACCATCAAAACCACGAAAAGTTCTTGTATTTGAAGATAAAATCTTTTTGCTTTGAAGAAGAAAGATCTGGCTGACTGAAATAAGTTCATTAGATGAAAAGCAACAAAAATTGACAAGAACCACAAAAAGTTCTTGTATTTTAAGATAAAATCTTACGCTATCAAAGAAAAAACTTCTTGCTCGCCGAAATCTGTTCATTTGCTGAAAACCAACAAAACCACCAAAAATTCTTGTACTTGAAGATAAAATCTTATTGCTTTGAAGAAGAAAGATCTAGCTGACTGAAATAAGTTCATTAGATGAAAACCAACAAAAATTGACAAGAACCACGAAAAGTTCTTGTATTTTAAGATAAAATCTTACTCTATTAAGGAAAAAACTCCCAGCTCGCTGAAATATGTTCATTTGCTGAAAACCAACAAAACCACGAAAAGTTCTTGTATTTGAAGATAAAATCTTTTTTCTTTGAAGAAGAAAGATCCAGCTGACTGAAATAAGTTCATTAGATGAAAACCAACAAAAATTGACAAGAAACACGAAAAGTTCTTGTATTTCAAGATAAAATCTTACTCTATTAATGAAAAAACTTCCAGCTCGCTGAAATATGTTCATTTGCTGAAAACCAACAAAACCACGAAAAGTTCTTGTATTTGAAGATAAAATCTTTTTGCTTTGAAGAAGAAAGATCCAGCTGACTGAAATAAGTTCATTAGATGAAAACCAACAAAAATTGACAAGAAACACGAAAAGTTCTTGTATTTTAAGATAAAATCTTACTCTATTAAGGAAAAAACTTCCAGTTCGCTGAATTATGTTCATTTGCTGAAAACCAACATAACCACCAAAAGTTCTTGTATTTGAAGATAAAATTTTTTTGCTTTGACGAAGATAGATCTTGCTGACTGAAATAAGTTCATTGGATGAAAACCAACAAAAATTGACAAGAACCACGAAAAGTTCTTGTATTTTAAGATAAAATCTTACTCTATTAAGGAAAAAACTTCCAGCTCGCTGAAATCTGTTCATTTGCTGAAAACCAACAAAACCACCAAAAGTTCTTGTATTTGAAGATAAAATCTTTTTGCTTTGAAGAAGAAAGATCTAGCTGACTGAAATAAGTTCATTAGATGAAAACCAACAAAAATTGACAAGAACCACGAAAAGTTCTTGTATTTTGAGATAAAATCTTACTCTATTAAGGAAAAAACTTCCAGCTCGCTGAAATATGTTCATTTGCTGAAAACCATCAAAACCACGAAAAGTTCTTGTGTTTGAAGATAAAATCTTTTTGCTTTGAAGAAGAAAGATCTAGCTGACTGAAATAAGTTCATTAGATGAAAACCAACAAAAATTGACAAGAATCACGAAAAGTTCTTGTATTTTAAGATAAAATCTTACTCTATTAAGGTAAAAACTTCCAGCTCGCTGAAATATGTTCATTTGCTGAAAACCATCAAAACCACGAAAACTTCTTGTATTTTAAGATGATATCTTACGCTATTAAAGAAAAAACTTCTGGCTCGCTGAAATATGGTCATTTGCTGAAAACCAACAAAACCACGAAAAGTTCTTGTATTTGAAGATAAAATCTTTTTGCTTTGAAGAAGAAAGATCCAGCTGACTGAAATAAGTTCATTCGATGAAAACCAACAAAAATTGACAAGAACCACGAAAAGTTCTTGTATTTTAAGATAAAATCTTACTCTATTAAGGAAAAAACTTCCAGCTCGCTGAAATATGTTCATTTGCTGAAAACCATCAAAACCACGAAAAGTTCTTGTATTTGAAGATAAAATCTTTTTGCTTTGAAGAAGAAAGATCTAGCTGACTGAAATAAGTTCATTAGATGAAAACCAACAAAAATTGACAAGAACCACGAAAAGTTCTTGTATTTTAAGATAAAATCTTACGCTATTAAAGAAAAAACTCCCAGCTTGCTGAAATATGTTCATTTGCTGAAAACCAACAAAACCACGAAAAGTTCTTGTATTTGAAGATAAAATCTTTTTTCTTTGAAGACGAAAGATCTAGCTGACTGAAATAAGTTCATTAGATGAAAACCAACAAAAATTGACAAGAACCACGAAAAGTTCTTGTATTTTGAGATAAAATCTTACTCTATTAAGGAAAAAACTTCCAGCTCGCTGAAATATGTTCATTTGCTGAAAACCATCAAAACCACGAAAAGTTCTTGTGTTTGAAGATAAAATCTTTTTGCTTTGAAGAAGAAAGATAAAGCTGACTGAAATAAGTTCATTCGATGAAAACCAACAAAAATTGACAAGAACCACGAAAAGTTCTTGTATTTTAAGATAAAATCTTACGCTATTAAAGAAAAAACTTCTGGCTCGCTGAAATATGTTCATTTGCTGAAAACCAACAAAACCACCAAAAGTTCTTGTATTTGAAGATAAAATCTTTTTGCTTTGAAGAAGAAAGATCCAGCTGACTGAAATAAGTTCATTAGATGAAAACCAACAAAAATTGACAAGAACCACGAAAAGTTCTTGTATTTTAAGATAAAATCTTACTCTATTAAAGAAAAAACTTCTGGCTCGCTGAAATCTGTTCATTAGCTGAAAACCAACAAAACCACCAAAAGTTCTTGTATTTGAAGATAAAATCTTTTTGCTTTGAAGAAGAAAGATCTAGCTGACTGAAATAAGTTCATTAGATGAAAACCAACAAAAATTGACAAGAACCACGAAAAGTTCTTGTATTTTAAGATAAAATCTTAGGCAATTAAAGAAAAAACTTCCAGCTCGCTGAAATATGTTCATTTGCTGAAAACCATCAAAACCACGAAAAGTTCTTGTATTTGAAGATAAAATCTTTTTGCTTTGAAGAAGAAAGTTCTAGCTGACTAAAATAAGTTCATTTGATGAAAACCAACAAAAATTGACAAGAACCACAAAAAGTTCTTGTATTTTAAGATAAAGTCTTACTCTATTAAGGAAAAAACTTCCAGCTCGCTGAAATATGTTCATTTGCTGAAAACCATCAAAACCACGAAAAGTGCTTGTATTTGAAGATAAAATCTTTTTGCTTTGAAGAAGAAAGATCTAGCTGACTGAAATAAGTTCATTAGATGAAAACCAACAAAAATTGACAAGAATCACGAAAAGTTCTTGTATTTTGAGATAAAATCTTACTCGATTAAGGAAAAAACTTCCAGCTCGCTGAAATATGTTCATTTGCTGAAAACCATCAAAACCATGAAAAGTTCTTGTATTTGAAGATAAAATCTTTTTGCTTTGAAGAAGAAAGATCTAGCTGACTGAAATAAGTTCATTTGATGAAAACCAACAAAATTTGACAAGAACCACGAAAACTTCTTGTATTTTAAGATAATATCTTACGCTATTAAAGAAAAAACTCCCAGCTCGCTGAAATATGTTAATTTGCTGAAAACCAACAAAACCACGAAAAGTTCTTGTATTTGAAGATAAAATCTTTTTTCTTTGAAGAAGAAAGATCTAGCTGACTGAAATAAGTTCATTAGATGAAAACCAACAAAAATTGACAAGAACCACGAAAAGTTCTTGTATTTTGAGATAAAATCTTACTCTATTAAGGAAAAAACTTCCAGCTCGCTGAAATATGTTCATTTGCTGAAAACCATCAAAACCTCGAAAAGTTCTTGTATTTGAAGATAAAATCTTTTGCTTTGAAGAAGAAAGATCTAGCTGACTGAAATAAGTTCATTAGATGAAAACCAACAAAAATTGACAAGAACCACGAAAAGTTCTTGTATTTTAAGATAAAATCTTACTCTATTAAGGAAAAAACTCCCAGCTCGCTGAAATATGTTCATTTGCTGAAAACCAACAAAACCACGAAAAGTTCTTGTATTTGAAGATAAAATCTTTTTTCTTTGAAGAAGAAAGATCTAGCTGACTGAAATAAGTTCATCAGATGAAAACCAACAAAAATTGACAAGAAACACGAAAAGTTCTTGTATTTTAAGATAAAATCTTACTCTATTAATGAAAAAACTTCCAGCTCGCTGAAATATGTTCATTTGCTGAAAACCAACAAAACCGCGAAAAGTTCTTGTATTTGAAGATAAAATCTTTTTGCTTTGAAGAAGAAAGATCCAGCTGACTGAAATAAGTTCATTAGATGAAAACCAACAAAAATTGACAAGAACCACGAAAAGTTCTTGTATTTTAAGATAAAATCTTACGCTATTAAAGAAAAAACTTCTGGCTTGCTGAAATATGTTCATTTGCTGAAAACCATCAAAACCACGAAAAGTTCTTGTATTTGAAGATAAAATCTTTTTGCTTTGAAGAAGAAAGATCTGGCTGACTGAAATAAGTTCATTCGATGAAAACCAACAAAAATTGACAAGAACCACAAAAAGTTCTTGTATTTTAAGATAAAATCTTACGCTATCAAAGAAAAAACTTCTTGCTCGCCGAAATCTGTTCATTTGCTGAAAACCAACAAAACCACCAAAAATTCTTGTATTTGAAGATAAAATCTTATTGCTTTGAAGAAGAAAGATCTAGCTGACTGAAATAAGTTCATTAGATGAAAACCAACAAAAATTGACAAGAACCACGAAAAGTTCTTGTATTTTAAGATAAAATCTTACTCTATTAAGGAAAAAACTCCCAGCTCGCTGAAATATGTTCATTTGCTGAAAACCAACAAAACCACGAAAAGTTCTTGTATTTGAAGATAAAATCTTTTTTCTTTGAAAAAGAAAGATCTAGCTGACTGAAATAAGTTCATTAGATGAAAACCAACAAAAATTGACAAGAAACACGAAAAGTTCTTGTATTTCAAGATAAAATCTTACTCTATTAAGGAAAAAACTTCCAGCTCGCTGAAATCTGTTCATTTGCTGAAAACCAACAAAACCACCAAAAGTTCTTGTATTTGAAGATAAAATCTTTTTGCTTTGAAGAAGAAAGATCTAGCTGACTGAAATAAGTTCATTAGATGAAAACCAACAAAAATTGACAAGAACCACGAAAAGTTCTTGTATTTTGAGATAAAATCTTACTCTATTAAGGAAAAAACTTCCAGCTCGCTGAAATATGTTCATTTGCTGAAAACCATCAAAACCACGAAAAGTTCTTGTGTTTGAAGATAAAATCTTTTTGCTTTTTGAAGAAGAAAGATCTAGCTGACTGAAATAAGTTCATTAGATGAAAACCAACAAAAATTGACAAGAATCACGAAAAGTTCTTGTATTTTAAGATAAAATCTTACTCTATTAAGGTAAAAACTTCCAGCTCGCTGAAATATGTTCATTTGCTGAAAACCATCAAAACCACGAAAACTTCTTGTATTTTAAGATGATATCTTACGCTATTAAAGAAAAAACTTCTGGCTCGCTGAAATATGGTCATTTGCTGAAAACCAACAAAACCACGAAAAGTTCTTGTATTTGAAGATAAAATCTTTTTGCTTTGAAGAAGAAAGATCCAGCTGACTGAAATAAGTTCATTCGATGAAAACCAACAAAAATTGACAAGAACCACGAAAAGTTCTTGTATTTTAAGATAAAATCTTACTCTATTAAGGAAAAAACTTCCAGCTCGCTGAAATATGTTCATTTGCTGAAAACCATCAAAACCACGAAAAGTTCTTGTATTTGAAGATAAAATCTTTTTGCTTTGAAGAAGAAAGATCTAGCTGACTGAAATAAGTTCATTAGATGAAAACCAACAAAAATTGACAAGAACCACGAAAAGTTCTTGTATTTTAAGATAAAATCTTACTCTATTAAGGAAAAAACTTCCAGCTCGCTGAAATATGTTCATTTGCTGAAAACCATCAAAACCACGAAAAGTTCTTGTGTTTGAAGATAAAATCTTTTTGCTTTGAAGAAGAAAGATAAAGCTGACTGAAATAAGTTCATTCGATGAAAACCAACAAAAATTGACAAGAACCACGAAAAGTTCTTGTATTTTAAGATAAAATCTTACGCTATTAAAGAAAAAACTTCTGGCTCGCTGAAATATGTTCATTTGCTGAAAACCAACAAAACCACCAAAAGTTCTTGTATTTGAAGATAAAATCTTTTTGCTTTGAAGAAGAAAGATCCAGCTGACTGAAATAAGTTCATTAGATGAAAACCAACAAAAATTGACAAGAACCACGAAAAGTTCTTGTATTTTAAGATAAAATCTTACTCTATTAAAGAAAAAACTTCTGGCTCGCTGAAATCTGTTCATTAGCTGAAAACCAACAAAACCACCAAAAGTTCTTGTATTTGAAGATAAAATCTTTTTGCTTTGAAGAAGAAAGATCTAGCTGACTGAAATAAGTTCATTAGATGAAAACCAACAAAAATTGACAAGAACCACGAAAAGTTCTTGTATTTTAAGATAAAATCTTAGGCAATTAAAGAAAAAACTTCCAGCTCGCTGAAATATGTTCATTTGCTGAAAACCATCAAAACCACGAAAAGTTCTTGTATTTGAAGATAAAATCTTTTTGCTTTGAAGAAGAAAGTTCTAGCTGACTAAAATAAGTTCATTTGATGAAAACCAACAAAAATTGACAAGAACCACAAAAAGTTCTTGTATTTTAAGATAAAGTCTTACTCTATTAAGGAAAAAACTTCCAGCTCGCTGAAATATGTTCATTTGCTGAAAACCATCAAAACCACGAAAAGTTCTTGTATTTGAAGATAAAATCTTTTTGCTTTGAAGAAGAAAGATCTAGCTGACTGAAATAAGTTCATTAGATGAAAACCAACAAAAATTGACAAGAATCACGAAAAGTTCTTGTATTTTAAGATAAAATCTTACTCTACTAAGGTAAAAACTTCCAGCTCGCTGAAATATGTTCATTTGCTGAAAACCATCAAAACCACGAAAACTTCTTGTATTTTAAGATGATATCTTACGCTATTAAAGAAAAAACTTCTGGCTCGCTGAAATATGGTCATTTGCTGAAAACCAACAAAACCACGAAAAGTTCTTGTATTTGAAGATAAAATCTTTTTGCTTTGAAGAAGAAAGATCGAGCTGACTGAAATAAGTTCATTAGATGAAAACCAACAAAATTTGACAAGAACCACGAAAACTTCTTGTATTTAAAGATAATATCATACGCTATTAAAGAAAAAACTTCTGGCTCGCTGAAATATGTTCATTTGCTGAAAACCAACAAAACCACGAAAAGTTCTTGTATTTGAAGATAAAATCTTTTTGCTTTGAAGAAGAAAGATCCAGCTGACTGAAATAAGTTCATTCGATGAAAACCAACAAAAATTGACAAGAACCACGAAAAGTTCTTGTATTTTAAGATAAAATCTTACTCTATTAAGGAAAAAACTTCCAGCTCGCTGAAATATGTTCATTTGCTGAAAACCATCAAAACCACGAAAAGTTCTTGTATTTGAAGATAAAATCTTTTTGCTTTGAAGAAGAAAGATCTAGCTGACTGAAATAAGTTCATTAGATGAAAACCAACAAAAATTGACAAGAACCACGAAAAGTTCTTGTATTTTAAGATAAAATCTTACGCTATTAAAGAAAAAACTCCCAGCTTGCTGAAATATGTTCATTTGCTGAAAACCAACAAAACCACGAAAAGTTCTTGTATTTGAAGATAAAATCTTTTTTCTTTGGAGACGAAAGATCTAGCTGACTGAAATAAGTTCATTAGATGAAAACCAACAAAAATTGACAAGAACCACGAAAAGTTCTTGTATTTTAAGATAAAATCTTACTCTATTAAGGAAAAAACTTCCAGCTCGCTGAAATATGTTCGTTTGCTGAAAACCATCAAAACCATGAAAAGTTCTTGTATTTGAAGATAAAATCTTTTTGCTTTGAAGAAGAAAGATCCAGCTGACTGAAATAAGTTCATTTGATGAAAACCAACAAAATTTGACAAGAACCACGAAAACTTCTTGTATTTTAAGATAATATCTTACGCTATTAAAGAAAAAACTCCCAGCTCGCTGAAATATGTTAATTTGCTGAAAACCAACAAAACCACGAAAAGTTCTTGTATTTGAAGATAAAATCTTTTTTCTTTGAAGAAGAAAGATCTAGCTGACTGAAATAAGTTCATTAGATGAAAACCAACAAAAATTGACAAGAACCACGAAAAGTTCTTGTATTTTGAGATAAAATCTTACTCTATTAATGAAAAAACTTCCAGCTCGCTGAAATATGTTCATTTGCTGAAAACCATCAAAACCTCGAAAAGTTCTTGTATTTGAAGATAAAATCTTTTGCTTTGAAGAAGAAAGATCTAGCTGACTGAAATAAGTTCATTAGATGAAAACCAACAAAAATTGACAAGAACCACGAAAAGTTCTTGTATTTTAAGATAAAATCTTACTCTATTAAGGAAAAAACTCCCAGCTCGCTGAAATATGTTCATTTGCTGAAAACCAACAAAACCACGAAAAGTTCTTGTATTTGAAGATAAAATCTTTTTGCTTTGAAGAAGAAAGATCTGGCTGACTGAAATAAGTTCATTAGATGAAAAGCAACAAAAATTGACAAGAACCAGGAAAAGTTCTTGTATTTTAAGATAAAATCTTACGCTATCAAAGAAAAAACTTCTTGCTCGCTGAAATCTGTTCATTTGCTGAAAACCAACAAAACCACGAAAAGTTCTTGTATTTGAAGATGAAATCTTTTTGCTTTGAAGAAGAAAGATCTAGCTGACTGAAATAAGTTCATGAGATGAAAACCAACAAAAATTGACAAGAACCACGAAAAGTTCTTGTATTTTAAGATAAAATCTTACTCTATTAAGGAAAAAACTTCCAGCTCGCCGAAATATGTTCATTTGCTGAAAACCATCAAAACCACGAAAAGTTCTTGTATTTGAAGATAAAATCTTTTTGCTTTGAAGAAGAAAGATCTAGCTGACTGAAATGAGTTCATTAGATGAAAACCAACAAAAATTGACAAGAACCACGAAAAGTTCTTGTATTTTAAGATAAAATCTTACGTTATTAAAGAAAAAACTTCTTGCTCGCCGAAATCTGTTTATTTGCTGAAAACCAACAAAACCACCAAAAATTCTTGTATTTGAAGATAAAATCTTATTGCTTTGAAGAAGAAAGATCTGGCTGACTGAAATAAGTTCATTAGATGAAAACCAACAAAAATTGACAAGAACCACGAAAAGTTCTTGTATTTTAAGAAAAAATCTTACTCTATTCAGGAAAAAACTTCCAGCTCGCTGAAATCTGTTCATTTGCTGAAAACCAACAAAACCACGAAAAGTTCTTGTATTTGAAGATAAAATCTTTTTGCTTTGAAGAAGAAAGATAAAGCTGACTGAAATAAGTTCATTCGATGAAAACCAACAAAAATTGACAAGAACCACGAAAAGTTCTTGTATTTTAAGATAAAATCTTACGCTATTAAAGAAAAAACTTCTGGCTCGCTGAAATATGTTCATTTGCTGAAAACCAACAAAACCACCAAAAGTTCTTGTATTTGAAGATAAAATCTTTTTGCTTTGAAGAAGAAAGATCCAGCTGACTGAAATAAGTTCATTAGATGAAAACCAACAAAAATTGACAAGAACCACGAAAAGTTCTTGTATTTTAAGATAAAATCTTACTCTATTAAAGAAAAAACTTCTGGCTCGCTGAAATCTGTTCATTAGCTGAAAACCAACAAAACCACCAAAAGTTCTTGTATTTGAAGATAAAATCTTTTTGCTTTGAAGAAGAAAGATCTAGCTGACTGAAATAAGTTCATTAGATGAAAACCAACAAAAATTGACAAGAACCACGAAAAGTTCTTGTATTTTAAGATAAAATCTTAGGCAATTAAAGAAAAAACTTCCAGCTCGCTGAAATCTGTTCATTTGCTGAAAACCATCAAAACCACGAAAAGTTCTTGTATTTGAAGATAAAATCTTTTTGCTTTGAAGAAGAAAGTTCTAGCTGACTAAAATAAGTTCATTTGATGAAAACCAACAAAAATTGACAAGAACCACAAAAAGTTCTTGTATTTTAAGATAAAGTCTTACTCTATTAAGGAAAAAACTTCCAGCTCGCTGAAATATGTTCATTTGCTGAAAACCATCAAAACCACGAAAAGTGCTTGTATTTGAAGATAAAATCTTTTTGCTTTGAAGAAGAAAGATCTAGCTGACTGAAATAAGTTCATTAGATGAAAACCAACAAAAATTGACAAGAATCACGAAAAGTTCTTGTATTTTAAGATAAAATCTTACTCTATTAAGGTAAAAACTTCCAGCTCGCTGAAATATGTTCATTTGCTGAAAACCATCAAAACCACGAAAACGTCTTGTATTTTAAGATGATATCTTATGCTATTAAAGAAAAAACTTCTGGCTCGCTGAAATATGGTCATTTGCTGAAAACCAACAAAACCACGAAAAGTTCTTGTATTTGAAGATAAAATCTTTTTGCTTTGAAGAAGAAAGATCCAGCTGACTGAAATAAGTTCATTCGATGAAAACCAACAAAAATTGACAAGAACCACGAAAAGTTCTTGTATTTTAAGATAAAATCTTACTCTATTAAGGAAAAAACTTCCAGCTCGCTGAAATATGTTCATTTGCTGAAAACCATCAAAACCACGAAAAGTTCTTGTATTTGAAGATAAAATCTTTTTGCTTTGAAGAAGAAAGATCTCGCTGACTGAAATAAGTTCATTAGATGAAAACCAACAAAAATTGACAAGAACCACGAAAACTTCTTGTATTTTAAGATAAAATCTTATGCTATTAAAGAAAAAACTCCCAGCTTGCTGAAATATGTTCATTTGCTGAAAACCAACAAAACCACGAAAAGTTCTTGTATTTGAAGATAAAATCTTTTTTCTTTGAAGACGAAAGATCTAGCTGACTGAAATAAGTTCATTAGATGAAAACCAACAAAAATTGACAAGAACCACGAAAAGTTCTTGTATTTTAAGATAAAATCTTACTCTATTAAGGAAAAAACTTCCAGCTCGCTGAAATATGTTCGTTTGCTGAAAACCATCAAAACCATGAAAAGTTCTTGTATTTGAAGATAAAATCTTTTTGCTTTGAAGAAGAAAGATCTAGCTGACTGAAATAAGTTCATTTGATGAAAACCAACAAAATTTGACAAGAACCACGAAAACTTCTTGTATTTTAAGATAATATCTTACGCTATTAAAGAAAAAACTCCCAGCTCGCTGAAATATGTTAATTTGCTGAAAACCAACAAAACCACGAAAAGTTCTTGTATTTGAAGATAAAATCTTTTTTCTTTGAAGAAGAAAGATCTAGCTGACTGAAATAAGTTCATTAGATGAAAACCAACAAAAATTGACAAGAACCACGAAAAGTTCTTGTATTTTGAGATAAAATCTTACTCTATTAAGGAAAAAACTTCCAGCTCGCTGAAATATGTTCATTTGCTGAAAACCATCAAAACCTCGAAAAGTTCTTGTATTTGAAGATAAAATCTTTTGCTTTGAAGAAGAAAGATCTAGCTGACTGAAATAAGTTCATTAGATGAAAACCAACAAAAATTGACAAGAACCACGAAAAGTTCTTGTATTTTAAGATAAAATCTTACTCTATTAAGGAAAAAACTTCCAGCTCGCCGAAATATGTTCATTTGCTGAAAACCATCAAAACCACGAAAAGTTCTTGTATTTGAAGATAAAATCTTTTTGCTTTGAAGAAGAAAGATCTAGCTGACTGAAATGAGTTCATTAGATGAAAACCAACAAAAATTGACAAGAACCACGAAAAGTTCTTGTATTTTAAGATAAAATCTTACGTTATTAAAGAAAAAACTTCTTGCTCGCCGAAATCTGTATATTTGCTGAAAACCAACAAAACCACCAAAAATTCTTGTATTTGAAGATAAAATCTTATTGCTTTGAAGAAGAAAGATCTAGCTGACTGAAATAAGTTCATTAGATGAAAACCAACAAAAATTGACAAGAACCACGAAAAGTTCTTGTATTTTAAGAAAAAATCTTACTCTATTCAGGAAAAAACTTCCAGCTCGCTGAAATCTGTTCATTTGCTGAAAACCAACAAAACCACGAAAAGTTCTTGTATTTGAAGATAAAATCTTTTTGCTTTGAAGAAGAAAGATCCAGCTGACTGAAATAATTTCATTGGATGAAAACCAACAAAAATTGACAAGAACCACGAAAAGTTCTTGTATTTTAAGATAAAATCTTACTCTATGAAGGAAAAAACTTCCAGCTCGCTGAAATATGTTCATTTGCTGAAAACCATCAAAACCACGAAAAGTTCTTGTATTTGAAGATAAAATCTTTTTGCTTTGAAGAAGAAAGTTCTAGCTGACTAAAATAAGTTCATTTGATGAAAACCAACAAAAATTGACAAGAACCACGAAAAGTTCTTGTATTTTAAGATAAAATCTTACTCTATTGAGGAAAAAACTTCCAGCTCGCTGAAATATGTTCATTTGCTGAAAACTATCAAAACCACGAAAAGTTCTTGTATTTGAAGATAAAATCTTTTTTCTTTGAAGAAGAAAGATCTAGCTGACTGAAATAAGTTCATTAGATGAAAACCAACAAAAATTGACAAGAATCACGAAAAGTTCTTGTATTTTAAGATAAAATCTTACTCTATTAAGGTAAAAACTTCCAGCTCGCTGAAATATGTTCATTTGCTGAAAACCATCAAAACCACGAAAAGTTCTTGTATTTGAAGATAAAATCTTTTTGCTTTGAAGAAGAAAGATCTAGCTGACTGAAATAAGTTCATTAGATGAAAACCAACAAAAATTGACAAGAACCACGAAAAGTTCTTGTATTTTAAGATAAAATCTTACGTTATTAAAGAAAAAACTTCTTGCTCGCCGAAATCTGTATATTTGCTGAAAACCAACAAAACCACCAAAAATTCTTGTATTTGAAGATAAAATCTTATTGCTTTGAAGAAGAAAGATCTAGCTGACTGAAATAAGTTCATTAGATGAAAACCAACAAAAATTGACAAGAACCACGAAAAGTTCTTGTATTTTAAGAAAAAATCTTACTCTATTCAGGAAAAAACTTCCAGCTCGCTGAAATCTGTTCATTTGCTGAAAACCAACAAAACCACGAAAAGTTCTTGTATTTGAAGATAAAATCTTTTTGCTTTGAAGAAGAAAGATCCAGCTGACTGAAATAATTTCATTGGATGAAAACCAACAAAAATTGACAAGAACCACGAAAAGTTCTTGTATTTTAAGATAAAATCTTACTCTATGAAGGAAAAAACTTCCAGCTCGCTGAAATATGTTCATTTGCTGAAAACCATCAAAACCACGAAAAGTTCTTGTATTTGAAGATAAAATCTTTTTGCTTTGAAGAAGAAAGTTCTAGCTGACTAAAATAAGTTCATTTGATGAAAACCAACAAAAATTGACAAGAACCACGAAAAGTTCTTGTATTTTAAGATAAAATCTTACTCTATTGAGGAAAAAACTTCCAGCTCGCTGAAATATGTTCATTTGCTGAAAACTATCAAAACCACGAAAAGTTCTTGTATTTGAAGATAAAATCTTTTTTCTTTGAAGAAGAAAGATCTAGCTGACTGAAATAAGTTCATTAGATGAAAACCAACAAAAATTGACAAGAATCACGAAAAGTTCTTGTATTTTAAGATAAAATCTTACTCTATTAAGGTAAAAACTTCCAGCTCGCTGAAATATGTTCATTTGCTGAAAACCATCAAAACCACGAAAAGTTCTTGTATTTGAAGATAAAATCTTTTTGCTTTGAAGAAGAAAGATCTAGCTGACTGAAATAAGTTCATTAGATGAAAACCAACAAAAATTGACAAGAACCACGAAAAGTTCTTGTATTTTAAGATAAAATCTTACTTTATTAAGGAAAAAACTCCCAGCTCGCTGAAATATGTTCATTTGCTGAAAACCAACAAAACCACGAAAAGTTCTTGTATTTGAAGATAAAATCTTTTTTCTTTGAAGAAGACAGATCTAGCTGACTGAAATAAGTTCATTAGATGAAAACCAACAAAAATTGACAAGAAACACGAAAAGTTCTTGTATTTTAAGATAAAATCTTACTCTATTAATGAAAAAACTTCCAGCTCGCTGAAATATGTTCATTTGCTGAAAACCAACAAAACCACGAAAAGTTCTTGTATTTGAAGATAAAATCTTTTTGCTTTGAAGAAGAAAGATCCAGCTGACTGAAATAAGTTCATTAGATGAAAACCAACAAAAATTGACAAGAACCACGAAAAGTTCTTGTATTTTAAGATAAAATCTTACTCTATTAAGTAAAAAACTTCCAGTTCGCTGAATTATGTTCATTTGCTGAAAACCAACAAAACCACCAAAAGTTCTTGTATTTGAAGATAAAATTTTTTTGCTTTGACGAAGATAGATCTAGCTGACTGAAATAAGTTCATCAGATGAAAACCAACAAAAATTGACAAGAACCACGAAAAGTTCTTGTATTTTAAGATAAAATCTTCCTCTATTAAGGAAAAAACTTCCAGCTCGCTGAAATCTGTTCATTTGCTGAAAACCAACAAAACCACCAAAAGTTCTTGTATTTGAAGATAAAATCTTTTTGCTTTGAAGAAGAAAGATCTAGCTGACCGAAATAAGTTCATTAGATGAAAACCAACAAAAATTGACAAGAACCACGAAAAGTTCTTGTATTTTAAGATAAAATCTTACTCTATTAAGGAAAAAACTTCCAGCTCGCTGAAATATGTTCATTTGCTGAAAACCATCAAAACCACGAAAAGTTCTTGTGTTTGAAGATAAAATCTTTTTGCTTTGAAGAAGAAAGATAAAGCTGACTGAAATAAGTTCATTCGATGAAAACCAACAAAATTTGACAAGAACCACGAATACTTCTTGTATTTTAAAATAATATCTTACGCTATTAAAGAAAAAACTTCTGGCTCGCTGAAATATGTTCATTTGCTGAAAACCAACAAAACCACCAAAAGTTCTTGTATTTGAAGATCAAATCTTTTTGCTTTGAAGAAGAAAGATCCAGCTGACTGAAATAAGTTCATTAGATGAAAACCAACAAAAATTGACAAGAACCACGAAAAGTTCTTGTATTTTAAGATAAAATCTTACTCTATTAAAGAAAAAACTTCCAGCTCACTGAAATCTGTTCACTTGCTGAAAACCATCAAAACCACGAAAAGTTCTTGTATTTGAAGATAAAATCTTTTTGCTTTGAAGAAGAAAGTTCTAGCTGACTAAAATAAGTTCATTTGATGAAAACCAACAAAAATTGACAAGAACCACGAAAAGTTCTTGTATTTTAAGATAAAATCTTACTCTATTAAGGAAAAAACTTCCAGCTCGCTGAAATATGTTCATTTGCTGAAAACCATCAAAACCACGAAAAGTTCTTGTATTTGAAGATAAAATCTTTTTGCTTTGAAGAAGAAAGATCTAGCTGACTGAAATAAGTTCATTAGATGAAAACCAACAAAAATTGACAAGAATCACGAAAAGTTCTTGTATTTTAAGATAAAATCTTACTCTATTAAGGTAAAAACTTCCAGCTCGCTGAAATATGTTCATTTGCTGAAAACCATCAAAACCACGAAAAGTTCTTGTATTTGAAGATAAAATCTTTTTGCTTTGAAGAAGAAAGATCTAGCTGACTGAAATAAGTTCATTAGATGAAAACCAACAAAATTTGACAAGAACCACGAAAACTTCTTGTATTTTAAGATAATATCTTACTCTATTAAGGAAAAAACTTCCAGCTCGCTGAAATCTGTTCATTTGCTGAAAACCAACAAAACCACCAAAAGTTCTTGTATTTGAAGATAAAATCTTTTTGCTTTGAAGAAGAAAGATCTAGCTGACTGAAATAAGTTCATTAGATGAAAACCAACAAAAATTGACAAGAACCACGAAAAGTTCTTGTATTTTAAGATAAAATCTTACTCTATTAAGGTAAAAACTTCCAGCTCGCTGAAATATGTTCATTTGCTGAAAACCATCAAAACCACGGAAAGTTCTTGTATTTGAAGATAAAATCTTTTTGCTTTGAAGAAGAAAGATCTAGCTGACTGAAATAAGTTCATTAGATGAAAACCAACAAAAATTGACAAGAACCACGAAAAGTTCTTGTATTTTAAGATAAAATCTTACTCTATGAAGGAAAAAACTCCCAGCTCGCTGAAATATGTTCATTTGCTGAAAACCAACAAAACCACGAAAAGTTCTTGTATTTGAAGATAAAATCTTTTTTCTTTGAAGAAGAAAGATCTAGCTGACTGAAATAAGTTCATTAGATGAAAACCAACAAAAATTGACAAGAAACACGAAAAGTTCTTGTATTTTAAGATAAAATCTTACTCTATTAATGAAAAAACTTCCAGCTCGCTGAAATATGTTCATTTGCTGAAAACCAACAAAACCACGAAAAGTTCTTGTATTTGAAGATAAAATCTTTTTGCTTTGAAGAAGAAAGATCCAGCTGACTGAAATAAGTTCATTAGATGAAAACCAACAAAAATTGACAAGAACCACGAAAAGTTCTTGTATTTTAAGATAAAATCTTACTCTATTAAGTAAAAAACTTCCAGTTCGCTGAATTATGTTCATTTGCTGAAAACCAACAAAACCACCAAAAGTTCTTGTATTTGAAGATAAAATTTTTTTGCTTTGACGAAGATAGATCTAGCTGACTGAAATAAGTTCATCAGATGAAAACCAACAAAAATTGACAAGAACCACGAAAAGTTCTTGTATTTTAAGATAAAATCTTACTCTATTAAGGAAAAAACTTCCAGCTCGCTGAAATCTGTTCATTTGTTGAAAACCAACAAAACCACCAAAAGTTCTTGTATTTGAAGATAAAATCTTTTTGCTTTGAAGAAGAAAGATCTAGCTGACTGAAATAAGTTCATTAGATGAAAACCAACAAAAATTGACAAGAACCACGAAAAGTTCTTGTATTTTGAGATAAAATCTTACTCTATTAAGGAAAAAACTTCCAGCTCGCTGAAATATGTTCATTTGCTGAAAACCATCAAAACCACGAAAAGTTCTTGTGTTTGAAGATAAAATCTTTTTGCTTTGAAGAAGAAAGATAAAGCTGACTGAAATAAGTTCATTCGATGAAAACCAACAAAATTTGACAAGAACCACGAAAACTTCTTGTATTTTAAAATAATATCTTACGCTATTAAAGAAAAAACTTCTGGCTCGCTGAAATATGTTCATTTGCTGAAAACCAACAAAACCACCAAAAGTTCTTGTATTTGAAGATAAAATCTTTTTGCTTTGAAGAAGAAAGATCCAGCTGACTGAAATAAGTTCATTAGATGAAAACCAACAAAAATTGACAAGAACCACGAAAAGTTCTTGTATTTTAAGATAAAATCTTACTCTATTAAAGATAAAACTTCCAGCTCGCTGAAATATGTTCATTTGCTGAAAACCAACAAAACCACCAAAAGTTCTTGTATTTGAAGATAAAATCTTTTTGCTTTGAAGAAGAAAGATCTAGCTGACTGAAATAAGTTCATTAGATGAAAACCAACAAAAATTGACAAGAACCACGAAAAGTTCTTGTATTTTAAGATAAAATCTTAGGCAATTAAAGAAAAAACTTCCAGCTCGCTGAAATCTGTTCACTTGCTGAAAACCATCAAAACCACGAAAAGTTGTTGTATTTGAAGATAAAATCTTTTTGCTTTGAAGAAGAAAGTTCTAGCTGACTAAAATAAGTTCATTTGATGAAAACCAACAAAAATTGACAAGAACCACGAAAAGTTCTTGTATTTTAAGATAAAATCTTACTCTATTAAGGAAAAAACTTCCAGCTCGCTGAAATATGTTCATTTGCTGAAAACCATCAAAACCACGAAAAGTTCTTGTATTTGAAGATAAAATCTTTTTGCTTTGAAGAAGAAAGATCTAGCTGACTGAAATAAGTTCATTAGATGAAAACCAACAAAAATTGACAAGAATCACGAAAAGTTCTTGTATTTTAAGATAAAATCTTACTCTATTAAGGTAAAAACTTCCAGCTCGCTGAAATATGTTCATTTGCTGAAAACCATCAAAACCACGAAAAGTTCTTGTATTTGAAGATAAAATCTTTTTGCTTTGAAGAAGAAAGATCTAGCTGACTGAAATAAGTTCATTAGATGAAAACCAACAAAATTTGACAAGAACCACGAAAACTTCTTGTATTTTAAGATAATATCTTACGCTATTAAAGAAAAAACTTCTGGCTCGCTGAAATATGTTCATTTGCTGAAAACCAACAAAACCACCAAAAGTTCTTGTATTTGAAGATAAAATCTTTTTTCTTTGAAGAAGAAAGATCTAGCTGACTGAAATAAGTTCATTAGATGAAAACCAACAAAAATTGACAAGAAACACGAAAAGTTCTTGTATTTTAAGATAAAATCTTACTCTATTAATGAAAAAACTTCCAGCTCGCTGAAATATGTTCATTTGCTGAAAACCAACAAAACCACGAAAAGTTCTTGTATTTGAAGATAAAATCTTTTTGCTTTGAAGAAGAAAGATCCAGCTGACTGAAATAAGTTCATTAGATGAAAACCAACAAAAATTGACAAGAACCACGAAAAGTTCTTGTATTTTAAGATAAAATCTTACTCTATTAAGTAAAAAACTTCCAGTTCGCTGAATTATGTTCATTTGCTGAAAACCAACAAAACCACCAAAAGTTCTTGTATTTGAAGATAAAATTTTTTTGCTTTGACGAAGATAGATCTAGCTGACTGAAATAAGTTCATCAGATGAAAACCAACAAAAATTGACAAGAACCACGAAAAGTTCTTGTATTTTAAGATAAAATCTTACTCTATTAAGGAAAAAACTTCCAGCTCGCTGAAATCTGTTCATTTGTTGAAAACCAACAAAACCACCAAAAGTTCTTGTATTTGAAGATAAAATCTTTTTGCTTTGAAGAAGAAAGATCGAGCTGACTGAAATAAGTTCATTAGATGAAAACCAACAAAAATTGACAAGAACCACGAAAAGTTCTTGTATTTTGAGATAAAATCTTACTCTATTAAGGAAAAAACTTCCAGCTCGCTGAAATATGTTCATTTGCTGAAAACCATCAAAACCACGAAAAGTTCTTGTGTTTGAAGATAAAATCTTTTTGCTTTGAAGAAGAAAGATAAAGCTGACTGAAATAAGTTCATTCGATGAAAACCAACAAAATTTGACAAGAACCACGAAAACTTCTTGTATTTTAAAATAATATCTTACGCTATTAAAGAAAAAACTTCTGGCTCGCTGAAATATGTTCATTTGCTGAAAACCAACAAAACCACCAAAAGTTCTTGTATTTGAAGATAAAATCTTTTTGCTTTGAAGAAGAAAGATCCAGCTGACTGAAATAAGTTCATTAGATGAAAACCAACAAAAATTGACAAGAACCACGAAAAGTTCTTGTATTTTAAGATAAAATCTTACTCTATTAAAGATAAAACTTCCAGCTCGCTGAAATATGTTCATTTGCTGAAAACCAACAAAACCACCAAAAGTTCTTGTATTTGAAGATAAAATCTTTTTGCTTTGAAGAAGAAAGATCTAGCTGACTGAAATAAGTTCATTAGATGAAAACCAACAAAAATTGACAAGAACCACGAAAAGTTCTTGTATTTTAAGATAAAATCTTAGGCAATTAAAGAAAAAACTTCCAGCTCGCTGAAATCTGTTCACTTGCTGAAAACCATCAAAACCACGAAAAGTTGTTGTATTTGAAGATAAAATCTTTTTGCTTTGAAGAAGAAAGTTCTAGCTGACTAAAATAAGTTCATTTGATGAAAACCAACAAAAATTGACAAGAACCACGAAAAGTTCTTGTATTTTAAGATAAAATCTTACTCTATTAAGGAAAAAACTTCCAGCTCGCTGAAATATGTTCATTTGCTGAAAACCATCAAAACCACGAAAAGTTCTTGTATTTGAAGATAAAATCTTTTTGCTTTGAAGAAGAAAGATCTAGCTGACTGAAATAAGTTCATTAGATGAAAACCAACAAAAATTGACAAGAATCACGAAAAGTTCTTGTATTTTAAGATAAAATCTTACTCTATTAAGGTAAAAACTTCCAGCTCGCTGAAATATGTTCATTTGCTGAAAACCATCAAAACCACGAAAAGTTCTTGTATTTGAAGATAAAATCTTTTTGCTTTGAAGAAGAAAGATCTAGCTGACTGAAATAAGTTCATTAGATGAAAACCAACAAAATTTGACAAGAACCACGAAAACTTCTTGTATTTTAAGATAATATCTTACGCTATTAAAGAAAAAACTTCTGGCTCGCTGAAATATGTTCATTTGCTGAAAACCAACAAAACCACCAAAAGTTCTTGTATTTGAAGATAAAATCTTTTTGCTTTGAAGAAGAAAGATCCAGCTGACTGAAATAAGTTCATTGGATGAAAACCAACAAAAATTGACAAGAACCACGAAAAGTTCTTGTATTTTAAGATAAAATCTTACTCTATTAAGGAAAAAACTTCCAGCTCGCTGAAATCTGTTCATTTGCTGAAAACCAACAAAACCACCAAAAGTTCTTGTATTTGAAGATAAAATCTTTTTGCTTTGAAGAAGAAAGATCTAGCTGACTGAAATAAGTTCATTAGATGAAAACCAACAAAAATTGACAAGAACCACGAAAAGTTCTTGTATTTTAAGATAAAATCTTAGGCAATTAAAGAAAAAACTTCCAGCTCGCTGAAATCTGTTCATTTCCTGAAAACCATCAAAACCACGAAAAGTTCTTGTATTTGAAGATAAAATCTTTTTGCTTTGAAGAAGAAAGATCTAGCTGACTGAAATAAGTTCATTTGATGAAAACCAACAAAATTTGACAAGAACCACGAAAACTTCTTGTATTTTAAGATAATATCTTACGCTATTAAAGAAAAAACTCCCATCTCGCTGAAATATGTTAATTTGCTGAAAACCAACAAAACCACGAAAAGTTCTTGTATTTGAAGATAAAATCTTTTTTCTTTGAAGAAGAAAGATCTAGCTGACTGAAATAAGTTCATTAGATGAAAACCAACAAAAATTGACAAGAACCACGAAAAGTTCTTGTATTTTGAGATAAAATCTTACTCTATTAAGGAAAAAACTTCCAGCTCGCTGAAATATGTTCATTTGCTGAAAACCATCAAAACCTCGAAAAGTTCTTGTATTTGAAGATAAAATCTTTTGCTTTGAAGAAGAAAGATCCAGCTGACTGAAATAAGTTCATTGGATGAAAACCAACAAAAATTGACAAGAACCACGAAAAGTTCTTGTATTTTAAGATAAAATCTTACTCTATTCAGGAAAAAACTTCCAGCTCGCTGAAATATGTTCATTTGCTGAAAACCATCAAAACCACGAAAAGTTCTTGTATTTGAAGATAAAATCTTTTTGCTTTGAAGAAGAAAGTTCTAGCTGACTAAAATAAGTTCATTTGATGAAAACCAACAAAAATTGACAAGAACCACGAAAAGTTCTTGTATTTTAAGATAAAATCTTACTCTATTAAGTAAAAAACTTCCAGTTCGCTGAATTATGTTCATTTGCTGAAAACCAACAAAACCACCAAAAGTTCTTGTATTTGAAGATAAAATTTTTTTGCTTTGACGAAGATAGATCTAGCTGACTGAAATAAGTTCATCAGATGAAAACCAACAAAAATTGACAAGAACCACGAAAAGTTCTTGTATTTTAAGATAAAATCTTACTCTATTAAGGAAAAAACTTCCAGCTCGCTGAAATCTGTTCATTTGTTGAAAACCAACAAAACCACCAAAAGTTCTTGTATTTGAAGATAAAATCTTTTTGCTTTGAAGAAGAAAGATCTAGCTGACTGAAATAAGTTCATTAGATGAAAACCAACAAAAATTGACAAGAACCACGAAAAGTTCTTGTATTTTGAGATAAAATCTTACTCTATTAAGGAAAAAACTTCCAGCTCGCTGAAATATGTTCATTTGCTGAAAACCATCAAAACCACGAAAAGTTCTTGTGTTTGAAGATAAAATCTTTTTGCTTTGAAGAAGAAAGATAAAGCTGACTGAAATAAGTTCATTCGATGAAAACCAACAAAATTTGACAAGAACCACGAAAACTTCTTGTATTTTAAAATAATATCTTACGCTATTAAAGAAAAAACTTCTGGCTCGCTGAAATATGTTCATTTGCTGAAAACCAACAAAACCACCAAAAGTTCTTGTATTTGAAGATAAAATCTTTTTGCTTTGAAGAAGAAAGATCCAGCTGACTGAAATAAGTTCATTAGATGAAAACCAACAAAAATTGACAAGAACCACGAAAAGTTCTTGTATTTTAAGATAAAATCTTACTCTATTAAAGATAAAACTTCCAGCTCGCTGAAATATGTTCATTTGCTGAAAACCAACAAAACCACCAAAAGTTCTTGTATTTGAAGATAAAATTTTTTTGCTTTGAAGAAGAAAGATCTAGCTGACTGAAATAAGTTCATTAGATGAAAACCAACAAAAATTGACAAGAACCACGAAAAGTTCTTGTATTTTAAGATAAAATCTTAGGCAATTAAAGAAAAAACTTCCAGCTCGCTGAAATCTGTTCACTTGCTGAAAACCATCAAAACCACGAAAAGTTGTTGTATTTGAAGATAAAATCTTTTTGCTTTGAAGAAGAAAGTTCTAGCTGACTAAAATAAGTTCATTTGATGAAAACCAACAAAAATTGACAAGAACCACGAAAAGTTCTTGTATTTTAAGATAAAATCTTACTCTATTAAGGAAAAAACTTCCAGCTCGCTGAAATATGTTCATTTGCTGAAAACCATCAAAACCACGAAAAGTTCTTGTATTTGAAGATAAAATCTTTTTGCTTTGAAGAAGAAAGATCTAGCTGACTGAAATAAGTTCATTAGATGAAAACCAACAAAAATTGACAAGAATCACGAAAAGTTCTTGTATTTTAAGATAAAATCTTACTCTATTAATGTAAAAACTTCCAGCTCGCTGAAATATGTTCATTTGCTGAAAACCATCAAAACCACGAAAAGTTCTTGTATTTGAAGATAAAATCTTTTTGCTTTGAAGAAGAAAGATCTAGCTGACTGAAATAAGTTCATTAGATGAAAACCAACAAAATTTGACAAGAACCACGAAAACTTCTTGTATTTTAAGATAATATCTTACGCTATTAAAGAAAAAACTTCTGGCTCGCTGAAATATGTTCATTTGCTGAAAACCAACAAAACCACCAAAAGTTCTTGTATTTGAAGATAAAATCTTTTTGCTTTGAAGAAGAAAGATCCAGCTGACTGAAATAAGTTCATTGGATGAAAACCAACAAAAATTGACAAGAACCACGAAAAGTTCTTGTATTTTAAGATAAAATCTTACTCTATTAAGGAAAAAACTTCCAGCTCGCTGAAATCTGTTCATTTGCTGAAAACCAACAAAACCACCAAAAGTTCTTGTATTTGAAGATAAAATCTTTTTGCTTTGAAGAAGAAAGATCTAGCTGACTGAAATAAGTTCATTAGATGAAAACCAACAAAAATTGACAAGAACCACGAAAAGTTCTTGTATTTTAAGATAAAATCTTAGGCAATTAAAGAAAAAACTTCCAGCTCGCTGAAATCTGTTCATTTCCTGAAAACCATCAAAACCACGAAAAGTTCTTGTATTTGAAGATAAAATCTTTTTGCTTTGAAGAAGAAAGATCTAGCTGACTGAAATAAGTTCATTTGATGAAAACCAACAAAATTTGACAAGAACCACGAAAACTTCTTGTATTTTAAGATAATATCTTACGCTATTAAAGAAAAAACTCCCATCTCGCTGAAATATGTTAATTTGCTGAAAACCAACAAAACCACGAAAAGTTCTTGTATTTGAAGATAAAATCTTTTTTCTTTGAAGAAGAAAGATCTAGCTGACTGAAATAAGTTCATTAGATGAAAACCAACAAAAATTGACAAGAACCACGAAAAGTTCTTGTATTTTGAGATAAAATCTTACTCTATTAAGGAAAAAACTTCCAGCTCGCTGAAATATGTTCATTTGCTGAAAACCATCAAAACCTCGAAAAGTTCTTGTATTTGAAGATAAAATCTTTTGCTTTGAAGAAGAAAGATCCAGCTGACTGAAATAAGTTCATTGGATGAAAACCAACAAAAATTGACAAGAACCACGAAAAGTTCTTGTATTTTAAGATAAAATCTTACTCTATTCAGGAAAAAACTTCCAGCTCGCTGAAATATGTTCATTTGCTGAAAACCATCAAAACCACGAAAAGTTCTTGTATTTGAAGATAAAATCTTTTTGCTTTGAAGAAGAAAGTTCTAGCTGACTAAAATAAGTTCATTTGATGAAAACCAACAAAAATTGACAAGAACCACGAAAAGTTCTTGTATTTTAAGATAAAATCTTACTCTATTGAGGAAAAAACTTCCAGCTCGCTGAAATATGTTCATTTGCTGAAAACTATCAAAACCACGAAAAGTTCTTGTATTTGAAGATAAAATCTTTTTTCTTTGAAGAAGAAAGATCTAGCTGACTGAAATAAGTTCATTAGATGAAAACCAACAAAAATTGACAAGAATCACGAAAAGTTCTTGTATTTTAAGATAAAATCTTACTCTATTAAGGTAAAAACTTCCAGCTCGCTGAAATATGTTCATTTGCTGAAAACCATCAAAACCACGAAAAGTTCTTGTATTTGAAGATAAAATCTTTTTGCTTTGAAGAAGAAAGATCCAGCTGACTGAAATAAGTTCATTAGATGAAAACCAACAAAAATTGACAAGAACCACGAAAAGTTCTTGTATTTTAAGATAAAATCTTACTCTATTAAGGAAAAAACTTCCAGCTCGCTGAAATATGTTCATTTGCTGAAAATCAACAAAACCACGAAAAGTTCTTGTATTTGAAGATAAAATCTTTTTGCTTTGAAGAAGAAAGATCTAGCTGACTGAAATAAGTTCATTAGATGAAAACCAACAAAAATTGACAAGAACCACAAAAAGTTCTTGTATTTTAAGATAAAATCTTACTCTATTAAGTAAAAAACTTCCAGTTCGCTGAATTATGTTCATTTGCTGAAAACCAACAAAACCACCAAAAGTTCTTGTATTTGAAGATAAAATTTTTTTGCTTTGACGAAGATAGATCTAGCTGACTGAAATAAGTTCATCAGATGAAAACCAACAAAAATTGACAAGAACCACGAAAAGTTCTTGTATTTTAAGATAAAATCTTACTCTATTAAGGAAAAAACTTCCAGCTCGCTGAAATCTGTTCATTTGCTGAAAACCAACAAAACCACCAAAAGTTCTTGTATTTGAAGATAAAATCTTTTTGCTTTGAAGAAGAAAGATCCAGCTGACTGAAACAAGTTCATTAGATGAAAACCAACAAAAATTGACAAGAACCACGAAAAGTTCTTGTATTTTAAAATAATATCTTACGCTATTAAAGAAAAAACTTCTGGCTCGCTGAAATATGTTCATTTGCTGAAAACCAACAAAACCACCAAAAGTTCTTGTATTTGAAGATAAAATCTTTTTGCTTTGAAGAAGAAAGATCCAGCTGACTGAAATAAGTTCATTCGATGAAAACCAACAAAAATTGACAAGAACCACGAAAAGTTCTTGTATTTTAAGATAAAATCTTAGGCAATTAAAGAAAAAACTTCCAGCTCGCTGAAATCTGTTCACTTGCTGAAAACCATCAAAACCACGAAAAGTTCTTGTATTTGAAGATAAAATCTTTTTGCTTTGAAGAAGAAAGTTCTAGCTGACTAAAATAAGTTCATTTGATGAAAACCAACAAAAATTGACAAGAACCACGAAAAGTTCTTGTATTTTAAGATAAAATCTTACTCTATTAAGGAAAAAACTTCCAGCTCGCTGAAATATGTTCATTTGCTGAAAACCATCAAAACCACGAAAAGTTCTTGTATTTGAAGATAAAATCTTTTTGCTTTGAAGAAGAAAGATCTAGCTGACTGAAATAAGTTCATTAGATGAAAACCAACAAAAATTGACAAGAATCACGAAAAGTTCTTGTATTTTAAGATAAAATCTTACTCTATTAAGGTAAAAACTTCCAGCTCGCTGAAATATGTTCATTTGCTGAAAACCATCAAAACCACGAAAAGTTCTTGTATTTGAAGATAAAATCTTTTTGCTTTGAAGAAGAAAGATCTAGCTGACTGAAATAAGTTCATTAGATGAAAACCAACAAAATTTGACAAGAATCACGAAAAGTTCTTGTATTTTAAGATAAAATCTTACTCTATTAAGGTAAAAACTTCCAGCTCGCTGAAATATGTTCATTTGCTGAAAACCATCAAAACCACGAAAAGTTCTTGTATTTGAAGATAAAATCTTTTTGCTTTGAAGAAGAAAGATCTAGCTGACTGAAATAAGTTCATTAGATGAAAACCAACAAAATTTGACAAGAACCACGAAAACTTCTTGTATTTTGAGATAATATCTTACGCTATTAAAGAAAAAACTTCTGGCTCGCTGAAATATGTTCATTTGCTGAAAACCAACAAAACCACCAAAAGTTCTTGTATTTGAAGATAAAATCTTTTTGCTTTGAAGAAGAAAGATCCAGCTGACTGAAATAAGTTCATTTGATGAAAACCAACAAAAATTGACAAGAACCACGAAAAGTTCTTGTATTTTAAGATAAAATCTTACTCTATTAAGGAAAAAACTTCCAGCTCGCTGAAATATGTTCATTTGCTGAAAACCATCAAAACCACGAAAAGTTCTTGTATTTGAAGATAAAATCTTTTTGCTTTGAAGAAGAAAGTTCTAGCTGACTAAAATAAGTTCATTTGATGAAAACCAACAAAAATTGACAAGAACCACGAAAAGTTCTTGTATTTTAAGATAAAATCTTACTCTATTAAGGAAAAAACTTCCAGCTCGCTGAAATATGTTCATTTGCTGAAAACCATCAAAACCACGAAAAGTTCTTGTATTTGAAGATAAAATCTTTTTGCTTTGAAGAAGAAAGATCTAGCTGACTGAAATCAGTTCATTAGATGAAAACCAACAAAAATTGACAAGAATCACGAAAAGTTCTTGTATTTTAAGATAAAATCTTACTCTATTAAGGTAAAAACTTCCAGCTCGCTGAAATATGTTCATTTGCTGAAAACCATCAAAACCACGAAAAGTTCTTGTATTTGAAGATAAAATCTTTTTGCTTTGAAGAAGAAAGATCTAGCTGACTGAAATAAGTTCATTAGATGAAAACCAACAAAATTTGACAAGAATCACGAAAAGTTCTTGTATTTTAAGATAAAATCTTACTCTATTAAGGTAAAAACTTCCAGCTCGCTGAAATATGTTCATTTGCTGAAAACCATCAAAACCACGAAAAGTTCTTGTATTTGAAGATAAAATCTTTTTGCTTTGAAGAAGAAAGATCTAGCTGACTGAAATAAGTTCATTAGATGAAAACCAACAAAATTTGACAAGAACCACGAAAACTTCTTGTATTTTGAGATAATATCTTACGCTATTAAAGAAAAAACTTCTGGCTCGCTGAAATATGTTCATTTGCTGAAAACCAACAAAACCACCAAAAGTTCTTGTATTTGAAGATAAAATCTTTTTGCTTTGAAGAAGAAAGATCCAGCTGACTGAAATAAGTTCATTGGATGAAAACCAACAAAAATTGACAAGAACCACGAAAAGTTCTTGTATTTTAAGATAAAATCTTACTCTATTAAGGAAAAAACTTCCAGCTCGCTGAAATATGTTCATTTGCTGAAAACCAACAAAACCACCAAAAGTTCTTGTATTTGAAGATAAAATCTTTTTGCTTTGAAGAAGAAAGATCTAGCTGACTGAAATAAGTTCATTAGATGAAAACCAACAAAAATTGACAAGAACCACGAAAAGTTCTTGTATTTTAAGATAAAATCTTAGGCAATTAAAGAAAAAACTTCCAGCTCGCTGAAATATGTTCATTTGCTGAAAACCATCAAAACCACGAAAAGTTCTTGTATTTGAAGATAAAATCTTTTTGCTTTGAAGAAGAAAGATCTAGCTGACTGAAATAAGTTCATTAGATGAAAACCAACAAAAATTGACAAGAACCACGAAAAGTTCTTGTATTTTAAGATAAAATCTTAGGCTATTAAAGAAAAAACTTCCAGCTCGCTGAAATATGTTCATTTGGTGAAAACCATCAAAACCACCAAAAGTTCTTGTATTTGAAGATAAAATCTTACTCTATTAAGGAAAAAACTTCCAGCTCGCTGAAATCTGTTCATTTGCTGAAAACCAACAAAACCACCAAAAGTTCTTGTATTTGAAGATAAAATCTTTTTGCTTTGACGAAGAAAGATCCAGCTGACTGAAATAAGTTCATTAGATGAAAACCAACAAAAATTGACAAGAACCACGAAAAGTTCTTGTATTTTAAGATAAAATCTTACGCTATTAAAGAAAAAACTCCCAGCTTGCTGAAATATGTTCATTTGCTGAAAACCAACAAAACCACGAAAAGTTCTTGTATTTGAACATAAAATCTTTTTTCTTTGAAGAAGAAAGATCCAGCTGACTGAAATAAGTTCATTAGATGAAAACCAACAAAAATTGACAAGAACCACGAAAAGTTCTTGTATTTTAAGATAAAATCTTACTCTATTAAGGAAAAAACTTCCAGCTCGCTGAAATATGTTCATTTGCTGAAAACCATCAAAACCACGAAAAGTTCTTGTATTTGAAGATAAAATCTTTTTGCTTTGAAGAAGAAAGATCTAGCTGACTGAAATAAGTTCATTAGATGAAAACCAACAAAATTTGACAAGAACCACGAAAACTTCTTGTATTTTGAGATAATATCTTACGCTATTAAAGAAAAAACTTCTGGCTCGCTGAAATATGTTCATTTGCTGAAAACCAACAAAACCACCAAAAGTTCTTGTATTTGAAGATAAAATCTTTTTGCTTTGAAGAAGAAAGATCCAGCTGACTGAAATAAGTTCATTGGATGAAAACCAACAAAAATTGACAAGAACCACGAAAAGTTCTTGTATTTTAAGATAAAATCTTACTCTATTAAGGAAAAAACTTCCAGCTCGCTGAAATATGTTCATTTGCTGAAAACCAACAAAACCACCAAAAGTTCTTGTATTTGAAGATAAAATCTTTTTGCTTTGAAGAAGAAAGATCTAGCTGACTGAAATAAGTTCATTAGATGAAAACCAACAAAAATTGACAAGAACCACGTAAAGTTCTTGTATTTTAAGATAAAATCTTAGGCAATTAAAGAAAAAACTTCCAGCTCGCTGAAATATGTTCATTTGCTGAAAACCATCAAAACCACGAAAAGTTCTTGTATTTGAAGATAAAATCTTTTTGCTTTGAAGAAGAAAGATCTAGCTGACTGAAATAAGTTCATTAGATGAAAACCAACAAAAATTGACAAGAATCACGAAAAGTTCTTGTATTTTAAGATAAAATCTTACTCTATTAAGGTAAAAACTTCCAGCTCGCTGAAATATGTTCATTTGCTGAAAACCATCAAAACCACGAAAAGTTCTTGTATTTGAAGATAAAATCTTTTTGCTTTGAAGAAGAAAGATCTAGCTGACTGAAATAAGTTCATTAGATGAAAACCAACAAAAATTGACAAGAACCACGAAAAGTTCTTGTATTTTAAGATAAAATCTTAGGCTATTAAAGAAAAAACTTCCAGCTCGCTGAAATATGTTCATTTGGTGAAAACCATCAAAACCACCAAAAGTTCTTGTATTTGAAGATAAAATCTTACTCTATTAAGGAAAAAACTTCCAGCTCGCTGAAATCTGTTCATTTGCTGAAAACCAACAAAACCACCAAAAGTTCTTGTATTTGAAGATAAAATATTTTTGCTTTGACGAAGAAAGATCCAGCTGACTGAAATAAGTTCATTAGATGAAAACCAACAAAAATTGACAAGAACCACGAAAAGTTCTTGTATTTTAAGATAAAATCTTACTCTATTAAGGAAAAAACTTCCAGCTCGCTGAAATATGTTCATTTGCTGAAAACCATCAAAACCACGAAAAGTTCTTGTATTTGAAGATAAAATCTTTTTGCTTTGAAGAAGAAAGATCTAGCTGACTGAAATAAGTTCATTAGATGAAAACCAACAAAATTTGACAAGAACCACGAAAACTTCTTGTATTTTGAGATAATATCTTACGCTATTAAAGAAAAAACTTCTGGCTCGCTGAAATATGTTCATTTGCTGAAAACCAACAAAACCACCAAAAGTTCTTGTATTTGAAGATAAAATCTTTTTGCTTTGAAGAAGAAAGATCCAGCTGACTGAAATAAGTTCATTGGATGAAAACCAACAAAAATTGACAAGAACCACGAAAAGTTCTTGTATTTTAAGATAAAATCTTACTCTATTAAGGAAAAAACTTCCAGCTCGCTGAAATATGTTCATTTGCTGAAAACCAACAAAACCACCAAAAGTTCTTGTATTTGAAGATAAAATCTTTTTGCTTTGAAGAAGAAAGATCTAGCTGACTGAAATAAGTTCATTAGATGAAAACCAACAAAAATTGACAAGAACCACGTAAAGTTCTTGTATTTTAAGATAAAATCTTAGGCAATTAAAGAAAAAACTTCCAGCTCGCTGAAATATGTTCATTTGCTGAAAACCATCAAAACCACGAAAAGTTCTTGTATTTGAAGATAAAATCTTTTTGCTTTGAAGAAGAAAGATCTAGCTGACTGAAATAAGTTCATTAGATGAAAACCAACAAAAATTGACAAGAATCACGAAAAGTTCTTGTATTTTAAGATAAAATCTTACTCTATTAAGGTAAAAACTTCCAGCTCGCTGAAATATGTTCATTTGCTGAAAACCATCAAAACCACGAAAAGTTCTTGTATTTGAAGATAAAATCTTTTTGCTTTGAAGAAGAAAGATCTAGCTGACTGAAATAAGTTCATTAGATGAAAACCAACAAAAATTGACAAGAACCACGAAAAGTTCTTGTATTTTAAGATAAAATCTTAGGCTATTAAAGAAAAAACTTCCAGCTCGCTGAAATATGTTCATTTGGTGAAAACCATCAAAACCACCAAAAGTTCTTGTATTTGAAGATAAAATCTTACTCTATTAAGGAAAAAACTTCCAGCTCGCTGAAATCTGTTCATTTGCTGAAAACCAACAAAACCACCAAAAGTTCTTGTATTTGAAGATAAAATATTTTTGCTTTGACGAAGAAAGATCCAGCTGACTGAAATAAGTTCATTAGATGAAAACCAACAAAAATTGACAAGAACCACGAAAAGTTCTTGTATTTTAAGATAAAATCTTACGCTATTAAAGAAAAAACTCCCAGCTTGCTGAAATATGTTCATTTGCTGAAAACCAACAAAACCACGAAAAGTTCTTGTATTTGAACATAAAATCTTTTTTCTTTGAAGAAGAAAGATCCAGCTGACTGAAATAAGTTCATTAGATGAAAACCAACAAAAATTGACAAGAACCACGAAAAGTTCTTGTATTTTAAGATAAAATCTTACTCTATTAAGGAAAAAACTTCCAGCTCGCTGAAATATGTTCATTTGCTGAAAACCATCAAAACCACGAAAAGTTCTTGTATTTGAAGATAAAATCTTTTTGCTTTGAAGAAGAAAGATCTAGCTGACTGAAATAAGTTCATTAGATGAAAACCAACAAAATTTGACAAGAACCACGAAAACTTCTTGTATTTTAAGATAATATCTTACGCTATTAAAGAAAAAACTTCTGGCTCGCTGAAATCAGTTCATTAGATGAAAAGCAACAAAAATTGACAAGAACCACGAAAAGTTCTTGTATTTTAAGATAAAATCTTACTCTATTAAGGAAAAAACTTCCAGCTCGCTGAAATATGTTCATTTGCTGAAAACCATCAAAACCACGAAAAGTTCTTGTATTTGAAGATAAAATCTTTTTGCTTTGAAGAAGAAAGATCTAGCTGACTCAAATAAGTTCATTAGATGAAAACCAACAAAATTTGACAAGAACCACGAAAACTTCTTGTATTTTAAGATAATATCTTACGCTATTAAAGAAAAAACTTCTGGCTCGCTGAAATATGGTCATTTGCTGAAAACCAACAAAACCACGAAAAGTTCTTGTATTTGAAGATAAAATCTTTTTGCTTTGAAGAAGAAAGATCCAGCTGACTGAAATCAGTTCATCAGATGAAAACCAACAAAAATTGACAAGAACCACGAAAAGTTCTTGTATTTTAAGATAAAATCTTACTCTATTAAGGAAAAAACTTCCAGCTCGCTGAAATCTGTTCATTTGCTGAAAACCAACAAAACCACCAAAAGTTCTTGTATTTGAAGATAAAATTTTTTTGCTTTGACGAAGATAGATCTAGCTGACTGAAATAAGTTCATCAGATGAAAACCAACAAAAATTGACAAGAACCACGAAAAGTTCTTGTATTTTAAGATAAAATCTTACTCTATTAAGGAAAAAACTTCCAGCTCGCTGAAATCTGTTCATTTGCTGAAAACCAACAAAACCACCAAAAGTTCTTGTATTTGAAGATAAAATCTTTTTGCTTTGAAGAAGAAAGATCTAGCTGACTGAAATAAGTTCATTAGATGAAAACCAACAAAAATTGACAAGAACCACGAAAAGTTCTTGTATTTTGAGATAAAATCTTACTCTATTCAGGAAAAAACTTCCAGCTCGCTGAAATATGTTCATTTGCTGAAAACCATCAAAACCACGAAAAGTTCTTGTGTTTGAAGATAAAATCTTTTTGCTTTGAAGAAGAAAGATAAAGCTGACTGAAATAAGTTCATTCGATGAAAACCAACAAAATTTGACAAGAACCACGAAAACTTCTTGTATTTTAAAATAATATCTTACGCTATTAAAGAAAAAACTTCTGGCTCGCTGAAATATGTTCATTTGCTGAAAACCAACAAAACCACCAAAAGTTCTTGTATTTGAAGATAAAATCTTTTTGCTTTGAAGAAGAAAGATCCAGCTGACTGAAATAAGTTCATTAGATGAAAACCAACAAAAATTGACAAGAACCACGAAAAGTTCTTGTATTTTAAGATAAAATCTTACTCTATTAAAGAAAAAACTTCCAGCTCGCTGAAATATGTTCATTTGCTGAAAACCAACAAAACCACCAAAAGTTCTTGTATTTGAAGATAAAATCTTTTTGCTTTGAAGAAGAACGATCTAGCTGACTGAAATAAGTTCATTAGATGAAAACCAACAAAAATTGACAAGAACCACGAAAAGTTCTTGTATTTTAAGATAAAATCTTAGGCAATTAAAGAAAAAACTTCCAGCTCGCTGAAATCTGTTCACTTGCTGAAAACCATCAAAACCACGAAAAGTTCTTGTATTTGAAGATAAAATCTTTTTGCTTTGAAGAAGAAAGTTCTAGCTGACTAAAATAAGTTCATTGGATGAAAACCAACAAAAATTGACAAGAACCACGAAAAGTTCTTGTATTTTAAGATAAAATCTTACTCTATTAAGGAAAAAACTTCCAGCTCGCTGAAATATGTTCATTTGCTGAAAACCATCAAAACCACGAAAAGTTCTTGTATTTGAAGATAAAATCTTTTTGCTTTGAAGAAGAAAGATCTAGCTGACTGAAATAAGTTCATTAGATGAAAACCAACAAAATTTGACAAGAACCACGAAAACTTCTTGTATTTTGAGATAATATCTTACGCTATTAAAGAAAAAACTTCTGGCTCGCTGAAATATGTTCATTTGCTGAAAACCAACAAAACCACCAAAAGTTCTTGTATTTGAAGATAAAATCTTTTTGCTTTGAAGAAGAAAGATCCAGCTGACTGAAATAAGTTCATTAGATGAAAACCAACAAAAATTGACAAGAACCACGAAAAGTTCTTGTATTTTAAGATAAAATCTTACTCTATTAAGGAAAAAACTTCCAGCTCGCTGAAATATGTTCATTTGCTGAAAACCATCAAAACCACGAAAAGTTCTTGTATTTGAAGATAAAATCTTTTTGCTTTGAAGAAGAAAGTTCTAGCTGACTAAAATAAGTTCATTTGATGAAAACCAACAAAAATTGACAAGAACCACGAAAAGTTCTTGTATTTTAAGATAAAATCTTACTCTATTAAGGAAAAAACTTCCAGCTCGCTGAAATATGTTCATTTGCTGAAAACCATCAAAACCACGAAAAGTTCTTGTATTTGAAGATAAAATCTTTTTGCTTTGAAGAAGAAAGATCTAGCTGACTGAAATAAGTTCATTAGATGAAAACCAACAAAAATTGACAAGAATCACGAAAAGTTCTTGTATTTTAAGATAAAATCTTACTCTATTAAGGTAAAAACTTCCAGCTCGCTGAAATATGTTCATTTGCTGAAAACCATCAAAACCACGAAAAGTTCTTGTATTTGAAGATAAAATCTTTTTGCTTTGAAGAAGAAAGATCTAGCTGACTGAAATAAGTTCATTAGATGAAAACCAACAAAATTTGACAAGAACCACGAAAACTTCTTGTATTTTGAGATAATATCTTACGCTATTAAAGAAAAAACTTCTGGCTCGCTGAAATAAGTTCATTTGCTGAAAACCAACAAAACCACCAAAAGTTCTTGTATTTGAAGATAAAATCTTTTTGCTTTGAAGAAGAAAGATCCAGCTGACTGAAATAAGTTCATTAGATGAAAACCAACAAAAATTGACAAGAACCACGAAAAGTTCTTGTATTTTAAGATAAAATCTTACTCTATTAAGGAAAAAACTTCCAGCTCGCTGAAATATGTTCATTTGCTGAAAACCATCAAAACCACGAAAAGTTCTTGTATTTGAAGATAAAATCTTTTTGCTTTGAAGAAGAAAGTTCTAGCTGACTAAAATAAGTTCATTTGATGAAAACCAACAAAAATTGACAAGAACCACGAAAAGTTCTTGTATTTTAAGATAAAATCTTACTCTATTAAGGAAAAAACTTCCAGCTCGCTGAAATATGTTCATTTGCTGAAAACCATCAAAACCACGAAAAGTTCTTGTATTTGAAGATAAAATCTTTTTGCTTTGAAGAAGAAAGATCTAGCTGACTGAAATAAGTTCATTAGATGAAAACCAACAAAAATTGACAAGAATCACGAAAAGTTCTTGTATTTTAAGATAAAATCTTACTCTATTAAGGTAAAAACTTCCAGCTCGCTGAAATATGTTCATTTGCTGAAAACCATCAAAACCACGAAAAGTTCTTGTATTTGAAGATAAAATCTTTTTGCTTTGAAGAAGAAAGATCTAGCTGACTGAAATAAGTTCATTAGATGAAAACCAACAAAATTTGACAAGAATCACGAAAAGTTCTTGTATTTTAAGATAAAATCTTACTCTATTAAGGTAAAAACTTCCAGCTCGCTGAAATATGTTCTTTTGCTGAAAACCATCAAAACCACGAAAAGTTCTTGTATTTGAAGATAAAATCTTTTTGCTTTGAAGAAGAAAGATCTAGCTGACTGAAATAAGTTCATTAGATGAAAACCAACAAAATTTGACAAGAACCACGAAAACTTCTTGTATTTTGAGATAATATCTTACGCTATTAAAGAAAAAACTTCTGGCTCGCTGAAATATGTTCATTTGCTGAAAACCAACAAAACCACCAAAAGTTCTTGTATTTGAAGATAAAATCTTTTTGCTTTGAAGAAGAAAGATCCAGCTGACTGAAATAAGTTCATTGGATGAAAACCAACAAAAATTGACAAGAACCACGAAAAGTTCTTGTATTTTAAGATAAAATCTTACTCTATTAAGGAAAAAACTTCCAGCTCGCTGAAATATGTTCATTTGCTGAAAACCAACAAAACCACCAAAAGTTCTTGTATTTGAAGATAAAATCTTTTTGCTTTGAAGAAGAAAGATCTAGCTGACTGAAATAAGTTCATTAGATGAAAACCAACAAAAATTGACAAGAACCACGAAAAGTTCTTGTATTTTAAGATAAAATCTTAGGCAATTAAAGAAAAAACTTCCAGCTCGCTGAAATATGTTCATTTGCTGAAAACCATCAAAACCACGAAAAGTTCTTGTATTTGAAGATAAAATCTTTTTGCTTTGAAGAAGAAAGATCTAGCTGACTGAAATAAGTTCATTAGATGAAAACCAACAAAAATTGACAAGAACCACGAAAAGTTCTTGTATTTTAAGATAAAATCTTAGGCTATTAAAGAAAAAACTTCCAGCTCGCTGAAATATGTTCATTTGGTGAAAACCATCAAAACCACCAAAAGTTCTTGTATTTGAAGATAAAATCTTACTCTATTAAGGAAAAAACTTCCAGCTCGCTGAAATATGTTCATTTGCTGAAAACCATCAAAACCACGAAAAGTTCTTGTGTTTGAAGATAAAATCTTTTTGCTTTGAAGAAGAAAGATAAAGCTGACTGAAATAAGTTCATTCGATGAAAACCAACAAAATTTGACAAGAACCACGAAAACTTCTTGTATTTTAAAATAATATCTTACGCTATTAAAGAAAAAACTTCTGGCTCGCTGAAATATGTTCATTTGCTGAAAACCAACAAAACCACCAAAAGTTCTTGTATTTGAAGATAAAATCTTTTTGCTTTGAAGAAGAAAGATCCAGCTGACTGAAATAAGTTCATTAGATGAAAACCAACAAAAATTGACAAGAACCACGAAAAGTTCTTGTATTTTAAGATAAAATCTTAGGCAATTAAAGAAAAAACTTCCAGCTCGCTGAAATATGTTCATTTGCTGAAAACCAACAAAACCACCAAAAGTTCTTGTATTTGAAGATAAAATCTTTTTGCTTTGAAGAAGAAAGATCCAGCTGACTGAAATAAGTTCATTGGATGAAAACCAACAAAAATTGACAAGAACCACGAAAAGTTCTTGTATTTTAAGATAAAATCTTACTCTATTAAGGAAAAAACTTCCAGCTCGCTGAAATATGTTCATTTGCTGAAAACCAACAAAACCACCAAAAGTTCTTGTATTTGAAGATAAAATCTTTTTGCTTTGAAGAAGAAAGATCTAGCTGACTGAAATAAGTTCATTAGATGAAAACCAACAAAAATTGACAAGAACCACGAAAAGTTCTTGTATTTTAAGATAAAATCTTAGGCAATTAAAGAAAAAACTTCCAGCTCGCTGAAATATGTTCATTTGCTGAAAACCATCAAAACCACGAAAAGTTCTTGTATTTGAAGATAAAATCTTTTTGCTTTGAAGAAGAAAGATCTAGCTGACTGAAATAAGTTCATTAGATGAAAACCAACAAAAATTGACAAGAACCACGAAAAGTTCTTGTATTTTAAGATAAAATCTTAGGCTATTAAAGAAAAAACTTCCAGCTCGCTGAAATATGTTCATTTGGTGAAAACCATCAAAACCACCAAAAGTTCTTGTATTTGAAGATAAAATCTTACTCTATTAAGGAAAAAACTTCCAGCTCGCTGAAATATGTTCATTTGCTGAAAACCATCAAAACCACGAAAAGTTCTTGTGTTTGAAGATAAAATCTTTTTGCTTTGAAGAAGAAAGATAAAGCTGACTGAAATAAGTTCATTCGATGAAAACCAACAAAATTTGACAAGAACCACGAAAACTTCTTGTATTTTAAAATAATATCTTACGCTATTAAAGAAAAAACTTCTGGCTCGCTGAAATATGTTCATTTGCTGAAAACCAACAAAACCACCAAAAGTTCTTGTATTTGAAGATAAAATCTTTTTGCTTTGAAGAAGAAAGATCCAGCTGACTGAAATAAGTTCATTAGATGAAAACCAACAAAAATTGACAAGAACCACGAAAAGTTCTTGTATTTTAAGATAAAATCTTAGGCAATTAAAGAAAAAACTTCCAGCTCGCTGAAATATGTTCATTTGCTGAAAACCATCAAAACCACGAAAAGTTCTTGTATTTGAAGATAAAATCTTTTTGCTTTGAAGAAGAAAGATCTAGCTGACTGAAATAAGTTCATTAGATGAAAACCAACAAAAATTGACAAGAACCACGAAAAGTTCTTGTATTTTAAGATAAAATCTTAGGCAATTAAAGAAAAAACTTCCAGCTCGCTGAAATCTGTTCACTTGCTGAAAACCATCAAAACCACGAAAAGTTCTTGTATTTGAAGATAAAATCTTTTTGCTTTGAAGAAGAAAGTTCTAGCTGACTAAAATAAGTTCATTTGATGAAAACCAACAAAAATTGACAAGAACCACGAAAAGTTCTTGTATTTTAAGATAAAATCTTACTCTATTAAGGAAAAAACTTCCAGCTCGCTGAAATATGTTCATTTGCTGAAAACCATCAAAACCACGAAAAGTTCTTGTATTTGAAGATAAAATCTTTTTGCTTTGAAGAAGAAAGATCTAGCTGACTGAAATAAGTTCATTAGATGAAAACCAACAAAATTTGACAAGAACCACGAAAACTTCTTGTATTTTGAGATAATATCTTACGCTATTAAAGAAAAAACTTCTGGCTCGCTGAAATATGTTCATTTGCTGAAAACCAACAAAACCACCAAAAGTTCTTGTATTTGAAGATAAAATCTTTTTGCTTTGAAGAAGAAAGATCCAGCTGACTGAAATAAGTTCATTAGATGAAAACCAACAAAAATTGACAAGAACCACGAAAAGTTCTTGTATTTTAAGATAAAATCTTACTCTATTAAGGAAAAAACTTCCAGCTCGCTGAAATATGTTCATTTGCTGAAAACCATCAAAACCACGAAAAGTTCTTGTATTTGAAGATAAAATCTTTTTGCTTTGAAGAAGAAAGTTCTAGCTGACTAAAATAAGTTCATTTGATGAAAACCAACAAAAATTGACAAGAACCACGAAAAGTTCTTGTATTTTAAGATAAAATCTTACTCTATTAAGGAAAAAACTTCCAGCTCGCTGAAATATGTTCATTTGCTGAAAACCATCAAAACCACGAAAAGTTCTTGTATTTGAAGATAAAATCTTTTTGCTTTGAAGAAGAAAGATCTAGCTGACTGAAATAAGTTCATTAGATGAAAACCAACAAAAATTGACAAGAATCACGAAAAGTTCTTGTATTTTAAGATAAAATCTTACTCTATTAAGGTAAAAACTTCCAGCTCGCTGAAATATGTTCATTTGCTGAAAACCATCAAAACCACGAAAAGTTCTTGTATTTGAAGATAAAATCTTTTTGCTTTGAAGAAGAAAGATCTAGCTGACTGAAATAAGTTCATTAGATGAAAACCAACAAAATTTGACAAGAACCACGAAAACTTCTTGTATTTTGAGATAATATCTTACGCTATTAAAGAAAAAACTTCTGGCTCACTGAAATATGTTCATTTGCTGAAAACCAACAAAACCACCAAAAGTTCTTGTATTTGAAGATAAAATCTTTTTGCTTTGAAGAAGAAAGATCCAGCTGACTGAAATAAGTTCATTAGATGAAAACCAACAAAAATTGACAAGAACCACGAAAAGTTCTTGTATTTTAAGATAAAATCTTACTCTATTAAGGAAAAAACTTCCAGCTCGCTGAAATATGTTCATTTGCTGAAAACCATCAAAACCACGAAAAGTTCTTGTATTTGAAGATAAAATCTTTTTGCTTTGAAGAAGAAAGTTCTAGCTGACTAAAATAAGTTCATTTGATGAAAACCAACAAAAATTGACAAGAACCACGAAAAGTTCTTGTATTTTAAGATAAAATCTTACTCTATTAAGGAAAAAACTTCCAGCTCGCTGAAATATGTTCATTTGCTGAAAACCATCAAAACCACGAAAAGTTCTTGTATTTGAAGATAAAATCTTTTTGCTTTGAAGAAGAAAGATCTCGCTGACTGAAATAAGTTCATTAGATGAAAACCAACAAAAATTGACAAGAATCACGAAAAGTTCTTGTATTTTAAGATAAAATCTTACTCTATTAAGGTAAAAACTTCCAGCTCGCTGAAATATGTTCATTTGCTGAAAACCATCAAAACCACGAAAAGTTCTTGTATTTGAAGATAAAATCTTTTTGCTTTGAAGAAGAAAGATCTAGCTGACTGAAATAAGTTCATTAGATGAAAACCAACAAAATTTGACAAGAACCACGAAAACTTCTTGTATTTTGAGATAATATCTTACGCTATTAAAGAAAAAACTTCTGGCTCGCTGAAATATGTTCATTTGCTGAAAACCAACAAAACCACCAAAAGTTCTTGTATTTGAAGATAAAATCTTTTTGCTTTGAAGAAGAAAGATCCAGCTGACTGAAATAAGTTCATTGGATGAAAACCAACAAAAATTGACAAGAACCACGAAAAGTTCTTGTATTTTAAGATAAAATCTTACTCTATTAAGGAAAAAACTTCCAGCTCGCTGAAATATGTTCATTTGCTGAAAACCAACAAAACCACCAAAAGTTCTTGTATTTGAAGATAAAATCTTTTTGCTTTGAAGAAGAAAGATCTAGCTGACTGAAATAAGTTCATTAGATGAAAACCAACAAAAATTGACAAGAACCACGAAAAGTTCTTGTATTTTAAGATAAAATCTTAGGCAATTAAAGAAAAAACTTCCAGCTCGCTGAAATATGTTCATTTGCTGAAAACCATCAAAACCACGAAAAGTTCTTGTATTTGAAGATAAAATCTTTTTGCTTTGAAGAAGAAAGATCTAGCTGACTGAAATAAGTTCATTAGATGAAAACCAACAAAAATTGACAAGAATCACGAAAAGTTCTTGTATTTTAAGATAAAATCTTACTCTATTAAGGTAAAAACTTCCAGCTCGCTGAAATATGTTCATTTGCTGAAAACCATCAAAACCACGAAAAGTTCTTGTATTTGAAGATAAAATCTTTTTGCTTTGAAGAAGAAAGATCTAGCTGACTGAAATAAGTTCATTAGATGAAAACCAACAAAAATTGACAAGAACCACGAAAAGTTCTTGTATTTTAAGATAAAATCTTAGGCTATTAAAGAAAAAACTTCCAGCTCGCTGAAATATGTTCATTTGGTGAAAACCATCAAAACCACCAAAAGTTCTTGTATTTGAAGATAAAATCTTACTCTATTAAGGAAAAAACTTCCAGCTCGCTGAAATCTGTTCATTTGCTGAAAACCAACAAAACCACGAAAAGTTCTTGTATTTGAAGATAAAATCTTTTTGCTTTGACGAAGAAAGATCCAGCTGACTGAAATAAGTTCATTAGATGAAAACCAACAAAAATTGACAAGAACCACGAAAAGTTCTTGTATTTTAAGATAAAATCTTACGCTATTAAAGAAAAAACTCCCAGCTTGCTGAAATATGTTCATTTGCTGAAAACCAACAAAACCACGAAAAGTTCTTGTATTTGAACATAAAATCTTTTTTCTTTGAAGAAGAAAGATCCAGCTGACTGAAATAAGTTCATTAGATGAAAACCAACAAAAATTGACAAGAACCACGAAAAGTTCTTGTATTTTAAGATAAAATCTTACTCTATTAAGGAAAAAACTTCCAGCTCGCTGAAATATGTTCATTTGCTGAAAACCATCAAAACCACGAAAAGTTCTTGTATTTGAAGATAAAATCTTTTTGCTTTGAAGAAGAAAGATCTAGCTGACTGAAATAAGTTCATTAGATGAAAACCAACAAAATTTGACAAGAACCACGAAAACTTCTTGTATTTTAAGATAATATCTTACGCTATTAAAGAAAAAACTTCCAGCTCGCTGAAATCAGTTCATTAGATGAAAAGCAACAAAAATTGACAAGAACCACGAAAAGTTCTTGTATTTTAAGATAAAATCTTACTCTATTAAGGAAAAAACTTCCAGCTCGCTGAAATATGGTCATTTGCTGAAAACCAACAAAACCACGAAAAGTTCTTGTATTTGAAGATAAAATCTTTTTGCTTTGAAGAAGAAAGATCCAGCTGACTGAAATCAGTTCATCAGATGAAAACCAACAAAAATTGACAAGAACCACGAAAAGTTCTTGTATTTTAAGATAAAATCTTACTCTATTAAGGAAAAAACTTCCAGCTCGCTGAAATCTGTTCATTTGCTGAAAACCAACAAAACCACCAAAAGTTCTTGTATTTGAAGATAAAATTTTTTTGCTTTGACGAAGATAGATCAAGCTGACTGAAATAAGTTCATCAGATGAAAACCAACAAAAATTGACAAGAACCACGAAAAGTTCTTGTATTTTAAGATAAAATCTTACTCTATTAAGGAAAAAACTTCCAGCTCGCTGAAATCTGTTCATTTGCTGAAAACCAACAAAACCACCAAAAGTTCTTGTATTTGAAGATAAAATCTTTTTGCTTTGAAGAAGAAAGATCTAGCTGACTGAAATAAGTTCATTAGATGAAAACCAACAAAAATTGACAAGAACCACGAAAAGTTCTTGTATTTTGAGATAAAATCTTACTCTATTAAGGAAAAAACTTCCAGCTCGCTGAAATATGTTCATTTGCTGAAAACCATCAAAACCACGAAAAGTTCTTGTGTTTGAAGATAAAATCTTTTTGCTTTGAAGAAGAAAGATAAAGCTGACTGAAATAAGTTCATTCGATGAAAACCAACAAAATTTGACAAGAACCACGAAAACTTCTTGTATTTTAAAATAATATCTTACGCTATTAAAGAAAAAACTTCTGGCTCGCTGAAATATGTTCATTTGCTGAAAACCAACAAAACCACCAAAAGTTCTTGTATTTGAAGATAAAATCTTTTTGCTTTGAAGAAGAAAGATCCAGCTGACTGAAATAAGTTCATTAGATGAAAACCAACAAAAATTGACAAGAACCACGAAAAGTTCTTGTATTTTAAGATAAAATCTTAGGCAATTAAAGAAAAAACTTCCAGCTCGCTGAAATCTGTTCACTTGCTGAAAACCATCAAAACCACGAAAAGTTGTTGTATTTGAAGATAAAATCTTTTTGCTTTGAAGAAGAAAGTTCTAGCTGACTAAAATAAGTTCATTTGATGAAAACCAACAAAAATTGACAAGAACCACGAAAAGTTCTTGTATTTTAAGATAAAATCTTACTCTATTAAGGAAAAAACTTCCAGCTCGCTGAAATATGTTCATTTGCTGAAAACCATCAAAACCACGAAAAGTTCTTGTATTTGAAGATAAAATCTTTTTGCTTTGAAGAAGAAAGATCTAGCTGACTGAAATAAGTTCTTTAGATGAAAACCAACAAAATTTGACAAGAACCACGAAAACTTCTTGTATTTTAAGATAATATCTTACGCTATTAAAGAAAAAACTTCTGGCTCGCTGAAATATGTTCATTTGCTGAAAACCAACAAAACCACCAAAAGTTCTTGTATTTGAAGATAAAATCTTTTTGCTTTGAAGAAGAAAGATCCAGCTGACTGAAATAAGTTCATTGGATGAAAACCAACAAAAAATGACAAGAACCACGAAAAGTTCTTGTATTTTAAGATAAAATCTTACTCTATTAAGGAAAAAACTTCCAGCTCGCTGAAATCTGTTCATTTGCTGAAAACCAACAAAACCACCAAAAGTTCTTGTATTTGAAGATAAAATCTTTTTGCTTTGAAGAAGAAAGATCTAGCTGACTGAAATAAGTTCATTAGATGAAAACCAACAAAAATTGACAAGAACCACGAAAAGTTCTTGTATTTTAAGATAAAATCTTAGGCAATTAAAGAAAAAACTTCCAGCTCGCTGAAATCTGTTCATTTCCTGAAAACCATCAAAACCACGAAAAGTTCTTGTATTTGAAGATAAAATCTTTTTGTGTTCATTTGCTGAAAACCAACAAAACCACCAAAAGTTCTTGTATTTGAAGATAAAATCTTTTTGCTTTGACGAAGAAAGATCCAGCTGACTGAAATAAGTTCATTAGATGAAAACCAACAAAAATTGACAAGAACCACGAAAAGTTCTTGTATTTTAAGATAAAATCTTACGCTATTAAAGAAAAAACTCCCAGCTTGCTTAAATATGTTCATTTGCTGAAAACCAACAAAACCACGAAAAGTTCTTGTATTTGAACATAAAATCTTTTTTCTTTGAAGAAGAAAGATCCAGCTGACTGAAATAAGTTCATTAGATGAAAACCAACAAAAATTGACAAGAACCACGAAAAGTTCTTGTATTTTAAGATAAAATCTTACTCTATTAAGGAAAAAACTTCCAGCTCGCTGAAATATGTTCATTTGCTGAAAACCATCAAAACCACGAAAAGTTCTTGTATTTGAAGATAAAATCTTTTTGCTTTGAAGAAGAAAGATCTAGCTGACTGAAATAAGTTCATTAGATGAAAACCAACAAAATTTGACAAGAACCACGAAAACTTCTTGTATTTTAAGATAATATCTTACGCTATTAAAGAAAAAACTTCTGGCTCGCTGAAATCAGTTCATTAGATGAAAAGCAACAAAAATTGACAAGAACCACGAAAAGTTCTTGTATTTTAAGATAAAATCTTACTCTATTAAGGAAAAAACTTCCAGCTCGCTGAAATATGTTCATTTGCTGAAAACCATCAAAACCACGAAAAATTCTTGTATTTGAAGATAAAATCTTTTTGCTTTGAAGAAGAAAGATCTAGCTGACTGAAATGAGTTCATTAGATGAAAACCAACAAAAATTGACAAGAACCACGAAAAGTTCTTGTATTTTAAGATAAAATCTTAGGCAATTAAAGAAAAAACTTCCAGCTCGCTGAAATCTGTTCACTTGCTGAAAACCATCAAAACCACGAAAAGTTGTTGTATTTGAAGATAAAATCTTTTTGCTTTGAAGAAGAAAGTTCTAGCTGACTAAAATAAGTTCATTTGATGAAAACCAACAAAAATTGACAAGAACCACGAAAAGTTCTTGTATTTTAAGATAAAATCTTACTCTATTAAGGAAAAAACTTCCAGCTCGCTGAAATATGTTCATTTGCTGAAAACCATCAAAACCACGAAAAGTTCTTGTATTTGAAGATAAAATCTTTTTGCTTTGAAGAAGAAAGATCTAGCTGACTGAAATAAGTTCATTGGATGAAAACCAACAAAAATTGACAAGAATCACGAAAAGTTCTTGTATTTTAAGATAAAATCTTACTCTATTAAGGTAAAAACTTCCAGCTCGCTGAAATATGTTCATTTGCTGAAAACCATCAAAACCACGAAAAGTTCTTGTATTTGAAGATAAAATCTTTTTGCTTTGAAGAAGAAAGATCTAGCTGACTGAAATAAGTTCTTTAGATGAAAACCAACAAAATTTGACAAGAACCACGAAAACTTCTTGTATTTTAAGATAATATCTTACGCTATTAAAGAAAAAACTTCTGGCTCGCTGAAATATGTTCATTTGCTGAAAACCAACAAAACCACCAAAAGTTCTTGTATTTGAAGATAAAATCTTTTTGCTTTGAAGAAGAAAGATCCAGCTGACTGAAATAAGTTCATTGGATGAAAACCAACAAAAATTGACAAGAACCACGAAAAGTTCTTGTATTTTAAGATAAAATCTTACTCTATTAAGGAAAAAACTTCCAGCTCGCTGAAATATGTTCATTTGCTGAAAACCAACAAAACCACCAAAAGTTCTTGTATTTGAAGATAAAATCTTTTTGCTTTGAAGAAGAAAGATCTAGCTGACTGAAATAAGTTCATTAGATGAAAACCAACAAAAATTGACAAGAACCACGAAAAGTTCTTGTATTTTAAGATAAAATCTTAGGCAATTAAAGAAAAAACTTCCAGCTCGCTGAAATATGTTCATTTGCTGAAAACCATCAAAACCACGAAAAGTTCTTGTATTTGAAGATAAAATCTTTTTGCTTTGAAGAAGAAAGATCTAGCTGACTGAAATAAGTTCATTAGATGAAAACCAACAAAAATTGACAAGAATCACGAAAAGTTCTTGTATTTTAAGATAAAATCTTACTCTATTAAGGTAAAAACTTCCAGCTCGCTGAAATATGTTCATTTGCTGAAAACCATCAAAACCACGAAAAGTTCTTGTATTTGAAGATAAAATCTTTTTGCTTTGAAGAAGAAAGATCTAGCTGACTGAAATAAGTTCATTAGATGAAAACCAACAAAAATTGACAAGAACCACGAAAAGTTCTTGTATTTTAAGATAAAATCTTAGGCTATTAAAGAAAAAACTTCCAGCTCGCTGAAATATGTTCATTTGGTGAAAACCATCAAAACCACCAAAAGTTCTTGTATTTGAAGATAAAATCTTACTCTATTAAGGAAAAAACTTCCAGCTCGCTGAAATCTGTTCATTTGCTGAAAACCAACAAAACCACCAAAAGTTCTTGTATTTGAAGATAAAATATTTTTGCTTTGACGAAGAAAGATCCAGCTGACTGAAATAAGTTCATTAGATGAAAACCAACAAAAATTGACAAGAACCACGAAAAGTTCTTGTATTTTAAGATAAAATCTTACGCTATTAAAGAAAAAACTCCCAGCTTGCTGAAATATGTTCATTTGCTGAAAACCAACAAAACCACGAAAAGTTCTTGTATTTGAACATAAAATCTTTTTTCTTTGAAGAAGAAAGATCCAGCTGACTGAAATAAGTTCATTAGATGAAAACCAACAAAAATTGACAAGAACCACGAAAAGTTCTTGTATTTTAAGATAAAATCTTACTCTATTAAGGAAAAAACTTCCAGCTCGCTGAAATATGTTCATTTGCTGAAAACCATCAAAACCACGAAAAGTTCTTGTATTTGAAGATAAAATCTTTTTGCTTTGAAGAAGAAAGATCTAGCTGACTGAAATAAGTTCATTAGATGAAAACCAACAAAATTTGACAAGAACCACGAAAACTTCTTGTATTTTAAGATAATATCTTACGCTATTAAAGAAAAAACTTCCAGCTCGCTGAAATCAGTTCATTAGATGAAAAGCAACAAAAATTGACAAGAACCACGAAAAGTTCTTGTATTTTAAGATAAAATCTTACTCTATTAAGGAAAAAACTTCCAGCTCGCTGAAATATGTTCATTTGCTGAAAACCATCAAAACCACGAAAAGTTCTTGTATTTGAAGATAAAATCTTTTTGCTTTGAAGAAGAAAGATCTAGCTGACTCAAATAAGTTCATTAGATGAAAACCAACAAAATTTGACAAGAACCACGAAAACTTCTTGTATTTTAAGATAATATCTTACGCTATTAAAGAAAAAACTTCTGGCTCGCTGAAATATGGTAATTTGCTGAAAACCAACAAAACCACGAAAAGTTCTTGTATTTGAAGATAAAATCTTTTTGCTTTGAAGAAGAAAGATCCAGCTGACTGAAATCAGTTCATCACATGAAAACCAACAAAAATTGACAAGAACCACGAAAAGTTCTTGTATTTTAAGATAAAATCTTACTCTATTAAGGAAAAAACTTCCAGCTCGCTGAAATCTGTTCATTTGCTGAAAACCAACAAAACCACCAAAAGTTCTTGTATTTGAAGATAATTTTTTTTTGGTTTGACGAAGATAGATCTAGCTGACTGAAATAAGTTCATCAGATGAAAACCAACAAAAATTGACAATAACCACGAAAAGTTCTTGTATTTTAAGATAAAATCTTACTCTATTAAGGAAAAAACTTCCAGCTCGCTGAAATCTGTTCATTTGCTGAAAACCAACAAAACCACCAAAAGTTCTTGTATTTGAAGATAAAATCTTTTTGCTTTGAAGAAGAAAGATCTAGCTGACTGAAATAAGTTCATTAGATGAAAACCAACAAAAATTGACAAGAACCACGAAAAGTTCTTGTATTTTGAGATAAAATCTTACTCTATTAAGGAAAAAACTTCCAGCTCGCTGAAATATGTTCATTTGCTGAAAACCATCAAAACCACGAAAAGTTCTTGTGTTTGAAGATAAAATCTTTTTGCTTTGAAGAAGAAAGATCCAGCTGACTGAAATAAGTTCATTCGATGAAAACCAACAAAATTTGACAAGAACCACGAAAACTTCTTGTATTTTAAAATAATATCTTACGCTATTAAAGAAAAAACTTCTGGCTCGCTGAAATATGTTCATTTGCTGAAAACCAACAAAACCACCAAAAGTTCTTGTATTTGAAGATAAAATCTTTTTGCTTTGAAGAAGAAAGATCCAGCTGACTGAAATAAGTTCATTAGATGAAAACCAACAAAAATTGATAAGAACCACGAAAAGTTCTTGTATTTTAAGATAAAATCTTACTCTATTAAAGAAAAAACTTCCAGCTCGCTGAAATATGTTCATTTGCTGAAAACCAACAAAACCACCAAAAGTTCTTGTATTTGAAGATAAAATCTTTTTGCTTTGAAGAAGAAAGATCTAGCTGACTGAAATAAGTTCATTAGATGAAAACCAACAAAAATTGACAAGAACCACGAAAAGTTCTTGTATTTTAAGATAAAATCTTAGGCAATTAAAGAAAAAACTTCCAGCTCGCTGAAATCTGTTCACTTGCGGAAAACCATCAAAACCACGAAAAGTTGTTGTATTTGAAGATAAAATCTTTTTGCTTTGAAGAAGAAAGTTCTAGCTGACTAAAATAAGTTCATTTGATGAAAACCAACAAAAATTGACAAGAACCACGAAAAGTTCTTGTATTTTAAGATAAAATCTTACTCTATTAAGGAAAAAACTTCCAGCTCGCTGAAATATGTTCATTTGCTGAAAACCATCAAAACCACGAAAAGTTCTTGTATTTGAAGATAAAATCTTTTTGCTTTGAAGAAGAAAGATCTAGCTGACTGAAATAAGTTCATTAGATGAAAACCAACAAAAATTGACAAGAATCACGAAAAGTTCTTGTATTTTAAGATAAAATCTTACTCTATTAAGGTAAAAACTTCCAGCTCGCTGAAATATGTTCATTTGCTGAAAACCATCAAAACCACGAAAAGTTCTTGTATTTGAAGATAAAATCTTTTTGCTTTGAAGAAGAAAGATCTAGCTGACTGAAATAAGTTCTTTAGATGAAAACCAACAAAATTTGACAAGAACCACGAAAACTTCTTGTATTTTAAGATAATATCTTACGCTATTAAAGAAAAAACTTCTGGCTCGCTGAAATATGTTCATTTGCTGAAAACCAACAAAACCACCAAAAGTTCTTGTATTTGAAGATAAAATCTTTTTGCTTTGAAGAAGAAAGATCCAGCTGACTGAAATAAGTTCATTGGATGAAAACCAACAAAAATTGACAAGAACCACGAAAAGTTCTTGTATTTTAAGATAAAATCTTACTCTATTAAGGAAAAAACTTCCAGCTCGCTGAAATCTGTTCATTTGCTGAAAACCAACAAAACCACCAAAAGTTCTTGTATTTGAAGATAAAATCTTTTTGCTTTGAAGAAGAAAGATCTAGCTGACTGAAATAAGTTCATTAGATGAAAACCAACAAAAATTGACAAGAACCACGAAAAGTTCTTGTATTTTAAGATAAAATCTTAGGCAATTAAAGAAAAAACTTCCAGCTCGCTGAAATCTGTTCATTTCCTGAAAACCATCAAAACCACGAAAAGTTCTTGTATTTGAAGATAAAATCTTTTTGTGTTCATTTGCTGAAAACCAACAAAACCACCAAAAGTTCTTGTATTTGAAGATAAAATCTTTTTGCTTTGACGAAGAAAGATCCAGCTGACTGAAATAAGTTCATTAGATGAAAACCAACAAAAATTGACAAGAACCACGAAAAGTTCTTGTATTTTAAGATAAAATCTTACGCTATTAAAGAAAAAACTCCCAGCTTGCTTAAATATGTTCATTTGCTGAAAACCAACAAAACCACGAAAAGTTCTTGTATTTGAACATAAAATCTTTTTTCTTTGAAGAAGAAAGATCCAGCTGACTGAAATAAGTTCATTAGATGAAAACCAACAAAAATTGACAAGAACCACGAAAAGTTCTTGTATTTTAAGATAAAATCTTACTCTATTAAGGAAAAAACTTCCAGCTCGCTGAAATATGTTCATTTGCTGAAAACCATCAAAACCACGTAAAGTTCTTGTATTTGAAGATAAAATCTTTTTGCTTTGAAGAAGAAAGATCTAGCTGACTGAAATAAGTTCATTAGATGAAAACCAACAAAATTTGACAAGAACCACGAAAACTTCTTGTATTTTAAGATAATATCTTACGCTATTAAAGAAAAAACTTCTGGCTCGCTGAAATCAGTTCATTAGATGAAAAGCAACAAAAATTGACAAGAACCACGAAAAGTTCTTGTATTTTAAGATAAAATCTTACTCTATTAAGGAAAAAACTTCCAGCTCGCTGAAATATGTTCATTTGCTGAAAACCATCAAAACCACGAAAAATTCTTGTATTTGAAGATAAAATCTTTTTGCTTTGAAGAAGAAAGATCTAGCTGACTGAAATAAGTTCATTAGATGAAAACCAACAAAAATTGACAAGAACCACGAAAAGTTCTTGTATTTTAAGATAAAATCTTAGGCAATTAAAGAAAAAACTTCCAGCTCGCTGAAATCTGTTCACTTGCTGAAAACCATCAAAACCACGAAAAGTTGTTGTATTTGAAGATAAAATCTTTTTGCTTTGAAGAAGAAAGTTCTAGCTGACTAAAATAAGTTCATTTGATGAAAACCAACAAAAATTGACAAGAACCACGAAAAGTTCTTGTATTTTAAGATAAAATCTTACTCTATTAAGGAAAAAACTTCCAGCTCGCTGAAATATGTTCATTTGCTGAAAACCATCAAAACCACGAAAAGTTCTTGTATTTGAAGATAAAATCTTTTTGCTTTGAAGAAGAAAGATCTAGCTGACTGAAATAAGTTCATTAGATGAAAACCAACAAAAATTGACAAGAATCACGAAAAGTTCTTGTATTTTAAGATAAAATCTTACTCTATTAAGGTAAAAACTTCCAGCTCGCTGAAATATGTTCATTTGCTGAAAACCATCAAAACCACGAAAAGTTCTTGTATTTGAAGATAAAATCTTTTTGCTTTGAAGAAGAAAGATCTAGCTGACTGAAATAAGTTCTTTAGATGAAAACCAACAAAATTTGACAAGAACCACGAAAACTTCTTGTATTTTAAGATAATATCTTACGCTATTAAAGAAAAAACTTCCAGCTCGCTGAAATCTGTTCATTTCCTGAAAACCATCAAAACCACGAAAAGTTCTTGTATTTGAAGATAAAATCTTTTTGTGTTCATTTGCTGAAAACCAACAAAACCACCAAAAGTTCTTGTATTTGAAGATAAAATCTTTTTGCTTTGACGAAGAAAGATCCAGCTGACTGAAATAAGTTCATTAGATGAAAACCAACAAAAATTGACAAGAACCACGAAAAGTTCTTGTATTTTAAGATAAAATCTTACTCTATTAAAGAAAAAACTCCCAGCTTGCTTAAATATGTTCATTTGCTGAAAACCAACAAAACCACGAAAAGTTCTTGTATTTGAACATAAAATCTTTTTTCTTTGAAGAAGAAAGATCCAGCTGACTGAAATAAGTTCATTAGATGAAAACCAACAAAAATTGACAAGAACCACGAAAAGTTCTTGTATTTTAAGATAAAATCTTACTCTATTAAGGAAAAAACTTCCAGCTCGCTGAAATATGTTCATTTGCTGAAAACCATCAAAACCACGTAAAGTTCTTGTATTTGAAGATAAAATCTTTTTGCTTTGAAGAAGAAAGATCTAGCTGACTGAAATAAGTTCATTAGATGAAAACCAACAAAAATTGACAAGAACCACGAAAACTTCTTGTATTTTAAGATAATATCTTACGCTATTAAAGAAAAAACTTCTGGCTCGCTGAAATCAGTTCATTAGATGAAAAGCAACAAAAATTGACAAGAACCACGAAAAGTTCTTGTATTTTAAGATAAAATCTTACTCTATTAAGGAAAAAACTTCCAGCTCGCTGAAATATGTTCATTTGCTGAAAACCATCAAAACCACGAAAAATTCTTGTATTTGAAGATAAAATCTTTTTGCTTTGAAGAAGAAAGATCTAGCTGACTGAAATAAGTTCATTGGATGAAAACCAACAAAAATTGACAAGAACCACGAAAAGTTCTTGTATTTTAAGATAAAATCTTACTCTATTAAGGAAAAAACTTCCAGCTCGCTGAAATCTGTTCATTTGCTGAAAACCAACAAAACCACCAAAAGTTCTTGTATTTGAAGATAAAATCTTTTTGCTTTGAAGAAGAAAGATCTAGCTGACTGAAATAAGTTCATCAGATGAAAACCAACAAAAATTGACAAGAACCACGAAAAGTTCTTGTATTTTAAGATAAAATCTTAGGCAATTAAAGAAAAAACTTCCAGCTCGCTGAAATCTGTTCATTTCCTGAAAACCATCAAAACCACGAAAAGTTCTTGTATTTGAAGATAAAATCTTTTTGTGTTCATTTGCTGAAAACCAACAAAACCACCAAAAGTTCTTGTATTTGAAGATAAAATCTTTTTGCTTTGACGAAGAAAGATCCAGCTGACTGAAATAAGTTCATTAGATGAAAACCAACAAAAATTGACAAGAACCACGAAAAGTTCTTGTATTTTAAGATAAAATCTTACGCTATTAAAGAAAAAACTCCCAGCTTGCTTAAATATGTTCATTTGCTGAAAACCAACAAAACCACGAAAAGTTCTTGTATTTGAACATAAAATCTTTTTTCTTTGAAGAAGAAAGATCCAGCTGACTGAAATAAGTTCATTAGATGAAAACCAACAAAAATTGACAAGAACCACGAAAAGTTCTTGTATTTTAAGATAAAATCTTACTCTATTAAGGAAAAAACTTCCAGCTCGCTGAAATATGTTCATTTGCTGAAAACCATCAAAACCACGTAAAGTTCTTGTATTTGAAGATAAAATCTTTTTGCTTTGAAGAAGAAAGATCTAGCTGACTGAAATAAGTTCATTAGATGAAAACCAACAAAATTTGACAAGAACCACGAAAACTTCTTGTATTTTAAGATAATATCTTACGCTATTAAAGAAAAAACTTCTGGCTCGCTGAAATCAGTTCATTAGATGAAAAGCAACAAAAATTGACAAGAACCACGAAAAGTTCTTGTATTTTAAGATAAAATCTTACTCTATTAAGGAAAAAACTTCCAGCTCGCTGAAATATGTTCATTTGCTGAAAACCATCAAAACCACGAAAAATTCTTGTATTTGAAGATAAAATCTTTTTGCTTTGAAGAAGAAAGATCTAGCTGACTGAAATAAGTTCATTAGATGAAAACCAACAAAATTTGACAAGAACCACGAAAACTTCTTGTATTTTAAGATAATATCTTACGCTATTAAAGAAAAAACTTCTGGCTCGCTGAAATATGGTCATTTGCTGAAAACCAACAAAACCACGAAAAGTTCTTGTATTTGAAGATAAAATCTTTTTGCTTTGAAGAAGAAAGATCCAGCTGACTGAAATCAGTTCATCAGATGAAAACCAACAAAAATTGACAAGAACCACGAAAAGTTCTTGTATTTTAAGATAAAATCTTACTCTATTAAGGAAAAAACTTCCAGCTCGCTGAAATCTGTTCATTTGCTGAAAACCAACAAAACCACCAAAAGTTCTTGTATTTGAAGATAAAATCTTTTTGCTTTGACGAAGAAAGATCTAGCTGACTGAAATAAGTTCATTAGATGAAAACCAACAAAAATTGACAAGAACCACGAAAAGTTCTTGTATTTTAAGATAAAATCTTAGGCTATTAAAGAAAAAACTTCCAGCTCGCTGAAATCTCTTCATTTGCTGAAAACCATCAAAACCACGAAAAGTTCTTGTATTTGAAGATAAAATCTTTTTGCTTTGAAGAAGAAAGATCTGGCTGACTGAAATAAGTTCATTAGATGGAAACCAACAAAAATTGACAAGAACCACGAAAAGTTCTTGTATTTTAAGATAAAATCTTACACTATTAAGGAAAAAACTTCCAGCTCGCTGAAATATGTTCATTTGCTGAAAACCATCAAAACCACGAAAAGTTCTTGTATTTGAAGATAAAATCTTTTTGCTTTGAAGAAGAAAGATCTAGCTGACTGAAATAAGTTCATTAGATGAAAACCAACAAAATTTGACAAGAACCACGAAAACTTCTTGTATTTTAAGATAATATCTTACGCTATTAAAGAAAAAACTTCTGGCTCGCTGAAATCAGTTCATTAGATGAAAAGCAACAAAAATTGACAAGAACCACGAAAAGTTCTTGTATTTTAAGATAAAATCTTACTCTATTAAGGAAAAAACTTCCAGCTCGCTGAAATATGTTCATTTGCTGAAAACCATCAAAACCACGAAAAGTTCTTGTATTTGAAGATAATATCTTACGCGATTAAAGAAAAAACTTCTGGCTCGCTGAAATATGGTCATTTGCTGAAAACCAACAAAACCACGAAAAGTTCTTGTATTTGAAGATAAAATCTTTTTGCTTTGAAGAAGAAAGATCCAGCTGACTGAAATAAGTTCATTCGATGAAAACCAACAAAAATTGACAAGAACCACGAAAAGTTCTTGTATTTTAAGATAAAATCTTACTCTATTATGGAAAAAACTTCCAGCTCGCTGAAATATGTTCATTTGCTGAAAACCAACAAAACCACGAAACGTTCTTGTATTTGAAGGTAAAATCTTTTTGCTTTGAAGAAGAAAGATCTAGCTGACTGAAATAAGTTCATTAGATGAAAACCAACAAAAATTGACAAGAACCACGAAAAGTTCTTGTATTTTAAGATAAAATCTTACGCTATTAAAGAAAAAACTCCCAGCTCGCTGAAATATGTTCATTTGCTGAAAACCAACAAAACCACGAAAAGTTCTTGTATTTGAAGATAAAATCTTTTTTCTTTGAAGAAGAAAGATCTAGCTGACTGAAATAAGTTCATTAGATGAAAACCAACAAAAATTGACAAGAACCACGAAAAGTTCTTGTATTTTAAGATAAAATCTTACTCTATTAAGGAAAAAACTTCCAGCTCGCTGAAATATGTTCATTTGCTGAAAACCATCAAAACCACGTAAAGTTCTTGTATTTGAAGATAAAATCTTTTTGCTTTGAAGAAGAAAGATCTAGCTGACTGAAATAAGTTCATTAGATGAAAACCAACAAAATTTGACAAGAACCACGAAAACTTCTTGTATTTTAAGATAATATCTTACGCTATTAAAGAAAAAACTTCTGGCTCGCTGAAATCAGTTCATTAGATGAAAAGCAACAAAAATTGACAAGAACCACGAAAAGTTCTTGTATTTTAAGATAAAATCTTACTCTATTAAGGAAAAAACTTCCAGCTCGCTGAAATATGTTCATTTGCTGAAAACCATCAAAACCACGAAAAATTCTTGTATTTGAAGATAAAATCTTTTTGCTTTGAAGAAGAAAGATCTAGCTGACTGAAATAAGTTCATTAGATGAAAACCAACAAAATTTGACAAGAACCACGAAAACTTCTTGTATTTTAAGATAATATCTTACGCTATTAAAGAAAAAACTTCTGGCTCGCTGAAATATGGTCATTTGCTGAAAACCAACAAAACCACGAAAAGTTCTTGTATTTGAAGATAAAATCTTTTTGCTTTGAAGAAGAAAGATCCAGCTGACTGAAATCAGTTCATCAGATGAAAACCAACAAAAATTGACAAGAACCACGAAAAGTTCTTGTATTTTAAGATAAAATCTTACTCTATTAAGGAAAAAACTTCCAGCTCGCTGAAATCTGTTCATTTGCTGAAAACCAACAAAACCACCAAAAGTTCTTGTATTTGAAGATAAAATCTTTTTGCTTTGACGAAGAAAGATCTAGCTGACTGAAATAAGTTCATTAGATGAAAACCAACAAAAATTGACAAGAACCACGAAAAGTTCTTGTATTTTAAGATAAAATCTTAGGCTATTAAAGAAAAAACTTCCAGCTCGCTGAAATCTCTTCATTTGCTGAAAACCATCAAAACCACGAAAAGTTCTTGTATTTGAAGATAAAATCTTTTTGCTTTGAAGAAGAAAGATCTGGCTGACTGAAATAAGTTCATTAGATGGAAACCAACAAAAATTGACAAGAACCACGAAAAGTTCTTGTATTTTAAGATAAAATCTTACACTATTAAGGAAAAAACTTCCAGCTCGCTGAAATATGTTCATTTGCTGAAAACCATCAAAACCACGAAAAGTTCTTGTATTTGAAGATAAAATCTTTTTGCTTTGAAGAAGAAAGATCTAGCTGACTGAAATAAGTTCATTAGATGAAAACCAACAAAATTTGACAAGAACCACGAAAACTTCTTGTATTTTAAGATAATATCTTACGCTATTAAAGAAAAAACTTCTGGCTCGCTGAAATCAGTTCATTAGATGAAAAGCAACAAAAATTGACAAGAACCACGAAAAGTTCTTGTATTTTAAGATAAAATCTTACTCTATTAAGGAAAAAACTTCCAGCTCGCTGAAATATGTTCATTTGCTGAAAACCATCAAAACCACGAAAAGTTCTTGTATTTGAAGATAATATCTTACGCGATTAAAGAAAAAACTTCTGGCTCGCTGAAATATGGTCATTTGCTGAAAACCAACAAAACCACGAAAAGTTCTTGTATTTGAAGATAAAATCTTTTTGCTTTGAAGAAGAAAGATCCAGCTGACTGAAATAAGTTCATTCGATGAAAACCAACAAAAATTGACAAGAACCACGAAAAGTTCTTGTATTTTAAGATAAAATCTTACTCTATTATGGAAAAAACTTCCAGCTCGCTGAAATATGTTCATTTGCTGAAAACCAACAAAACCACGAAACGTTCTTGTATTTGAAGGTAAAATCTTTTTGCTTTGAAGAAGAAAGATCTAGCTGACTGAAATAAGTTCATTAGATGAAAACCAACAAAAATTGACAAGAACCACGAAAAGTTCTTGTATTTTAAGATAAAATCTTACGCTATTAAAGAAAAAACTCCCAGCTCGCTGAAATATGTTCATTTGCTGAAAACCAACAAAACCACGAAAAGTTCTTGTATTTGAAGATAAAATATTTTTTCTTTGAAGAAGAAAGATCTAGCTGACTGAAATAAGTTCATTAGATGAAAACCAACAAAAATTGACAAGAACCACGAAAAGTTCTTGTATTTTGAGATAAAATCTTACTCTATTAAGGAAAAAACTTCCAGCTCGCTGAAATATGTTCATTTGCTGAAAACCATCAAAACCACGAAAAGTTCTTGTGTTTGAAGATAAAATCTTTTTGCTTTGAAGAAGAAAGACAAAGCTGACTGAAATAAGTTCATTCGATGAAAACCAACAAAATTTGACAAGAACCACGAAAACTTCTTGTATTTTAAGATAATATCTTACGCTATTAAAGAAAAAACTTCTGGCTCGCTGAAATATGTTCATTTGCTGAAAACCAACAAAACCACCAAAAGTTCTTGTATTTGAAGATAAAATCTTTTTGCTTTGAAGAAGAAAGATCCAGCTGACTGAAATAAGTTCATTGGATGAAAACCAACAAAAATTGACAAGAATCACGAAAAGTTCTTGTGTTCTAAGATAAAATCTTACTCTATTAAGGTAAAAACTTCCAGCTCGCTGAAATATGTTCATTTGCTGAAAACCATCAAAACCACGAAAAGTTCTTGTATTTGAAGATAAAATCTTTTTGCTTTGAAGAAGAAAGATCAAGCTGACTGAAATAAGTTCATTAGATGAAAACCAACAAAAATTGACAAGAACCACGAAAAGTTCTTGTATTTTAAGATAAAATCTTACTCTATCAAGGAAAAAACTCCCAGCTCGCTGAAATATGTTCATTTGCTGAAAACCAACAAAACCACGAAAAGTTCTTGTATTTGAAGATAAAATATTTTTTCTTTGAAGAAGAAAGATCTAGCTGACTGAAATAAGTTCATTAGATGAAAACCAACAAAAATTGACAAGAAACACGAAAAGTTCTTGTATTTTAAGATAAAATCTTACTCTATTAAGGAAAAAACTTCCAGTTCGCTGAATTATGTTCATTTGCTGAAAACCAACAAAACCACCAAAAGTTCTTGTATTTGAAGATAAAATTTTTTTGCTTTGACGAAGATAGATCTAGCTGACTGAAATAAGTTCATTAGATGAAAACCAACAAAAATTGACAAGAACCACGAAAAGTTCTTGTATTTTAAGATAAAATCTTACTCTATTAAGGAAAAAACTTCCAGCTCGCTGAAATCTGTTCATTTGCTGAAAACCAACAAAACCACCAAAAGTTCTTTTATTTGAAGATAAAATCTTTTTGCTTTGAAGAAGAAAGATCTAGCTGACTGAAATAAGTTCATTAGATGAAAACCAACAAAAATTGACAAGAACCACGAAAAGTTCTTGTATTTGAAGATAAAATCTTAGGCAATTAAAGAAAAAACTTCCAGCTCGCTGAAATCTGTTCATTTGCTGTAAACCATCAAAACCACGAAAAGTTCTTGTATTTGAAGATAAAATCTTTTTTCTTTGAAGAAGAAAGATCTAGCTGACTGAAATAAGTTCATTAGATGAAAACCAACAAAAATTGACAAGAACCACGAAAAGTTCTTGTATTTGAAGATAAAATCTTACTCTATTCAGGAAAAAACTTCCAGCTCGCTGAAATATGTTCATTTGCTCAAAACCATCAAAACCACGAAAAGTTCTTGTATTTGAAGGTAAAATCTTTTTGATTTGAAGAAGAAAGATCTAGCTGACTGAAATAAGTTCATTAGATGAAAACCAACAAAAATTGACAAGAACCACGAAAAGTTCTTGTATTTGAAGATAAAATCTTAGGCAATTAAAGAAAAAACTTCCAGCTCGCTGAAATCTGTTCATTTGCTGTAAACCATCAAAACCACGAAAAGTTCTTGTATTTGAAGATAAAATCTTTTTTCTTTGAAGAAGAAAGATCTAGCTGACTGAAATAAGTTCATTAGATGAAAACCAACAAAAATTGACAAGAACCACGAAAAGTTCTTGTATTTGAAGATAAAATCTTACTCTATTCAGGAAAAAACTTCCAGCTCGCTGAAATATGTTCATTTGCTCAAAACCATCAAAACCACGAAAAGTTCTTGTATTTGAAGGTAAAATCTTTTTGATTTGAAGAAGAAAGATCGAGCTGACTGAAATAAGTTCATTAGATGAAAACCAACAAAAATTGACAAGAACCACGAAAAGTTCTTGTATTTTAAGATAAAATCTTACGCTATTAAAGAAAAAACTCCCAGCTCGCTGAAATATGTTCATTTGCTGAAAACCAACAAAACCACGAAAAGTTCTTGTATTTGAAGATAAAATATTTTTTCTTTGAAGAAGAAAGATCTAGCTGACTGAAATAAGTTCATTAGATGAAAACCAACAAAAATTGACAAGAACCACGAAAAGTTCTTGTATTTGAAGATAAAATCTTACTCTATTCAGGAAAAAACTTCCAGTTCGCTGAATTATGTTCATTTGCTGAAAACCAACAAAACCACCAAAAGTTCTTGTATTTGAAGATAAAATTTTTTTGCTTTGACGAAGATAGATCTAGCTGACTGAAATAAGTTCATTAGATGAAAACCAACAAAAATTGACAAGAACCACGAAAAGTTCTTGTATTTTAAGATAAAATCTTACTCTATCAAGGAAAAAACTCCCAGCTCGCTGAAATATGTTCATTTGCTGAAAACCAACAAAACCACGAAAAGTTCTTGTATTTGAAGATAAAATATTTTTTCTTTGAAGAAGAAAGATCTAGCTGACTGAAATAAGTTCATTAGATGAAAACCAACAAAAATTGACAAGAAACACGAAAAGTTCTTGTATTTTAAGATAAAATCTTACTCTATTAAGGAAAAAACTTCCAGTTCGCTGAATTATGTTCATTTGCTGAAAACCAACAAAACCACCAAAAGTTCTTGTATTTGAAGATAAAATTTTTTTGCTTTGACGAAGATAGATCTAGCTGACTGAAATAAGTTCATTAGATGAAAACCAACAAAAATTGACAAGAACCACGAAAAGTTCTTGTATTTTAAGATAAAATCTTACTCTATTAAGGAAAAAACTTCCAGCTCGCTGAAATCTGTTCATTTGCTGAAAACCAACAAAACCACCAAAAGTTCTTTTATTTGAAGATAAAATCTTTTTGCTTTGAAGAAGAAAGATCTAGCTGACTGAAATAAGTTCATTAGATGAAAACCAACAAAAATTGACAAGAACCACGAAAAGTTCTTGTATTTGAAGATAAAATCTTAGGCAATTAAAGAAAAAACTTCCAGCTCGCTGAAATCTGTTCATTTGCTGTAAACCATCAAAACCACGAAAAGTTCTTGTATTTGAAGATAAAATCTTTTTTCTTTGAAGAAGAAAGATCTAGCTGACTGAAATAAGTTCATTAGATGAAAACCAACAAAAATTGACAAGAACCACGAAAAGTTCTTGTATTTGAAGATAAAATCTTACTCTATTCAGGAAAAAACTTCCAGCTCGCTGAAATATGTTCATTTGCTCAAAACCATCAAAACCACGAAAAGTTCTTGTATTTGAAGGTAAAATCTTTTTGATTTGAAGAAGAAAGATCTAGCTGACTGAAATAAGTTCATTAGATGAAAACCAACAAAAATTGACAAGAACCACGAAAAGTTCTTGTATTTGAAGATAAAATCTTAGGCAATTAAAGAAAAAACTTCCAGCTCGCTGAAATCTGTTCATTTGCTGTAAACCATCAAAACCACGAAAAGTTCTTGTATTTGAAGATAAAATCTTTTTTCTTTGAAGAAGAAAGATCTAGCTGACTGAAATAAGTTCATTAGATGAAAACCAACAAAAATTGACAAGAACCACGAAAAGTTCTTGTATTTGAAGATAAAATCTTACTCTATTCAGGAAAAAACTTCCAGCTGGCTGAAATATGTTCATTTGCTCAAAACCATCAAAACCACGAAAAGTTCTTGTATTTGAAGATAAAATCTTTTTGCTTTGAAGAAGAAAGATCTCGCTGACTGAAATAAGTGCATTCGATGAAAACCAACAAAAATTGACAAGAACCACGAAAAGTTATTGTATTTTAAGATAAAATCTAACTCTATTAAGGAAAAAACTTCCAGCTCGCTGAAATATGTTCATTTGCTGAAAACCATCAAAACCACGAAAAGTTCTTGTATTTGAAGATAAAATCTTTTTGCTTTGAAGAAGAAAGATCCAGCTGACTGAAATAAGTTCATTAGATGAAAACCAACAAAAATTGACAAGAACCACGAAAAGTTCTTGTATTTGAAGATAAAATCTTTTTGCTTTGAAGAAGAAAGATCTCGCTGACTGAAATAAGTGCATTCGATGAAAACCAACAAAAATTGACAAGAACCACGAAAATTTCTTGTATTTTAAGATAAAATCTTAGGCAATGAAAGAAAAAACTTCCAGCTCGCTAAAATCTGTTCATTTGCTGAAAACCATCAAAACCACGAAAAGTTCTTGTATTTGAAGATAAAATCTTTTTGCTTTGAAGAAGAAAGATCTGGCTGACTGAAATAAGTTCATTAGATGAAAACCAACAAAAATTGACAAGAACCACGAAAAGTTCTTGTATTTTAAGATAAAATCTTACTCTATTAAGGAAAAAACTTCTTGCTCGCTGAAATCTGTTCATTTGCTGAAAAACAACAAAACCACGAAAAGTTCTTGTATTTGAAGATGAAATCTTTTTGCTTTGAAGAAGAAAGATCTAGCTGACTGAAATAAGTTCATGAGATGAAAACCAACAAAAATTGACAAGAACCACGAAATGTTCTTGTATTTTAAGATAAAATCTTACTCTATTAAAGAAAAAACTTCTGGCTCGCTGAAATATGGTCATTTGCTGAAAACCAACAAAACCACGAAAAGTTCTTGTATTTGAAGATAAAATCTTTTTGCTTTGAAGAAGAAAGATCCAGCTGACTGAAATAAGTTCATCAGATGAAAACCAACAAAAATTGACAAGAACCACGAAAAGTTCTTGTATTTTAAGATAAAATCTTACTCTATTAAGGAAAAAACTCCCAGCTCGCTGAAATATGTTCATTTGCTGAAAACCAACAAAACCACGAAAAGTTCTTGTATTTGAAGATAAAATATTTTTTCTTTGAAGAAGAAAGATCTAGCTGACTGAAATAAGTTCATTAGATGAAAACCAACAAAAATTGACAAGAACCACGAAAAGTTCTTGTATTTGAAGATAAAATCTTACTCTATTCAGGAAAAAACTTCCAGTTCGCTGAATTATGTTCATTTGCTGAAAACCAACAAAACCACCAAAAGTTCTTGTATTTGAAGATAAAATTTTTTTGCTTTGACGAAGATAGATCTAGCTGACTGAAATAAGTTCATTAGATGAAAACCAACAAAAATTGACAAGAACCACGAAAAGTTCTTGTATTTTAAGATAAAATCTTACTCTATCAAGGAAAAAACTCCCAGCTCGCTGAAATATGTTCATTTGCTGAAAACCAACAAAACCACGAAAAGTTCTTGTATTTGAAGATAAAATATTTTTTCTTTGAAGAAGAAAGATCTAGCTGACTGAAATAAGTTCATTAGATGAAAACCAACAAAAATTGACAAGAAACACGAAAAGTTCTTGTATTTTAAGATAAAATCTTACTCTATTAAGGAAAAAACTTCCAGTTCGCTGAATTATGTTCATTTGCTGAAAACCAACAAAACCACCAAAAGTTCTTGTATTTGAAGATAAAATTTTTTTGCTTTGACGAAGATAGATCTAGCTGACTGAAATAAGTTCATTAGATGAAAACCAACAAAAATTGACAAGAACCACGAAAAGTTCTTGTATTTTAAGATAAAATCTTACTCTATTAAGGAAAAAACTTCCAGCTCGCTGAAATCTGTTCATTTGCTGAAAACCAACAAAACCACCAAAAGTTCTTTTATTTGAAGATAAAATCTTTTTGCTTTGAAGAAGAAAGATCTAGCTGACTGAAATAAGTTCATTAGATGAAAACCAACAAAAATTGACAAGAACCACGAAAAGTTCTTGTATTTGAAGATAAAATCTTAGGCAATTAAAGAAAAAACTTCCAGCTCGCTGAAATCTGTTCATTTGCTGTAAACCATCAAAACCACGAAAAGTTCTTGTATTTGAAGATAAAATCTTTTTTCTTTGAAGAAGAAAGATCTAGCTGACTGAAATAAGTTCATTAGATGAAAACCAACAAAAATTGACAAGAACCACGAAAAGTTCTTGTATTTGAAGATAAAATCTTACTCTATTCAGGAAAAAACTTCCAGCTCGCTGAAATATGTTCATTTGCTCAAAACCATCAAAACCACGAAAAGTTCTTGTATTTGAAGGTAAAATCTTTTTGATTTGAAGAAGAAAGATCTAGCTGACTGAAATAAGTTCATTAGATGAAAACCAACAAAAATTGACAAGAACCACGAAAAGTTCTTGTATTTGAAGATAAAATCTTCGGCAATTAAAGAAAAAACTTCCAGCTCGCTGAAATCTGTTCATTTGCTGTAAACCATCAAAACCACGAAAAGTTCTTGTATTTGAAGATAAAATCTTTTTTCTTTGAAGAAGAAAGATCTAGCTGACTGAAATAAGTTCATTAGATGAAAACCAACAAAAATTGACAAGAACCACGAAAAGTTCTTGTATTTGAAGATAAAATCTTACTCTATTCAGGAAAAAACTTCCAGCTGGCTGAAATATGTTCATTTGCTCAAAACCATCAAAACCACGAAAAGTTCTTGTATTTGAAGATAAAATCTTTTTGCTTTGAAGAAGAAAGATCTCGCTGACTGAAATAAGTGCATTCGATGAAAACCAACAAAAATTGACAAGAACCACGAAAAGTTATTGTATTTTAAGATAAAATCTAACTCTATTAAGGAAAAAACTTCCAGCTCGCTGAAATATGTTCATTTGCTGAAAACCATCAAAACCACGAAAAGTTCTTGTATTTGAAGATAAAATCTTTTTGCTTTGAAGAAGAAAGATCCAGCTGACTGAAATAAGTTCATTAGATGAAAACCAACAAAAATTGACAAGAACCACGAAAAGTTCTTGTATTTGAAGATAAAATCTTTTTGCTTTGAAGAAGAAAGATCTCGCTGACTGAAATAAGTGCATTCGATGAAAACCAACAAAAATTGACAAGAACCACGAAAATTTCTTGTATTTTAAGATAAAATCTTAGGCAATGAAAGAAAAAACTTCCAGCTCGCTAAAATCTGTTCATTTGCTGAAAACCATCAAAACCACGAAAAGTTCTTGTATTTGAAGATAAAATCTTTTTGCTTTGAAGAAGAAAGATCTGGCTGACTGAAATAAGTTCATTAGATGAAAACCAACAAAAATTGACAAGAACCACGAAAAGTTCTTGTATTTTAAGATAAAATCTTACTCTATTAAGGAAAAAACTTCTTGCTCGCTGAAATCTGTTCATTTGCTGAAAAACAACAAAACCACGAAAAGTTCTTGTATTTGAAGATGAAATCTTTTTGCTTTGAAGAAGAAAGATCTAGCTGACTGAAATAAGTTCATGAGATGAAAACCAACAAAAATTGACAAGAACCACGAAATGTTCTTGTATTTTAAGATAAAATCTTACTCTATTAAAGAAAAAACTTCTGGCTCGCTGAAATATGGTCATTTGCTGAAAACCAACAAAACCACGAAAAGTTCTTGTATTTGAAGATAAAATCTTTTTGCTTTGAAGAAGAAAGATCCAGCTGACTGAAATAAGTTCATCAGATGAAAACCAACAAAAATTGACAAGAACCACGAAAAGTTCTTGTATTTTAAGATAAAATCTTACTCTATTAAGGAAAAAACTTCCAGCTCGCTGAAATCTGTTCATTTGCTGAAAACCAACAAAACCACCAAAAGTTCTTGTATTTGAAGATAAAATCTTTTTGCTTTGACGAAGAAAGATCTCGCTGACTGAAATAAGTTCATTAGATGAAAACCAACAAAAATTGACAAGAACCACGAAAAGTTCTTGTATTTTAAGATAAAATCTTAGGCTATTAAAGAAAAAACTTCCAGCTCGCTGAAATCTGTTCATTTGCTGAAAACCATCAAAACCACGAAAAGTTCTTGTATTTGAAGATAAAATCTTTTTGCTTTGAAGAAGAAAGATCTAGCTGACTGAAATAAGTTCATTTGATGGAAACCAACAAAAATTGACAAGAACCACGAAAAGTTCTTGTATTTTAAGATAAAATCTTACTCTATTAAGGAAAAAACTTCCAGCTCGCTGAAATATGTTCATTTGCTGAAAACCATCAAAACCACGAAAAGTTCTTGTATTTGAAGATAAAATCTTTTTGCTTTGAAGAAGAAAGATCTAGCTGACTGAAATAAGTTCATTAGATGAAAACCAACAAAATTTGACAAGAACCACGAAAACTTCTTGTATTTTAAGATAATATCTTACGCTATTAAAGAAAAAACTTCTGGCTCGCTGCAATCAGTTCATTAGATGAAAAGCAACAAAAATAGACAAGAACCACGAAAAGTTCTTGTATTTTAAGATAAAATCTTACTCTATTAAGGAAAAAACTTCCAGCTCGCTGAAATATGTTCATTTGCTGAAAACCATCAAAACCACGAAAAGTTCTTGTATTTGAAGATAATATCTTACGCTATTAAAGAAAAAACTTCTGGCTCGCTGAAATATGGTCATTTGCTGAAAACCAACAAAACCACGAAAAGTTCTTGTATTTGAAGATAAAATCTTTTTGCTTTGAAGAAGAAAGATCCAGCTGACTGAAATAAGTTCATTCGATGAAAACCAACAAAAATTGACAAGAACCACGAAAAGTTCTTGTATTTTAAGATAAAATCTTACTCTATTAAGGAAAAAACTTCCAGCTCGCTGAAATATGTTCATTTGCTGAAAACCATCAAAACCACGAAAAGTTCTTGTATTTGAAGATAAAATCTTTTTGCTTTGAAGAAGAAAGATCTAGCTGACTGAAATAAGTTCATTAGATGAAAACCAACAAAAATTGACAAGAACCACGAAAAGTTCTTGTATTTTAAGATAAAATCTTACGCTATTAAAGAAAAAACTCCCAGCTTGCTGAAATATGTTCATTTGCTGAAAACCAACAAAACCACGAAAAGTTCTTGTATTTGAAGATAAAATCTTTTTGCTTTGAAGAAGAAAGATCCAGCTGACTGAAATAAGTTCATTCGATGAAAACCAACAAAAATTGACAAGAAACACGAAAAGTTCTTGTATTTTAAGATAAAATCTTACTCTATTAAGGAAAAAACTTCCAGTTCGCTGAATTATGTTCATTTGCTGAAAACCAACAAAACCACCAAAAGTTCTTGTATTTGAAGATAAAATTTTTTTGCTTTGACGAAGATAGATCTAGCTGACTGAAATAAGTTCATTAGATGAAAACCAACAAAAATTGACAAGAACCACGAAAAGTTCTTGTATTTTAAGATAAAATCTTACTCTATTAAGGAAAAAACTTCCAGCTCGCTGAAATCTGTTCATTTGCTGAAAACCAACAAAACCACCAAAAGTTCTTTTATTTGAAGATAAAATCTTTTTGCTTTGAAGAAGAAAGATCTAGCTGACTGAAATAAGTTCATTAGATGAAAACCAACAAAAATTGACAAGAACCACGAAAAGTTCTTGTATTTGAAGATAAAATCTTAGGCAATTAAAGAAAAAACTTCCAGCTCGCTGAAATCTGTTCATTTGCTGTAAACCATCAAAACCACGAAAAGTTCTTGTATTTGAAGATAAAATCTTTTTTCTTTGAAGAAGAAAGATCTAGCTGACTGAAATAAGTTCATTAGATGAAAACCAACAAAAATTGACAAGAACCACGAAAAGTTCTTGTATTTGAAGATAAAATCTTACTCTATTCAGGAAAAAACTTCCAGCTCGCTGAAATATGTTCATTTGCTCAAAACCATCAAAACCACGAAAAGTTCTTGTATTTGAAGGTAAAATCTTTTTGATTTGAAGAAGAAAGATCTAGCTGACTGAAATAAGTTCATTAGATGAAAACCAACAAAAATTGACAAGAACCACGAAAAGTTCTTGTATTTGAAGATAAAATCTTCGGCAATTAAAGAAAAAACTTCCAGCTCGCTGAAATCTGTTCATTTGCTGTAAACCATCAAAACCACGAAAAGTTCTTGTATTTGAAGATAAAATCTTTTTTCTTTGAAGAAGAAAGATCTAGCTGACTGAAATAAGTTCATTAGATGAAAACCAACAAAAATTGACAAGAACCACGAAAAGTTCTTGTATTTGAAGATAAAATCTTACTCTATTCAGGAAAAAACTTCCAGCTGGCTGAAATATGTTCATTTGCTCAAAACCATCAAAACCACGAAAAGTTCTTGTATTTGAAGATAAAATCTTTTTGCTTTGAAGAAGAAAGATCTCGCTGACTGAAATAAGTGCATTCGATGAAAACCAACAAAAATTGACAAGAACCACGAAAAGTTATTGTATTTTAAGATAAAATCTAACTCTATTAAGGAAAAAACTTCCAGCTCGCTGAAATATGTTCATTTGCTGAAAACCATCAAAACCACGAAAAGTTCTTGTATTTGAAGATAAAATCTTTTTGCTTTGAAGAAGAAAGATCCAGCTGACTGAAATAAGTTCATTAGATGAAAACCAACAAAAATTGACAAGAACCACGAAAAGTTCTTGTATTTGAAGATAAAATCTTTTTGCTTTGAAGAAGAAAGATCTCGCTGACTGAAATAAGTGCATTCGATGAAAACCAACAAAAATTGACAAGAACCACGAAAATTTCTTGTATTTTAAGATAAAATCTTAGGCAATGAAAGAAAAAACTTCCAGCTCGCTAAAATCTGTTCATTTGCTGAAAACCATCAAAACCACGAAAAGTTCTTGTATTTGAAGATAAAATCTTTTTGCTTTGAAGAAGAAAGATCTGGCTGACTGAAATAAGTTCATTAGATGAAAACCAACAAAAATTGACAAGAACCACGAAAAGTTCTTGTATTTTAAGATAAAATCTTACTCTATTAAGGAAAAAACTTCTTGCTCGCTGAAATCTGTTCATTTGCTGAAAAACAACAAAACCACGAAAAGTTCTTGTATTTGAAGATGAAATCTTTTTGCTTTGAAGAAGAAAGATCTAGCTGACTGAAATAAGTTCATGAGATGAAAACCAACAAAAATTGACAAGAACCACGAAATGTTCTTGTATTTTAAGATAAAATCTTACTCTATTAAAGAAAAAACTTCTGGCTCGCTGAAATATGGTCATTTGCTGAAAACCAACAAAACCACGAAAAGTTCTTGTATTTGAAGATAAAATCTTTTTGCTTTGAAGAAGAAAGATCCAGCTGACTGAAATAAGTTCATCAGATGAAAACCAACAAAAATTGACAAGAACCACGAAAAGTTCTTGTATTTTAAGATAAAATCTTACTCTATTAAGGAAAAAACTTCCAGCTCGCTGAAATCTGTTCATTTGCTGAAAACCAACAAAACCACCAAAAGTTCTTGTATTTGAAGATAAAATCTTTTTGCTTTGACGAAGAAAGATCTCGCTGACTGAAATAAGTTCATTAGATGAAAACCAACAAAAATTGACAAGAACCACGAAAAGTTCTTGTATTTTAAGATAAAATCTTAGGCTATTAAAGAAAAAACTTCCAGCTCGCTGAAATCTGTTCATTTGCTGAAAACCATCAAAACCACGAAAAGTTCTTGTATTTGAAGATAAAATCTTTTTGCTTTGAAGAAGAAAGATCTAGCTGACTGAAATAAGTTCATTTGATGGAAACCAACAAAAATTGACAAGAACCACGAAAAGTTCTTGTATTTTAAGATAAAATCTTACTCTATTAAGGAAAAAACTTCCAGCTCGCTGAAATATGTTCATTTGCTGAAAACCATCAAAACCACGAAAAGTTCTTGTATTTGAAGATAAAATCTTTTTGCTTTGAAGAAGAAAGATCTAGCTGACTGAAATAAGTTCATTAGATGAAAACCAACAAAATTTGACAAGAACCACGAAAACTTCTTGTATTTTAAGATAATATCTTACGCTATTAAAGAAAAAACTTCTGGCTCGCTGCAATCAGTTCATTAGATGAAAAGCAACAAAAATAGACAAGAACCACGAAAAGTTCTTGTATTTTAAGATAAAATCTTACTCTATTAAGGAAAAAACTTCCAGCTCGCTGAAATATGTTCATTTGCTGAAAACCATCAAAACCACGAAAAGTTCTTGTATTTGAAGATAATATCTTACGCTATTAAAGAAAAAACTTCTGGCTCGCTGAAATATGGTCATTTGCTGAAAACCAACAAAACCACGAAAAGTTCTTGTATTTGAAGATAAAATCTTTTTGCTTTGAAGAAGAAAGATCCAGCTGACTGAAATAAGTTCATTCGATGAAAACCAACAAAAATTGACAAGAACCACGAAAAGTTCTTGTATTTTAAGATAAAATCTTACTCTATTAAGGAAAAAACTTCCAGCTCGCTGAAATATGTTCATTTGCTGAAAACCATCAAAACCACGAAAAGTTCTTGTATTTGAAGATAAAATCTTTTTGCTTTGAAGAAGAAAGATCTAGCTGACTGAAATAAGTTCATTAGATGAAAACCAACAAAAATTGACAAGAACCACGAAAAGTTCTTGTATTTTAAGATAAAATCTTACGCTATTAAAGAAAAAACTCCCAGCTTGCTGAAATATGTTCATTTGCTGAAAACCAACAAAACCACGAAAAGTTCTTGTATTTGAAGATAAAATCTTTTTGCTTTGAAGAAGAAAGATCCAGCTGACTAAAATAAGTTCATTAGATGAAAACCAACAAAAATTGACAAGAACCACGAAAAGTTCTTGTATTTTAAGATAAAATCTTACTCTATTAAGGAAAAAACTTCCAGCTCGCTGAAATCTGTTCATTTGCTGAAAACCAACAAAACCACCAAAAGTTCTTGTATTTGAAGATAAAATCTTTTTGCTTTGAAGAAGAAAGATCTAGCTGACTGAAATAAGTTCATTAGATGAAAACCAACAAAAATTGACAAGAACCACGAAAAGTTGTTGTATTTTAAGATGAAATCTTACTCTATTAAGGAAAAAACTTCCAGCTCGCTGAAATCTGTTCAATTGCTGAAAACCAACAAAACCACGAAAAGTTCTTGTATTTGAAGGTAAAATCTTTTTGCTTTGAAGAAGAAAGATCTAGCTGACTGAAATAAGTTCATTAGATGAAAACCAACAAAAATTGACAAGAACCACGAAAAGTTCTTGTATTTTAAGATAAAATCTTACGCTATTAAAGAAAAAACTCCCAGCTCGCTGAAATATGTTCATTTGCTGAAAACCAACAAAACCACGAAAAGTTCTTGTATTTGAAGATAAAATCTTTTTTCTTTGAAGAAGAAAGATCTAGCTGACTGAAATAAGTTCATTAGATGAAAACCAACAAAATTTGACAAGAACCACGAAAACTTCTTGTATTTTAAGATAATATCTTACGCTATTAAAGAAAAAACTTCTCGCTCGCTGAAATATGTTCATTTGCTGAAAACCAACAAAACCACCAAAAGTTCTTGTATTTGAAGATAAAATCTTTTTGCTTTGAAGAAGAAAGATCCAGCTGACTGAAATAAGTTCATTAGATGAAAACCAACAAAAATTCACAAGAACCACGAAAAGTTCTTGTATTTTAAGATAAAATCTTACTCTATTAAGGAAAAAACTTCCAGCTCGCTGAAATCTGTTCATTTGCTGAAAACCAACAAAACCACCAAAAGTTCTTGTATTTGAAGATAAAATCTTTTTGCTTTGAAGAAGAAAGATCTAGCTGACTGAAATAAGTTCATTAGATGAAAACCAACAAAAATTGACAAGAACCACGAAAAGTTCTTGTATTTTAAGATAAAATCTTAGGCAATTAAAGAAAAAACTTCCAGCTCGCTGAAATCTGTTCATTTGCTGAAAACCATCAAAACCACGAAAAGTTCTTGTATTTGAAGATAAAATCTTTTTGCTTTGAAGAAGAAAGATCTAGCTGACTGAAATAAGTTCATTAGATGAAAACCAACAAAAATTGACAAGAATCACGAAAAGTTCTTGTATTTTAAGATAAAATCTTACTCTATTAAGGAAAAAACTTCCAGCTCGCTGAAATATGTTCATTTGCTGAAAACCATCAAAACCACGTAAAGTTCTTGTATTTGAAGATAAAATCTTTTTGCTTTGAAGAAGAAAGTTCTAGCTGACTGAAATAAGTTCATTAGATGAAAACCAACAAAAATTGACAAGAACCACGAAAAGTTCTTGTATTTTAAGATAAAATCTTACTCTATTAAGGAAAAAACTCCCAGCTCGCTGAAATATGTTCATTTGCTGAAAACCAACAAAACCACGAAAAGTTCTTGTATTTGAAGATAAAATCTTTTTGCTTTGAAGAAGAAAGATCCAGCTGACTGAAATAAGTTCATTGGATGAAAACCAACAAAAATTGACAAGAACCACGAAAAGTTCTTGTATTTTAAGATAAAATCTTACTCTATTAAGGAAAAAACTTCCAGCTCGCTGAAATATGTTCATTTGCTGAAAACCATCAAAACCACGAAAAGTTCTTGTATTTGAAGATAAAATCTTTTTGCATTGAAGAAGAAAGATCCAGCTGACTGAAATAAGTTCATTAGATGAAAACCAACACAAATTGACAAGAACCACGAAAGGTTCTTGTATTTTAAGATAAAGTCTTAGGCTATTAAAGAAAAAACTTCCAGCTCGCTGAAATCTGTTCATTTGCTGAAAACCATCAAAACCACGAAAAGTTCTTGTATTTGAAGATAAAATCTTTTTGCTTTGAAGAAGAAAGATCTAGCTGACTGAAATAAGTTAATTAGATGAAAACCAACAAAAATTGACAAGAATCACGAAAAGTTCTTGTATTTTAAGATAAAATCTTACTCTATTAAGGTAAAAACTTCCAGCTCGCTGAAATATGTTCATTTGCTGAAAACCATCAAAACCACGAAAAGTTCTTGTATTTGAAGATAAAATCTTTTTGCTTTGAAGAAGAAAGATCTAGCTGACTGAAATAAGTTCATCAGATGAAAACCAACAAAAATTGACAAGAACCACGAAAAGTTCTTGTATTTTAAGATAAAATCTTACTCTATTAAGGAAAAAACTCCCAGCTCGCTGAAATATGTTCATTTGCTGAAAACCAACAAAACCACGAAAAGTTCTTGCATTTGAAGATAAAATCTTTTTTCTTTGAAGAAGAAAGATCCAGCTGACTGAAATAAGTTCATTAGATGAAAACCAACAATAATTGACAAGAAACACGAAAAGTTCTTGTATTTTAAGATAAAATCTTACTCTATTAATGAAAAAACTTCCAGCTCGCTGAAATATGTTCATTTGCTGAAAACCAACAAAACCACGAAAAGTTCTTGTATTTGAAGATAAAATCTTTTTGCTTTGAAGAAGAAAGATCTGGCTGACTGTAATAAGTTCATTCGATGAAAACCAACAAAAATTGACAAGAATCACGAAAAGTTCTTGTATTTTAAGATAAAATCTTACTCTATTAAGGTAAAAACTTCCAGCTCGCTGAAATCTGTTCATTTGCTGAAAACCATCAAAACCACGAAAAGTTCTTGTATTTGAAGATAAAATCTTTTTGCTTTGAAGAAGAAAGATCTAGCTGACTGAAATAAGTTCATTAGATGAAAACCAACAAAAATTGACAAGAACCACGAAAAGTTCTTGTATTTTAAGATAAAATCTTACTCTATTAAGGAAAAAACTCCCAGCTCGCTGAAATATGTTCATTTGCTGAAAACCAACAAAACCACGAAAAGTTCTTGTATTTGAAGATAAAATCTTTTTGCTTTGAAGAAGAAAGATCTGGCTGACTGTAATAAGTTCATTCGATGAAAACCAACAAAAATTGACAAGAATCACGAAAAGTTCTTGTATTTTAAGATAAAATCTTACTCTATTAAGGTAAAAACTTCCAGCTCGCTGAAATCTGTTCATTTGCTGAAAACCATCAAAACCACGAAAAGTTCTTGTATTTGAAGATAAAATCTTTTTGCTTTGAAGAAGAAAGATCTAGCTGACTGAAATAAGTTCATTAGATGAAAACCAACAAAAATTGACAAGAACCACGAAAAGTTCTTGTATTTTAAGATAAAATCTTACTCTATTAAGGAAAAAACTCCCAGCTCGCGGAAATATGTTCATTTGCTGAAAACCAACAAAACCACGAAAAGTTCTTGTATTTGAAGATAAAATCTTTTTGCTTTGAAGAAGAAAGATCCAGCTGACTGAAATAAGTTCATTGGATGAAAACCAACAAAAATTGACAAGAACCACGAAAAGTTCTTGTATTTTAAGATAAAATCTTACGCTATTAAAGAAAAAACTTCTGGCTTGCTGAAATATGTTCATTTGCTGAAAACCATCAAAACCACGAAAAGTTCTTGTATTTGAAGATAAAATCTTTTTGCTTTGAAGAAGAAAGATCTGGCTGACTGAAATAAGTTCATTCGATGAAAACCAACAAAAATTGACAAGAACCACGAAAAGTTCTTGTATTTTAAGATAAAATCTTACTCTATTAAGGAAAAAACTTCCAGCTCGCTGAAATCTGTTCATTTGCTGAAAACCAACAAAACCACCAAAAGTTCTTGTATTTGAAGATAAAATCTGTTTGCTTTGAAGAAGAAAGATCTAGCTGACTGAAATAAGTTCATTGGATGAAAACCAACAAAAATTGACAAGAACCACGAAAAGTTCTTGTATTTTAAGATAAAATCTTACGCTATCAAAGAAAAAACTTCTTGCTCGCTGAAATCTGTTCATTTGCTCAAAACCAACAAAACCACCAAAAGTTCTTGTATTTGAAGATAAAATTTTTTTGCTTTGACGAAGATAGATCTAGCTGACTGAAATAAGTTCATTAGATGAAAACCAACAAAAATTGACAAGAACCACGAAAAGTTCTTTCATTTTAAGATAAAATCTTAGGCAATTAAAGAAAAAACTTCCAGCTCGCTGAAATCTGTTCATTTGCTGAAAACCATCAAAACCACGAAAAGTTCTTGTATTTGAAGATAAAATCTTTTTGCTTTGAAGAAGAAAGATCTTGCTGACTGAAATAAGTTCATTAGATGAAAACCAACAAAAATTGACAAGAACCACGAAAAGTTCTTGTATTTTAAGATAAAATCTTAGGCAATTAAAGAAAAAACTTCCAGCTCGCTGAAATCTGTTCATTTGCTGAAAACCATCAAAACCACGAAAAGTTCTTGTATTTGAAGATAAAATCTTTTTGCTTTGAAGAAGAAAGATCTAGCTGACTGAAATAAGTTCATTAGATGAAAACCAACAAAAATTGACAAGAATCACGAAAAGTTCTTGTATTTTAAGATAAAATCTTACTCTATTAAGGTAAAAACTTCCAGCTCGCTGAAATATGTTCATTTGCTGAAAACCATCAAAACCACGAAAAGTACTTGTATTTGAAGATAAAATCTTTTTGCTTTGAAGAAGAAAGATCTAGCTGACTGAAATAAGTTCATTAGATGAAAACCAACAAAAATTGACAAGAACCACGAAAAGTTCTTGTATTTTAAGATAAAATCTTACTCTATTAAGGAAAAAACTCCCAGCTCGCTGAAATATGTTCATTTGCTGAAAACCAACAAAACCACGAAAAGTTCTTGTATTTGAAGATAAAATCTTTTTGCTTTGAAGAAGAAAGATCCAGCTGACTGAAATAAGTTCATTGGATGAAAACCAACAAAAATTGACAAGAACCACGAAAAGTTCTTGTATTTTAAGATAAAATCTTACTCTATTAAGGAAAAAACTTCCAGCTCGCTGAAATATGTTCATTTGCTGAAAACCATCAAAACCACGAAAAGTTCTTGTATTTGAAGATAAAATCTTTTTGCTTTGAAGAAGAAAGATCCAGCTGACTGAAATAAGTTCATTAGATGAAAACCAACACAAATTGACAAGAACCACGAAAGGTTCTTGTATTTTAAGATAAAGTCTTAGGCTATTAAAGAAAAAACTTCCAGCTCGCTGAAATCTGTTCATTTGCTGAAAACCATCAAAACCACGAAAAGTTCTTGTATTTGAAGATAAAATCTTTTTGCTTTGAAGAAGAAAGATCTAGCTGACTGAAATAAGTTAATTAGATGAAAACCAACAAAAATTGACAAGAATCACGAAAAGTTCTTGTATTTTAAGATAAAATCTTACTCTATTAAGGTAAAAACTTCCAGCTCGCTGAAATATGTTCATTTGCTGAAAACCATCAAAACCACGAAAAGTTCTTGTATTTGAAGATAAAATCTTTTTGCTTTGAAGAAGAAAGATCTAGCTGACTGAAATAAGTTCATCAGATGAAAACCAACAAAAATTGACAAGAACCACGAAAAGTTCTTGTATTTTAAGATAAAATCTTACTCTATTAAGGAAAAAACTTCTTGCTCGCTGAAATCTGTTCATTTGCTGAAAAACAACAAAACCACGAAAAGTTCTTGTATTTGAAGATAAAATCTTTTTGCTTTGAAGAAGAAAGATCTAGCTGACTGAAATAAGTTCATGAGATGAAAACCAACAAAAATTGACAAGAACCACGAAAAGTTCTTGTATTTTAAGATAAAATCTTACTCTATTAAGGAAAAAACTCCCAGCTCGCTGAAATATGTTCATTTGCTGAAAACCAACAAAACCACGAAAAGTTCTTGCATTTGAAGATAAAATCTTTTTTCTTTGAAGAAGAAAGATCCAGCTGACTGAAATAAGTTCATTAGATGAAAACCAACAATAATTGACAAGAAACACGAAAAGTTCTTGTATTTTAAGATAAAATCTTACTCTATTAATGAGAAAACTACCAGCTCGCTGAAATATGTTCATTTGCTGAAAACAAACAAAACCACGAAAAGTTCTTGTATTTGAAGATAAAATCTTTTTGCTTTGAAGAAGAAAGATCCAGCTGACTGAAATAAGTTCATTAGATGAAAACCAACAAAAATTGACAAGAACCACGAAAAGTTCTTGTATTTTAAGATAAAATCTTACGCTATTAAAGAAAAAACTTCTGGCTTGCTGAAATATGTTCATTTGCTGAAAACCATCAAAACCACGAAAAGTTCTTGTATTTGAAGATAAAATCTTTTTGCTTTGAAGAAGAAAGATCTGGCTGACTGAAATAAGTTCATTCGATGAAAACCAACAAAAATTGACAAGAACCACGAAAAGTTCTTGTATTTTAAGATAAAATCTTACTCTATTAAGGAAAAAACTTCCAGCTCGCTGAAATCTGTTCATTTGCTCAAAACCAACAAAACCACCAAAAGTTCTTGTATTTGAAGATAAAATTTTTTTGCTTTGACGAAGATAGATCTAGCTGACTGAAATAAGTTCATTAGATGAAAACCAACAAAAATTGACAAGAACCACGAAAAGTTCTTGTATTTTAAGATAAAATCTTACTCTATTAAGGAAAAAACTTCCAGCTCGCTGAAATCTGTTCATTTGCTGAAAACCAACAAAACCACGAAAAGTTCTTGTATTTGAAGATAAAATCTTTTTGCTTTGAAGAAGAAAGTTCTAGCTGACTGAAATAAGTTAATTAGATAAAAACCAACAAAAATTGACAAGAACCACGAAAAGGTCTTGTATTTTAAGATAAAATCTTACTCTATTAAGGAAAAAACTTCCAGCTCGCTGAAATATGTTCATTTGCTGAAAACCAACAAAACCACGAAAAGTTCTTGCATTTGAAGATAAAATCTTTTTTCTTTGAAGAAGAAAGATCCAGCTGACTGAAATAAGTTCATTAGATGAAAACCAACAATAATTGACAAGAAACACGAAAAGTTCTTGTATTTTAAGATAAAATCTTACTCTATTAATGAAAAAACTTCCAGCTCGCTGAAATATGTTCATTTGCTGAAAACAAACAAAACCACGAAAAGTTCTTGTATTTGAAGATAAAATCTTTTTGCTTTGAAGAAGAAAGATCCAGCTGACTGAAATAAGTTCATTAGATGAAAACCAACAAAAATTGACAAGAACCACGAAAAGTTCTTGTATTTTAAGATAAAATCTTACGCTATTAAAGAAAAAACTTCTGGCTTGCTGAAATATGTTCATTTGCTGAAAACCATCAAAACCACGAAAAGTTCTTGTATTTGAAGATAAAATCTTTTTGCTTTGAAGAAGAAAGATCTGGCTGACTGAAATAAGTTCATTCGATGAAAACCAACAAAAATTGACAAGAACCACGAAAAGTTCTTGTATTTTAAGATAAAATCTTACGCTATCAAAGAAAAAACTTCTTGCTCGCTGAAATCTGTTCATTTGCTCAAAACCAACAAAACCACCAAAAGTTCTTGTATTTGAAGATAAAATTTTTTTGCTTTGACGAAGATAGATCTAGCTGACTGAAATAAGTTCATTAGATGAAAACCAACAAAAATTGACAAGAACCACGAAAAGTTCTTGTATTTTAAGATAAAATCTTACTCTATTAAGGAAAAAACTTCCAGCTCGCTGAAATCTGTTCATTTGCTGAAAACCAACAAAACCACCAAAAGTTCTTGTATTTGAAGATAAAATCTGTTTGCTTTGAAGAAGAAAGATCTAGCTGACTGAAATAAGTTCATTAGATGAAAACCAACAAAAATTGAAAAGAACCACGAAAAGTTCTTGCATTTTAAGATAAAATCTTAGGCAATTAAAGAAAAAACTTCCAGCTCGCTGAAATCTGTTCATTTGCTGAAAACCATCAAAACCACGAAAAGTTCTTGTATTTGAAGATAAAATCTTTTTGCTTTGAAGAAGAAAGATCTAGCTGACTGAAATAAGTTCATTAGATGAAAACCAACAAAAATTGACAAGAACCACGAAAAGTTCTTGTATTTGAAGATAAAATCTTACTCCATTCAGGAAAAAACTTCCAGCTCGCTGAAATATGTTCATTTGCTCAAAACCATCAAAACCACGAAAAGTTCTTGTATTTGAAGGTAAAATCTTTTTGCTTTGAAGAAGAAAGATCTAGCTGACTGAAATAAGTTCATTAGATGAAAACCAACAAAAATTGACAAGAACCACGAAAAGTTCTTGTATTTTAAGATAAAATCTTACGCTATCAAAGAAAAAACTTCTTGCTCGCTGAAATCTGTTCATTTGCTCAAAACCAACAAAACCACCAAAAGTTCTTGTATTTGAAGATAAAATTTTTTTGCTTTGACGAAGATAGATCTAGCTGACTGAAATAAGTTCATTAGATGAAAACCAACAAAAATTGACAAGAACCACGAAAAGTTCTTGTATTTTAAGATAAAATCTTACTCTATTAAGGAAAAAACTTCCAGCTCGCTGAAATCTGTTCATTTGCTGAAAACCAACAAAACCACCAAAAGTTCTTGTATTTGAAGATAAAATCTGTTTGCTTTGAAGAAGAAAGATCTAGCTGACTGAAATAAGTTCATTAGATGAAAACCAACAAAAATTGAAAAGAACCACGAAAAGTTCTTGCATTTTAAGATAAAATCTTAGGCAATTAAAGAAAAAACTTCCAGCTCGCTGAAATCTGTTCATTTGCTGAAAACCATCAAAACCACGAAAAGTTCTTGTATTTGAAGATAAAATCTTTTTGCTTTGAAGAAGAAAGATCTTGCTGACTGAAATAAGTTCATTAGATGAAAACCAACAAAAATTGACAAGAACCACGAAAAGTTCTTGTATTTTAAGATAAAATCTTAGGCAATTAAAGAAAAAACTTCCAGCTCGCTGAAATCTGTTCATTTGCTGAAAACCATCAAAACCACGAAAAGTTCTTGTATTTGAAGATAAAATCTTTTTGCTTTGAAGAAGAAAGATCTAGCTGACTGAAATAAGTTCATTAGATGAAAACCAACAAAAATTGACAAGAATCACGAAAAGTTCTTGTATTTTAAGATAAAATCTTACTCTATTAAGGTAAAAACTTCCAGCTCGCTGAAATATGTTCATTTGCTGAAAACCATCAAAACCACGAAAAGTTCTTGTATTTGAAGATAAAATCTTTTTGCTTTGAAGAAGAAAGATCTAGCTGACTGAAATAAGTTCATTAGATGAAAACCAACAAAAATTGACAAGAACCACGAAAAGTTCTTGTATTTTAAGATAAAATCTTACTCTATTAAGGAAAAAACTCCCAGCTCGCTGAAATATGTTCATTTGCTGAAAACCAACAAAACCACGAAAAGTTCTTGTATTTGAAGATAAAATCTTTTTGCTTTGAAGAAGAAAGATCCAGCTGACTGAAATAAGTTCATTGGATGAAAACCAACAAAAATTGACAAGAACCACGAAAAGTTCTTGTATTTTAAGATAAAATCTTACTCTATTAAGGAAAAAACTTCCAGCTCGCTGAAATATGTTCATTTGCTGAAAACCATCAAAACCACGAAAAGTTCTTGTATTTGAAGATAAAATCTTTTTGCTTTGAAGAAGAAAGATCCAGCTGACTGAAATAAGTTCATTAGATGAAAACCAACACAAATTGACAAGAACCACGAAAGGTTCTTGTATTTTAAGATAAAGTCTTAGGCTATTAAAGAAAAAACTTCCAGCTCGCTGAAATCTGTTCATTTGCTGAAAACCATCAAAACCACGAAAAGTTCTTGTATTTGAAGATAAAATCTTTTTGCTTTGAAGAAGAAAGATCTAGCTGACTGAAATAAGTTAATTAGATGAAAACCAACAAAAATTGACAAGAATCACGAAAAGTTCTTGTATTTTAAGATAAAATCTTACTCTATTAAGGTAAAAACTTCCAGCTCGCTGAAATATGTTCATTTGCTGAAAACCATCAAAACCACAAAAAGTTCTTGTATTTGAAGATAAAATCTTTTTGCTTTGAAGAAGAAAGATCTAGCTGACTGAAATAAGTTCATCAGATGAAAACCAACAAAAGTTGACAAGAACCACGAAAAGTTCTTGTATTTTAAGATAAAATCTTACTCTATTAAGGAAAAAACTTCTTGCTCGCTGAAATCTGTTCATTTGCTGAAAAACAACAAAACCACGAAAAGTTCTTGTATTTGAAGATAAAATCTTTTTGCTTTGAAGAAGAAAGATCTAGCTGACTGAAATAAGTTCATGAGATGAAAACCAACAAAAATTGACAAGAACCACGAAAAGTTCTTGTATTTTAAGATAAAATCTTACTCTATTAAGGAAAAAACTCCCAGCTCGCTGAAATATGTTCATTTGCTGAAAACCAACAAAACCACGAAAAGTTCTTGCATTTGAAGATAAAATCTTTTTTCTTTGAAGAAGAAAGATCCAGCTGACTGAAATAAGTTCATTAGATGAAAACCAACAATAATTGACAAGAAACACGAAAAGTTCTTGTATTTTAAGATAAAATCTTACTCTATTAATGAAAAAACTTCCAGCTCGCTGAAATATGTTCATTTGCTGAAAACAAACAAAACCACGAAAAGTTCTTGTATTTGAAGATAAAATCTTTTTGCTTTGAAGAAGAAAGATCCAGCTGACTGAAATAAGTTCATTAGATGAAAACCAACAAAAATTGACAAGAACCACGAAAAGTTCTTGTATTTTAAGATAAAATCTTACGCTATTAAAGAAAAAACTTCTGGCTTGCTGAAATATGTTCATTTGCTGAAAACCATCAAAACCACGAAAAGTTCTTGTATTTGAAGATAAAATCTTTTTGCTTTGAAGAAGAAAGATCTGGCTGACTGAAATAAGTTCATTCGATGAAAACCAACAAAAATTGACAAGAACCACGAAAAGTTCTTGTATTTTAAGATAAAATCTTACGCTATCAAAGAAAAAACTTCTTGCTCGCTGAAATCTGTTCATTTGCTCAAAACCAACAAAACCACCAAAAGTTCTTGTATTTGAAGATAAAATTTTTTTGCTTTGACGAAGATAGATCTAGCTGACTGAAATAAGTTCATTAGATGAAAACCAACAAAAATTGACAAGAACCACGAAAAGTTCTTGTATTTTAAGATAAAATCTTACTCTATTAAGGAAAAAACTTCCAGCTCGCTGAAATCTGTTCATTTGCTGAAAACCAACAAAACCACGAAAAGTTCTTGTATTTGAAGATAAAATCTTTTTGCTTTGAAGAAGAAAGTTCTAGCTGACTGAAATAAGTTAATTAGATAAAAACCAACAAAAATTGACAAGAACCACGAAAAGTTCTTGTATTTTAAGATAAAATCTTACTCTATTAAGGAAAAAACTTCCAGCTCGCTGAAATATGTTCATTTGCTGAAAACCAACAAAACCACGAAAAGTTCTTGCATTTGAAGATAAAATCTTTTTTCTTTGAAGAAGAAAGATCCAGCTGACTGAAATAAGTTCATTAGATGAAAACCAACAATAATTGACAAGAAACACGAAAAGTTCTTGTATTTTAAGATAAAATCTTACTCTATTAATGAAAAAACTTCCAGCTCGCTGAAATATGTTCATTTGCTGAAAACAAACAAAACCACGAAAAGTTCTTGTATTTGAAGATAAAATCTTTTTGCTTTGAAGAAGAAAGATCCAGCTGACTGAAATAAGTTCATTAGATGAAAACCAACAAAAATTGACAAGAACCACGAAAAGTTCTTGTATTTTAAGATAAAATCTTACGCTATTAAAGAAAAAACTTCTGGCTTGCTGAAATATGTTCATTTGCTGAAAACCATCAAAACCACGAAAAGTTCTTGTATTTGAAGATAAAATCTTTTTGCTTTGAAGAAGAAAGATCTGGCTGACTGAAATAAGTTCATTCGATGAAAACCAACAAAAATTGACAAGAACCACGAAAAGTTCTTGTATTTTAAGATAAAATCTTACGCTATCAAAGAAAAAACTTCTTGCTCGCTGAAATCTGTTCATTTGCTCAAAACCAACAAAACCACCAAAAGTTCTTGTATTTGAAGATAAAATTTTTTTGCTTTGACGAAGATAGATCTAGCTGACTGAAATAAGTTCATTAGATGAAAACCAACAAAAATTGACAAGAACCACGAAAAGTTCTTGTATTTTAAGATAAAATCTTACTCTATTAAGGAAAAAACTTCCAGCTCGCTGAAATCTGTTCATTTGCTGAAAACCAACAAAACCACCAAAAGTTCTTGTATTTGAAGATAAAATCTGTTTGCTTTGAAGAAGAAAGATCTAGCTGACTGAAATAAGTTCATTAGATGAAAACCAACAAAAATTGAAAAGAACCACGAAAAGTTCTTGCATTTTAAGATAAAATCTTAGGCAATTAAAGAAAAAACTTCCAGCTCGCTGAAATCTGTTCATTTGCTGAAAACCATCAAAACCACGAAAAGTTCTTGTATTTGAAGATAAAATCTTTTTGCTTTGAAGAAGAAAGATCTAGCTGACTGAAATAAGTTCATTCGATGAAAACCAACAAAAATTGACAAGAACCACGAAAAGTTCTTGTATTTGAAGATAAAATCTTACTCCATTCAGGAAAAAACTTCCAGCTCGCTGAAATATGTTCATTTGCTCAAAACCATCAAAACCACGAAAAGTTCTTGTATTTGAAGATAAAATCTTTTTGCTTTGAAGAAGAAAGATCTAGCTGACTGAAATAAGTTAATTAGATGAAAACCAACAAAAATTGACAAGAATCACGAAAAGTTCTTGTATTTTAAGATAAAATCTTACTCTATTAAGGTAAAAACTTCCAGCTCGCTGAAATATGTTCATTTGCTGAAAACCATCAAAACCACGAAAAGTTCTTGTATTTGAAGATAAAATCTTTTTGCTTTGAAGAAGAAAGATCTAGCTGACTGAAATAAGTTCATCAGATGAAAACCAACAAAAATTGACAAGAACCACGAAAAGTTCTTGTATTTTAAGATAAAATCTTACTCTATTAAGGAAAAAACTTCTTGCTCGCTGAAATCTGTTCATTTGCTGAAAAACAACAAAACCACGAAAAGTTCTTGTATTTGAAGATAAAATCTTTTTGCTTTGAAGAAGAAAGATCTAGCTGACTGAAATAAGTTCATGAGATGAAAACCAACAAAAATTGACAAGAACCACGAAAAGTTCTTGTATTTTAAGATAAAATCTTACTCTATTAAGGAAAAAACTCCCAGCTCGCTGAAATATGTTCATTTGCTGAAAACCAACAAAACCACGAAAAGTTCTTGCATTTGAAGATAAAATCTTTTTTCTTTGAAGAAGAAAGATCCAGCTGACTGAAATAAGTTCATTAGATGAAAACCAACAATAATTGACAAGAAACACGAAAAGTTCTTGTATTTTAAGATAAAATCTTACTTTATTAATGAAAAAACTTCCAGCTCGCTGAAATATGTTCATTTGCTGAAAACAAACAAAACCACGAAAAGTTCTTGTATTTGAAGATAAAATCTTTTTGCTTTGAAGAAGAAAGATCCAGCTGACTGAAATAAGTTCATTAGATGAAAACCAACAAAAATTGACAAGAACCACGAAAAGTTCTTGTATTTTAAGATAAAATCTTACGCTATTAAAGAAAAAACTTCTGGCTTGCTGAAATATGTTCATTTGCTGAAAACCATCAAAACCACGAAAAGTTCTTGTATTTGAAGATAAAATCTTTTTGCTTTGAAGAAGAAAGATCTGGCTGACTGAAATAAGTTCATTCGATGAAAACCAACAAAAATTGACAAGAACCACGAAAAGTTCTTGTATTTTAAGATAAAATCTTACGCTATCAAAGAAAAAACTTCTTGCTCGCTGAAATCTGTTCATTTGCTCAAAACCAACAAAACCACCAAAAGTTCTTGTATTTGAAGATAAAATTTTTTTGCTTTGACGAAGATAGATCTAGCTGACTGAAATAAGTTCATTAGATGAAAACCAACAAAAATTGACAAGAACCACGAAAAGTTCTTGTATTTTAAGATAAAATCTTACTCTATTAAGGAAAAAACTTCCAGCTCGCTGAAATCTGTTCATTTGCTGAAAACCAACAAAACCACGAAAAGTTCTTGTATTTGAAGATAAAATCTTTTTGCTTTGAAGAAGAAAGTTCTAGCTGACTGAAATAAGTTAATTAGATAAAAACCAACAAAAATTGACAAGAACCACGAAAAGTTCTTGTATTTTAAGATAAAATCTTACTCTATTAAGGAAAAAACTTCCAGCTCGCTGAAATATGTTCATTTGCTGAAAACCAACAAAACCACGAAAAGTTCTTGCATTTGAAGATAAAATCTTTTTTCTTTGAAGAAGAAAGATCCAGCTGACTGAAATAAGTTCATTAGATGAAAACCAACAATAATTGACAAGAAACACGAAAAGTTCTTGTATTTTAAGATAAAATCTTACTCTATTAATGAAAAAACTTCCAGCTCGCTGAAATATGTTCATTTGCTGAAAACAAACAAAACCACGAAAAGTTCTTGTATTTGAAGATAAAATCTTTTTGCTTTGAAGAAGAAAGATCCAGCTGACTGAAATAAGTTCATTAGATGAAAACCAACAAAAATTGACAAGAACCACGAAAAGTTCTTGTATTTTAAGATAAAATCTTACGCTATTAAAGAAAAAACTTCTGGCTTGCTGAAATATGTTCATTTGCTGAAAACCATCAAAACCACGAAAAGTTCTTGTATTTGAAGATAAAATCTTTTTGCTTTGAAGAAGAAAGATCTGGCTGACTGAAATAAGTTCATTCGATGAAAACCAACAAAAATTGACAAGAACCACGAAAAGTTCTTGTATTTTAAGATAAAATCTTACGCTATCAAAGAAAAAACTTCTTGCTCGCTGAAATCTGTTCATTTGCTCAAAACCAACAAAACCACCAAAAGTTCTTGTATTTGAAGATAAAATTTTTTTGCTTTGACGAAGATAGATCTAGCTGACTGAAATAAGTTCATTAGATGAAAACCAACAAAAATTGACAAGAACCACGAAAAGTTCTTGTATTTTAAGATAAAATCTTACTCTATTAAGGAAAAAACTTCCAGCTCGCTGAAATCTGTTCATTTGCTGAAAACCAACAAAACCACCAAAAGTTCTTGTATTTGAAGATAAAATCTGTTTGCTTTGAAGAAGAAAGATCTAGCTGACTGAAATAAGTTCATTAGATGAAAACCAACAAAAATTGAAAAGAACCACGAAAAGTTCTTGCATTTTAAGATAAAATCTTAGGCAATTAAAGAAAAAACTTCCAGCTCGCTGAAATCTGTTCATTTGCTGAAAACCAACAAAACCACGAAAAGTTCTTGCATTTGAAGATAAAATCTTTTTTCTTTGAAGAAGAACGATCCAGCTGACTGAAATAAGTTCATTAGATGAAAACCAACAAAAATTGACAAGAACCACGAAAAGTTCTTGTATTTTAAGATAAAATCTTACTCTATTAAGGAAAAAACTTCCAGCTCGCTGAAATCTGTTCATTTGCTGAAAACCAACAAAACCACCAAAAGTTCTTGTATTTGAAGATAAAATCTGTTTGCTTTGAAGAAGAAAGATCTAGCTGACTGAAATAAGTTCATTAGATGAAAACCAACAAAAATTGAAAAGAACCACGAAAAGTTCTTGCATTTTAAGATAAAATCTTAGGCAATTAAAGAAAAAACTTCCAGCTCGCTGAAATCTGTTCATTTGCTGAAAACCATCAAAACCACGAAAAGTTCTTGTATTTGAAGATAAAATCTTTTTGCTTTGAAGAAGAAAGATCTAGCTGACTGAAATAAGTTCATTCGATGAAAACCAACAAAAATTGACAAGAACCACGAAAAGTTCTTGTATTTGAAGATAAAATCTTACTCCATTCAGGAAAAAACTTCCAGCTCGCTGAAATATGTTCATTTGCTCAAAACCATCAAAACCACGAAAAGTTCTTGTATTTGAAGGTAAAATCTTTTTGCTTTGAAGAAGAAAGATCTAGCTGACTGAAATAAGTTCATTAGATGAAAACCAACAAAAATTGACAAGAACCACGAAAAGTTCTTGTATTTTAAGATAAAATCTTACTCTATTAAGGAAAAAACTCCCAGCTCGCTGAAATATGTTCATTTGCTGAAAACCAACAAAACCACGAAAAGTTCTTGCATTTGAAGATAAAATCTTTTTTCTTTGAAGAAGAAAGATCCAGCTGACTGAAATAAGTTCATTAGATGAAAACCAACAATAATTGACAAGAAACACGAAAAGTTCTTGTATTTTAAGATAAAATCTTACTCTATTAATGAAAAAACTTCCAGCTCGCTGAAATATGTTCATTTGCTGAAAACAAACAAAACCACGAAAAGTTCTTGTATTTGAAGATAAAATCTTTTTGCTTTGAAGAAGAAAGATCCAGCTGACTGAAATAAGTTCATTAGATGAAAACCAACAAAAATTGACAAGAACCACGAAAAGTTCTTGTATTTTAAGATAAAATCTTACGCTATTAAAGAAAAAACTTCTGGCTTGCTGAAATATGTTCATTTGCTGAAAACCATCAAAACCACGAAAAGTTCTTGTATTTGAAGATAAAATCTTTTTGCTTTGAAGAAGAAAGATCTGGCTGACTGAAATAAGTTCATTCGATGAAAACCAACAAAAATTGACAAGAACCACGAAAAGTTCTTGTATTTTAAGATAAAATCTTACGCTATCAAAGAAAAAACTTCTTGCTCGCTGAAATCTGTTCATTTGCTCAAAACCAACAAAACCACCAAAAGTTCTTGTATTTGAAGATAAAATTTTTTTGCTTTGACGAAGATAGATCTAGCTGACTGAAATAAGTTCATTAGATGAAAACCAACAAAAATTGACAAGAACCACGAAAAGTTCTTGTATTTTAAGATAAAATCTTACTCTATTAAGGAAAAAACTTCCAGCTCGCTGAAATCTGTTCATTTGCTGAAAACCAACAAAACCACGAAAAGTTCTTGTATTTGAAGATAAAATCTTTTTGCTTTGAAGAAGAAAGTTCTAGCTGACTGAAATAAGTTAATTAGATAAAAACCAACAAAAATTGACAAGAACCACGAAAAGTTCTTGTATTTTAAGATAAAATCTTACTCTATTAAGGAAAAAACTTCCAGCTCGCTGAAATATGTTCATTTGCTGAAAACCAACAAAACCACGAAAAGTTCTTGTATTTGAAGATAAAATCTTTTTGCTTTGAAGAAGAAAGTTCTAGCTGACTGAAATAAGTTAATTAGATAAAAACCAACAAAAATTGACAAGAACCACGAAAAGTTCTTGTATTTTAAGATAAAATCTTACTCTATTAAGGAAAAAACTTCCAGCTCGCTGAAATATGTTCATTTGCTGAAAACCAACAAAAACAACGAAAAGTTCTTGCATTTGAAGATAAAATCTTTTTTCTTTGAAGAAGAAAGATCCAGCTGACTGAAATAAGCTCATTAGATGAAAACCAACAATAATTGACAAGAACCACGAAAAGTTCTTGTATTTTAAGATAAAATCTTACGCTATTAAAGAAAAAACTTCTGGCTTGCTGAAATATGTTCATTTGCTGAAAACCATCAAAACCACGAAAAGTTCTTGTATTTGAAGATAAAATCTTTTTGCTTTGAAGAAGAAAGATCTGGCTGACTGAAATAAGTTCATTCGATGAAAACCAACAAAAATTGACAAGAACCACGAAAAGTTCTTGTATTTTAAGATAAAATCTTACGCTATCAAAGAAAAAACTTCTTGCTCGCTGAAATCTGTTCATTTGCTCAAAACCAACAAAACCACCAAAAGTTCTTGTATTTGAAGATAAAATTTTTTTGCTTTGACGAAGATAGATCTAGCTGACTGAAATAAGTTCATTAGATGAAAACCAACAAAAATTGACAAGAACCACGAAAAGTTCTTGTATTTTAAGATAAAATCTTACTCTATTAAGGAAAAAACTTCCAGCTCGCTGAAATCTGTTCATTTGCTGAAAACCAACAAAACCACCAAAAGTTCTTGTATTTGAAGATAAAATCTGTTTGCTTTGAAGAAGAAAGATCTAGCTGACTGAAATAAGTTCATTAGATGAAAACCAACAAAAATTGAAAAGAACCACGAAAAGTTCTTGCATTTTAAGATAAAATCTTAGGCAATTAAAGAAAAAACTTCCAGCTCGCTGAAATCTGTTCATTTGCTGAAAACCAACAAAACCACGAAAAGTTCTTGCATTTGAAGATAAAATCTTTTTTCTTTGAAGAAGAACGATCCAGCTGACTGAAATAAGTTCATTAGATGAAAACCAACAAAAATTGACAAGAACCACGAAAAGTTCTTGTATTTTAAGATAAAATCTTACTCTATTAAGGAAAAAACTTCCAGCTCGCTGAAATCTGTTCATTTGCTGAAAACCAACAAAACCACCAAAAGTTCTTGTATTTGAAGATAAAATCTGTTTGCTTTGAAGAAGAAAGATCTAGCTGACTGAAATAAGTTCATTAGATGAAAACCAACAAAAATTGAAAAGAACCACGAAAAGTTCTTGCATTTTAAGATAAAATCTTAGGCAATTAAAGAAAAAACTTCCAGCTCGCTGAAATCTGTTCATTTGCTGAAAACCATCAAAACCACGAAAAGTTCTTGTATTTGAAGATAAAATCTTTTTGCTTTGAAGAAGAAAGATCTAGCTGACTGAAATAAGTTCATTAGATGAAAACCAACAAAAATTGACAAGAACCACGAAAAGTTCTTGTATTTTAAGATAAAATCTTAGGCAATTAAAGAAAAAACTTCCAGCTCGCTGAAATCTGTTCATTTGCTGAAAACCATCAAAACCACGAAAAATTCTTGTATTTGAAGATAAAATCTTTTTGCTTTGAAGAAGAAAGATCTGGCTGACTGAAATAAGTTCATTAGATGAAAACCAACAAAAATTGACAAGAACCACGAAAAGTTCTTGTATTTTAAGATAAAATCTTACGCTATCAAAGAAAAAACTTCTTGCTCGCTGAAATCTGTTCATTTGCTGAAAACCAACAAAACCACGAAAAGTTCTTGTATTTGAAGATGAAATCTTTTTGCTTTGAAGAAGAAAGATCTAGCTGACTGAAATAAGTTCATGAGATGAAAACCAACAAAAATTGACAAGAACCACGAAAAGTTCTTGTATTTTAAGATAAAATCTTACTCTATTAAGGAAAAAACTTCCAGCTCGCCGAAATATGTTCATTTGCTGAAAACCATCAAAACCACGAAAAGTTCTTGTATTTGAAGATAAAATCTTTTTGCTTTGAAGAAGAAAGATCTAGCTGACTGAAATGAGTTCATTAGATGAAAACCAACAAAAATTGACAAGAACCACGAAAAGTTCTTGTATTTTAAGATAAAATCTTACGCTATTAAAGAAAAAACTTCTTGCTCACCGAAATCTGTTCATTTGCTGAAAACCAACAAAACCACCAAAAATTCTTGTATTTGAAGATAAAATCTTATTGCTTTGAAGAAGAAAGATCTAGCTGACTGAAATAAGTTCATTAGATGAAAACCAACAAAAATTGACAAGAACCACGAAAAGTTCTTGTATTTTAAGAAAAAATCTTACTCTATTCAGGAAAAAACTTCCAGCTCGCTGAAATCTGTTCATTTGCTGAAAACCAACAAAACCACGAAAAGTTCTTGTATTTGAAGATAAAATCTTTTTGCTTTGAAGAAGAAAGATCCAGCTGACTGAAATAAGTTCATTGGATGAAAACCAACAAAAATTGACAAGAACCACGAAAAGTTCTTGTATTTTAAGATAAAATCTTACTCTATTAAGGAAAAAACTTCCAGCTCGCTGAAATATCTTCATTTGCTGAAAACCAACAAAACCACGAAAAGTTCTTGTATTTGAAGATAAAATCTTTTTGCTTTGAAGAAGAAAGATCCAGCTGACTGAAATCAGTTCATTAGATGAAAACCAACAAAAATTGACAAGAACCACGAAAAGTTCTTGTATTTTAAGATAAAATCTTACGCTATTAAAGAAAAAACTCCCAGCTTGCTGAAATATGTTCATTTGCTGAAAACCAACAAAACCACGAAAAGTTCTTGTATTTGAAGATAAAATCTTTTTGCTTTGAAGAAGAAAGATCTAGCTGACTGAAATAAGTTCATTAGATGAAAACCAACAAAAATTGACAAGAACCACGAAAAGTTCTTGTATTTTAAGATAAAATCTTACTCTATTAAGGAAAAAACTCCCAGCTCGCTGAAATATGTTCATTTGCTGAAAACCAACAAAACCACGAAAAGTTCTTGTATTTGAAGATAAAATCTTTTTTCTTTGAAGAAGAAAGATCCAGCTGACTGAAATAAGTTCATTAGATGAAAACCAACACAAATTGACAAGAACCACGAAAGGTTCTTGTATTTTAAGATAAAGTCTTAGGCTATTAAAGAAAAAACTTCCAGCTCGCTGAAATCTGTTCATTTGCTGAAAACCATCAAAACCACGAAAAGTTCTTGTATTTGAAGATAAAATCTTTTTGCTTTGAAGAAGAAAGATCTAGCTGACTGAAATAAGTTAATTAGATGAAAACCAACAAAAATTGACAAGAACCACGAAAAGTTCTTGTATTTTAAGATAAAATCTTACGCTATCAAAGAAAAAACTTCTTGCTCGCTGAAATCTGTTCATTTGCTCAAAACCAACAAAACCACCAAAAGTTCTTGTATTTGAAGATAAAATTTTTTTGCTTTGACGAAGATAGATCTAGCTGACTGAAATAAGTTCATTTGATGAAAACCAACAAAAATTGACAAGAACCACGAAAAGTTCTTGTATTTTAAGATAAAATCTTACTCTATTAAGGAAAAAACTTCCAGCTCGCTGAAATCTGTTCATTTGCTGAAAACCAACAAAACCACCAAAAGTTCTTGTATTTGAAGATAAAATCTTTTTGCTTTGAAGAAGAAAGTTCTAGCTGACTGAAATAAGTTAATTAGATGAAAACCAACAAAAATTGACAAGAACCACGAAAAGTTCTTGTATTTTAAGATAAAATCTTACTCTATTAAGGAAAAAACTTCCAGCTCGCTGAAATATGTTCATTTGCTGAAAACCAACAAAACCACGAAAAGTTCTTGCATTTGAAGATAAAATCTTTTTTCTTTGAAGAAGATAGATCTAGCTGACTGAAATAAGTTCATTAGATGAAAACCAACAAAAATTGACAAGAACCACGAAAAGTTCTTGTATTTTAAGATAAAATCTTACGCTATTAAAGAAAAAACTTCTGGCTTGCTGAAATATGTTCATTTGCTGAAAACCATCAAAACCACGAAAAGTTCTTGTATTTGAAGATAAAATCTTTTTGCTTTGAAGAAGAAAGATCTGGCTGACTGAAATAAGTTCATTCGATGAAAACCAACAAAAATTGACAAGAACCACGAAAAGTTCTTGTATTTTAAGATAAAATCTTACGCTATCAAAGAAAAAACTTCTTGCTCGCTGAAATCTGTTCATTTGCTCAAAACCAACAAAACCACCAAAAGTTCTTGTATTTGAAGATAAAATTTTTTTGCTTTGACGAAGATAGATCTAGCTGACTGAAATAAGTTCATTAGATGAAAACCAACAAAAATTGACAAGAACCACGAAAAGTTCTTGTATTTTAAGATAAAATCTTACTCTATTAAGGAAAAAACTTCCAGCTCGCTGAAATCTGTTCATTTGCTGAAAACCAACAAAACCACCAAAAGTTCTTGTATTTGAAGATAAAATCTGTTTGCTTTGAAGAAGAAAGATCTAGCTGACTGAAATAAGTTCATTAGATGAAAACCAACAAAAATTGAAAAGAACCACGAAAAGTTCTTGCATTTTAAGATAAAATCTTAGGCAATTAAAGAAAAAACTTCCAGCTCGCTGAAATCTGTTCATTTGCTGAAAACCATCAAAACCACGAAAAGTTCTTGTATTTGAAGATAAAATCTTTTTGCTTTGAAGAAAGATCTAGCTGACTGAAATAAGTTCATTAGATGAAAACCAACAAAAATTGACAAGAACCACGAAAAGTTCTTGTATTTGAAGATAAAATCTTACTCCATTCAGGAAAAAACTTCCAGCTCGCTGAAATATGTTCATTTGCTCAAAACCATCAAAACCACGAAAAGTTCTTGTATTTGAAGGTAAAATCTTTTTGCTTTGAAGAAGAAAGATCTAGCTGACTGAAATAAGTTCATTAGATGAAAACCAACAAAAATTGACAAGAACCACGAAAAGTTCTTGTATTTTAAGATAAAATCTTACGCTATTAAAGAAAAAACTCCCAGCTCGCTGAAATATGTTCATTTGCTGAAAACCAACAAAACCACTAAAAGTTCTTGTATTTGAAGATAAAATCTTTTTTCTTTGAAGAAGAAAGATCTAGCTGACTGAAATAAGTTCATTAGATGAAAACCAACAAAAATTGACAAGAACCACGAAAAGTTCTTGTATTTTAAGATAAAATCTTAGGCAATTAAAGAAAAAACTTCCAGCTCGCTGAAATCTGTTCATTTGCTGAAAACCATCAAAACCACGAAAAATTCTTGTATTTGAAGATAAAATCTTTTTGCTTTGAAGAAGAAAGATCTGGCTGACTGAAATAAGTTCATTAGATGAAAACCAACAAAAATTGACAAGAACCACGAAAAGTTCTTGTATTTTAAGATAAAATCTTACGCTATCAAAGAAAAAACTTCTTGCTCGCTGAAATCTGTTCATTTGCTGAAAACCAACAAAACCACGAAAAGTTCTTGTATTTGAAGATGAAATCTTTTTGCTTTGAAGAAGAAAGATCTAGCTGACTGAAATAAGTTCATGAGATGAAAACCAACAAAAATTGACAAGAACCACGAAAAGTTCTTGTATTTTAAGATAAAATCTTACTCTATTAAGGAAAAAACTTCCAGCTCGCCGAAATATGTTCATTTGCTGAAAACCATCAAAACCACGAAAAGTTCTTGTATTTGAAGATAAAATCTTTTTGCTTTGAAGAAGAAAGATCTAGCTGACTGAAATGAGTTCATTAGATGAAAACCAACAAAAATTGACAAGAACCACGAAAAGTTCTTGTATTTTAAGATAAAATCTTACGCTATTAAAGAAAAAACTTCTTGCTCACCGAAATCTGTTCATTTGCTGAAAACCAACAAAACCACCAAAAATTCTTGTATTTGAAGATAAAATCTTATTGCTTTGAAGAAGAAAGATCTAGCTGACTGAAATAAGTTCATTAGATGAAAACCAACAAAAATTGACAAGAACCACGAAAAGTTCTTGTATTTTAAGAAAAAATCTTACTCTATTCAGGAAAAAACTTCCAGCTCGCTGAAATCTGTTCATTTGCTGAAAACCAACAAAACCACGAAAAGTTCTTGTATTTGAAGATAAAATCTTTTTGCTTTGAAGAAGAAAGATCCAGCTGACTGAAATAAGTTCATTGGATGAAAACCAACAAAAATTGACAAGAACCACGAAAAGTTCTTGTATTTTAAGATAAAATCTTACTCTATTAAGGAAAAAACTTCCAGCTCGCTGAAATATCTTCATTTGCTGAAAACCAACAAAACCACGAAAAGTTCTTGTATTTGAAGATAAAATCTTTTTGCTTTGAAGAAGAAAGATCCAGCTGACTGAAATCAGTTCATCAGATGAAAACCAACAAAAATTGACAAGAACCACGAAAAGTTCTTGTATTTTAAGATAAAATCTTACGCTATTAAAGAAAAAACTCCCAGCTTGCTGAAATATGTTCATTTGCTGAAAACCAACAAAAACCACGAAAAGTTCTTGTATTTGAAGATAAAATCTTTTTGCTTTGAAGAAGAAAGATCTAGCTGACTGAAATAAGTTCATTAGATGAAAACCAACAAAAATTGACAAGAACCACGAAAAGTTCTTGTATTTTAAGATAAAATCTTATGCTATTAAAGAAAAAACTCCCAGCTCGCTGAAATATGTTCATTTGCTGAAAACCAACAAAACCACGAAAAGTTCTTGTATTTGAAGATAAAATCTTTTTTCTTTGAAGAAGATAGATCCAGCTGACTGAAATAAGTTCATTAGATGAAAACCAACAAAAATTGACAAGAACCACGAAAACTTCTTGTATTTTAAGATAATATCTTACGCTATTAAAGAAAAAACTTCTGGCTCGCTGAAATCAGTTCATCAGATGAAAACCAACAAAAATTGACAAGAACCACGAAAAGTTCTTGTATTTTAAGATAAAATCTTACTCTATTAAGGAAAAAACTTCCAGCTCGCTGAAATATGTTCATTTGCTGAAAACCATCAAAACCACGAAAAGTTCTTGTATTTGAAGATAAAATCTTTTTGCTTTGAAGAAGAAAGATCCAGCTGACTGAAATAAGTTCATTCGATGAAAACCAACAAAAATTGACAAGAACCACGAAAAGTTCTTGTATTTTAAGATAAAATCTTACTCTATTAAGGAAAAAACTTCCAGCTCGCTGAAATATGTTCATTTGCTGAAAACCAACAAAACCACCAAAAGTTCTTGTATTTGAAGATAAAATCTTTTTGCTTTGACGAAGAAAGATCTAGCTGACTGAAATAAGTTCATTAGATGAAAACCAACAAAAATTGACAAGAACCACGAAAAGTTCTTGTATTTTAAGATAAAGTCTTAGGCCATTAAAGAAAAAACTTCCAGCTCGCTGAAATATGTTCATTTGCTGAAAACCATCAAAACCACCAAAAGTTCTTGTATTTGAAGATAAAATCTTACTCTATTAAGGAAAAAACTTCCAGCTCGCTGAAATCTGTTCATTTGCTGAAAACCAACAAAACCACCAAAAGTTCTTGTATTTGAAGATAAAATCTTTTTGCTTTGACGAAGAAAGATCTAGCTGACTGAAATAAGTTCATTAGATGAAAACCAACAAAAATTGACAAGAACCACGAAAAGTTCTTGTATTTTAAGATAAAATCTTACTCTATTGAGGAAAAAACTTCCAGCTCGCTGAAATATGTTCATTTGCTGAAAACCATCAAAACCACGAAAAGTTCTTGTATTTGAAGATAAAATCTTTTTGCTTTGAAGAAGAAAGATCTAGCTGACTGAAATAAGTTCATTAGATGAAAACCAACAAAAATTGACAAGAACCACGAAAAGTTCTTGTATTTTAAGATAAAATCTTAGGCTATTAAAGAAAAAACTTCCAGCTCGCTGAAATATGTTCATTTGCTGAAAACCATCAAAACCACGAAAAGTTCTTGTATTTGAAGATAAAATCTTTTTGCTTTGAAGAAGAAAGATCCAGCTGACTGAAATCAGTTCATCAGATGAAAACGAACAAAAATTGACAAGAACCACGAAAAGTTCTTGTATTTTAAGATAAAATCTTACTCTATTAAGGAAAAAACTTCCAGCTCGCTGAAATATGTTCATTTGCTGAAAACCATCAAAACCACGAAAAGTTCTTGTATTTGAAGATAAAATCTTTTTGCTTTGAAGAAGAAAGATCTAGCTGACTGAAATAAGTTCATTAGATGAAAACCAACAAAAATTGACAAGAACCACGAAAAGTTCTTGTATTTTAAGATAAAATCTTACTCTATTGAGGAAAAAACTTCCAGCTCGCTGAAATATGTTCATTTGCTGAAAACCATCAAAACCACGAAAAGTTCTTGAATTTGAAGATAAAATCTTTTTGCTTTGAAGAAGAAAGATCTAGCTGACTGAAATAAGTTCATTAGATGAAAACCAACAAAAATTGACAAGAACCACGAAAAGTTCTTGTATTTTAAGTAAAATCTTAGGCTATTAAAGGAAAAACTTCCAGCTCGCTGAAATATGTTCATTTGCTGAAAACCAACAAAACCACGAAAAGTTCTTGTATTTGAAGATAAAATCTTTTTGCTTTGACGAAGAAAGATCGAGCTGACTCAAATAAGTTCATTAGATGAAAACCAACAAAAATTGACAAGAACCACGAAAAGTTCTTGTATTTTAAGATAAAATCTTTGGCTATTAAAGAAAAAACTTCCAGCTCGCTGAAATATGTTCATTTGCTGAAAACCATCAAAACCACCAAAAGTTCTTGTATTTGAAGATAAAATCTTACTCTATTAAGGAAAAAACTTCCAGCTCGCTGAAATCTGTTCATTTGCTGAAAACCAACAAAACCACCAAAAGTTCTTGTATTTGAAGATAAAATCTTTTTGCTTTGACGAAGAAAGATCTAGCTGACTGAAATAAGTTCATTAGATGAAAACCAACAAAAATTGACAAGAACCACGAAAAGTTCTTGTATTTTAAGATAAAATCTTACTCTATTGAGGAAAAAACTTCCAGCTCGCTGAAATATGTTCATTTGCTGAAAACCATCAAAACCACGAAAAGTTCTTGTATTTGAAGATAAAATCTTTTTGCTTTGAAGAAGAAAGATCTAGCTGACTGAAATAAGTTCATTAGATGAAAACCAACAAAAATTGACAAGAACCACGAAAAGTTCTTGTATTTTAATATAAAATCTTAGGCTATTAAAGAAAAAACTTCCAGCTCGCTGAAATATGTTTATTTGCTGAAAACCATCAAAACCACGAAAAGTTCTTGTATTTGAAGATAAAATCTTTTTGCTTTGAAGAAGAAAGATCCAGCTGACTGAAATCAGTTCATCAGATGAAAACCAACAAAAATTGACAAGAACCACGAAAAGTTCTTGTATTTTAAGATAAAATCTTACTCTATTAAGGAAAAAACTTCCAGCTCGCTGAAATATGTTCATTTGCTGAAAACCATCAAAACCACGAAAAGTTCTTGTATTTGAAGATAAAATCTTTTTGCTTTGAAGAAGAAAGATCCAGCTGACTGAAATAAGTTCATTCGATGAAAACCAACAAAAATTGACAAGAACCACGAAAAGTTCTTGTATTTTAAGATAAAATCTTACTCTATTAAGGAAAAAACTTCCAGCTCGCTGAAATATGTTCATTTGCTCAAAACCATCAAAACCACGAAAAGTTCTTGTATTTGAAGATAAAATCTTTTTGCTTTGAAGAAGAAAGATCTAGCTGACTGAAATAAGTTCATTAGATGAAAACCAACAAAAATTGACAAGAACCACGAAAAGTTCTTGTATTTTAAGATAAAATCTTAGGCTATTAAAGAAAAAACTTCCAGCTCGCTGAAATATGTTCATTTGCTGAAAACCAACAAAACCACGAAAAGTTCTTGTATTTGAAGATAAAATCTTTCTGCTTTGACGAAGAAAGATCGAGCTGACTGAAATAAGTTCATTAGATGAAAACCAACAAAAATTGACAAGAACCACGAAACGTTCTTGTATTTTAAGATAAAATCTTAGGCTATTAAAGAAAAAACTTCCAGCTCGCTGAAATATGTTCATTTGCTGAAAACCATCAAAACCACGAAAAGTTCTTGTATTTGAAGATAAAATCTTACTCTATTAAGGAAAAAACTTCCAGCTCGCTGAAATCTGTTCATTTGCTGAAAACCAACAAAACCACCAAAAGTTCTTGTATTTGAAGATAAAATCTTTTTGCTTTGACGAAGAAAGATCTAGCTGACTGAAATAAGTTCATTAGATGAAAACCAACAAAAATTGACAAGAACCACGAAAAGTTCTTGTATTTTAAGATAAAATCTTACTCTATTGAGGAAAAAACTTCCAGCTCGCTGAAATATGTTCATTTGCTGAAAACCATCAAAACCACGAAAAGTTCTTGTATTTGAAGATAAAATCTTTTTGCTTTGAAGAAGATAGATCCAGCTGACTGAAATCAGTTCATCAGATGAAAACCAACAAAAATTGACAAGAACCACGAAAAGTTCTTGTATTTTAAGATAAAATCTTACTCTATTAAGGAAAAAACTTCCAGCTCGCTGAAATCTGTTCATTTGCTGAAAACCATCAAAACCACGAAAAGTTCTTGTATTTGAAGATAAAATCTTTTTGCTTTGAAGAAGAAAGATCTAGCTGACTGAAATAAGTTCATTAGATGAAAACCAACAAAAATTGACAAGAACCACGAAAAGTTCTTGTATTTTAAGATAAAATCTTACTCTATTCAGGAAAAAACTTCCAGCTCGCTGAAATATGTTCATTTGCTGAAAACCATCAAAACCACGAAAAGTTCTTGTATTTGAAGATAAAATCTATTTGCTTTGAAGAAGAAAGATCTAGCTGACTGAAATATGTTCACAGGATGAAAACCAACAAAGATTGACAAGAACCACGAAAAGTTCTTGTATTTTAAGATAAAACCTTATGCTATTAAAGAAAAAACTCCCAGCTCGCTGAAATATGTTCATTTGCTGAAAACCAACAAAACCACGAAAAGTTCTTGTATTTGAAGATAAAATCTTTTTTCTTTGAAGAAGAAAGATCCAGCTGACTGAAATAAGTTCATTAGATGAAAACCAACAAAAATTGACAAGAACCACGAAAAGTTCTTGTATTTTAAGATAAAATCTTACTCTATTAAGGAAAAAACTTCCAGCTCGCTGAAATATGTTCATTTGCTGAAGACCATCAAAACCACGAAAAGTTCTTGTATTTGAAGATTAAATCTTTTTGCTTTGAAGAAGAAAGATCTCGCTGACTGAAATAAGTTCATTAGATGAAAACCAACAAAATTTGACAAGAACCACGAAAACTTCTTGTATTTTAAGATAATATCTTACGCTATTAAAGAAAAAACTTCTGGCTCGCTGAAATCAGTTCATCAGATGAAAACCAACAAAAATTGACAAGAACCACGAAAAGTTCTGGTATTTTAAGATAAAATCTTACTCTATAAAGGAAAAAACTTCCAGCTCGCTGAAATATGTTCATTTGCTGAAAACCATCAAAACCACGAAAAGTTCTTGTATTTGAAGATAAAATCTTTTTGCTTTGAAGAAGAAAGATCCAGCTGACTGAAATAAGTTCATTCGATGAAAAGCAACAAAAATTGACAAGAACCACGAAAAGTTCTTGTATTTTAAGATAAAATCTTACTCTATTAAGGAAAAAACTTCCAGCTCGCTGAAATATGTTCATTTGCTGAAAACCATCAAAACCACGAAAAGTTCTTGTATTTGAAAATAAAATCTTTTTGCTTTGAAGAAGAAAGATCTAGCTGACTGAAATCAGTTCATTCGATGAAAACCAACAAAAATTGACAAGAACCACGAAAAGTTCTTGTATTTTAAGATAAAATCTTAGGCTATTAAAGAAAAAACTTCCAGCTCGCTGAAATATGTTCATTTGCTGAAAACCATCAAAACCACGAAAAGTTCTTGTATTTGAAGATAAAATCTTTTTGCTTTGAAGAAGAAAGATCCAGCTGACTGAAATCAGTTCATCAGATGAAAACCAACAAAAATTGACAAGAACCACGAAAAGTTCTTGTATTTTAAGATAAAATCTTACTCTATTAAGGAAAAAAGTTCCAGCTCGCTGAAATCTGTTCATTTGCTGAAAACCAACAAAACCACCAAAAGTTCTTGTATTTGAAGATAAAATCTTTTTGCTTTGAAGAAGAAAGATCTAGCTGACTGAAATAAGTTCATTAGATGAAAACCAACAAAAATTGACAAGAACCACGAAAAGTTCTTGTATTTTAACATAAAATCTTACTCTATTAAGGAAAAAACTTCCAGCTCGCTGAAATCTGTTCATTTGCTGAAAACCAACAAAACCACCAAAAGTTCTTGTATTTGAAGATAAAATCTTTTTGCTTTGACGAAGAAAGATCTAGCTGACTGAAATAAGTTCATTAGATGAAAACCAACAAAAATTGACAAGAACCGCGAAAGGTTCTTGTATTTTAAGATAAAATCTTACTCTATTAAGGAAAAAACTTCCAGCTCGCTGAAATATGTTCATTTGCTGAAAACCATCAAAACCACGAAAAGTTCTTGTATTTGAAGATAAAATCTTTTTGCTTTGAAGAAGAAAGATCTAGCTGACTGAAATAAGTTCATTAGATGAAAACGAACAAAAATTGACAAGAACCACGAAAAGTTCTTGTATTTTAAGATAAAATCTTATGCTATTAAAGAAAAAACTCCCAGCTCGCTGAAATATGTTCATTTGCTGAAAACCAACAAAACCACGAAAAGTACTTGTATTTGAAGATAAAATCTTTTTTCTTTGAAGAAGAAAGATCCAGCTTTCTGAAATCAGTTCATTAGATGAAAACCAACAAAAATTGACAAGAACCACGAAAAGTTCTTGTATTTTAAGATAAAATCTTACTCTATTAAGGAAAAAACTTCCAGCTCGCTGAAATATGTTCATTTGCTGAAAACCATCAAAACCACGAAAAGTTCTTGTATTTGAAGATAAAATCTTTTTGCTTTGAAGAAGAAAGATCTAGCTGACTGAAATAAGTTCATTAGATGAAAACCAACAAAAATTGACAAGAACCACGAAAAGTTCTTGTATTTTAAGATAAAATCTTACTCTATTAAGGAAAAAACTTCCAGCTCGCTGAAATATGTTCATTTGCTGAAAACCATCAAAACCACGAAAAGTTCTTGTATTTGAATATAAAATCTTTTTGCTTTGAAGAAGAAAGATCTAGCTGACTGAAATAAGTTCATGAGATGAAAACCAACAAAAAATGACAAGAACCACGAAAAGTTCTTGTATTTTAAGATAAAATCTTACTCTATTAAGGAAAAAACTTCCAGCTCCCTGAAATATTTTCATTTGCTGAAAACCATCAAAACCACGAAAAGTTCTTGTATTTGAAGATAAAATCTTTTTGCTTTGAAGAAGAAAGATCTAGCTGACTGAAATAAGTTCATTAGATGAAAACCAACAAAATTTGACAAGAACCACGAAAACTTCTTGTATTTTAAGATAATATCTTACGCTATTAAAGAAAAAACTTCTGGCTCGCTGAAATATGTTCATTTGCTGAAAACCATCAAAACCACGAAAAGTTCTTGTATTTGAAGATAAAATCTTTTTGCTTTGAAGAAGAAAGATCCAGCTGACTGAAATCAGTTCATTAGATGAAAACCAACAAAAATTGACAAGAACCACGAAAAGTTCTTGTATTTTAAGATAAAATCTTACGCTATTAAAGAAAAAACTCCCAGCTTGCTGAAATATGTTCATTTGCTGAAAACCAACAAAACCACGAAAAGTTCTTGTATTTGAAGATAAAATCTTTTTGCTTTGAAGAAGAAAGATCTAGCTAACTGAAATAAGTTCATTAGATGAAAACCAACAAAAATTGACAAGAACCACGAAAAGTTCTTGTATTTTAAGATAAAATCTTATGCTATTAAAGAAAAAACTCCCAGCTCGCTGAAATATGTTCATTTGCTGAAAACCAACATAACCACGAAAAGTTCTTGTATTTGAAGATAAAATCTTTTTTCTTTGAAGAAGATAGATCCAGCTGACTGAAATAAGTTCATTAGATGAAAACCAACAAAAATTGACAAGAACCACGAAAACTTCTTGTATTTTAAGATAATATCTTACGCTATTAAAGAAAAAACTTCTGGCTCGCTGAAATATGTTCATTTGCTGAAAACCATCAAAACCACGAAAAGTTCTTGTATTTGAATATAAAATCTTTTTGCTTTGAAGAAGAAAGATCTAGCTGACTGAAATAAGTTCATGAGATGAAAACCAACAAAAATTGACAAGAACCACGAAAAGTTCTTGTATTTTAAGATAAAATCTTAGGCTATTAAAGAAAAAACTTCCAGCTCACTGAAATATGTTCATTTGCTGAAAACCATCAAAACCACGAAAAGTTCTTGTATTTGAAGATAAAATCTTTTTACTTTGAAGAAGAAAGATCCAGCTGACTGAAATCAGTTCATCAGATGAAAACCAACAAGAATTGACAAGAACCACGAAAAGTTCTTGTATTTTAAGATAAAATCTTACTCTATTAAGGAAAAAACTTCCAGCTCGCTGAAATCTGTTCATTTGCTGAAAACCAACAAAACCACCAAAAGTTCTTGTATTTGAAGATAAAATCTTTTTGCTTTGACGAAGAAAGATCTAGCTGACTGAAATAAGTTCATTAGATGAAAACCAACAAAAATTGACAAGAACCACGAAAAGTTCTTGTATTTTAAGATAAAATCTTAGGCTATTAAAGAAAAAACTTCCAGCTCGCTGAAATCTGTTCATTTGCTGAAAACCATCAAAACCACGAAAAGTTCTTGTATTTGAAGATAAAATCTTTTTGCTTTGAAGAAGAAAGATCTAGCTGACTGAAATAAGTTCATTAGATGAAAACCAACAAAAATTGACAAGAACCACGAAAAGTTCTTGTATTTTAAGATAAAATCTTACTCTATTCAGGAAAAAACTTCCAGCTCGCTGAAATATGTTCATTTGCTGAAAACCATCAAAACCACGAAAAGTTCTTGTATTTGAAGATAAAATCTTTTTGCTTTGAAGAAGAAAGATCTAGCTGACTGAAATAAGTTCATTAGATGAAAACCAACAAAAATTGACAAGAACCACGAAAAGTTCTTGTATTTTAAGATAAAATCTTACTCTATTAAGGAAAAAACTTCCAGCTCGCTGAAATATGTTCATTTGCTGAAAACCATCAAAACCACGAAAAGTTCTTGTATTTGAATATAAAATCTTTTTGCTTTGAAGAAGAAAGATCTAGCTGACTGAAATAAGTTCATTAGATGAAAACCAACAAAAAATGACAAGAACCACGAAAAGTTCTTGTATTTTAAGATAAAATCTTACTCTATTAAGGAAAAAACTTCCAGCTCGCTGAAATATGTTCATTTGCTGAAAACCATCAAAACCACGAAAAGTTCTTGTATTTGAAGATAAATTCTTTTTGCTTTGAAGAAGAAAGATCTAGCTGACTGAAATAAGTTCATTAGATGAAAACCAACAAAATTTGACAAGAACCATGAAAACTTCTTGTATTTTAAGATAATATCTTACGCTATTAAAGAAAAAACTTCTGGCTCGCTGAAATATGTTCATTTGCTGAAAACCATCAAAACCACGAAAAGTTCTTGTATTTGAAGATAAAATCTTTTTTCTTTGAAGAAGAAAGATCCAGCTTACTGAAATCAGTTCATTAGATGAAAACCAACAAAAATTGACAAGAACCACGAAAAGTTCTTGTATTTTAAGATAAAATCTTACGCTATTAAAGAAAAAACTCCCAGCTTGCTGAAATATGTTCATTTGCTGAAAACCAACAAAACCACAAAAAGTTCTTGTATTTGATGATAAAATCTTTTTGCTTTGAAGAAGAAAGATCTAGCTGACTGAAATAAGTTCATTAGATGAAAACCAACAAAAAATGACAAGAACCACGAAAAGTTCTTGTATTTTAAGATAAAATCTTACTCTATTAAGGAAAAAACTTCCAGCTCGCTGAAATATGTTCATTTGCTGAAAACCATCAAAACCACGAAAAGTTCTTGTATTTGAAGATAAATTCTTTTTGCTTTGAAGAACAAAGATCTAGCTGACTGAAATCAGTTCATTAGATGAAAACCAACAAAAATTGACAAGAACCACGAAAAGTTCTTGTATTTTGAGATAAAATCTTACTCCATTAAGGAAAAAACTTCCAGCTCGCTGAAATATGTTCATTTGCTGAAAACCATCAAAACCACGAAAAGTTCTTGTATTTGAAGATAAAATCTTTTTTCTTTGAAGAAGAAAGATCTAGCTGACTGAAATAAGTTCATTAGATGAAAACCAACAAAAATTGACAAGAACCACGATAAGTTCTTGTATTTTAAGATAAAATCTTATGCTATTAAAGAAAAAACTCCCAGCTCGCTGAAATATGTTCATTTGCTGAAAAACAACAAAACCACGAAAAGTTCTTGTATTTGAAGATAAAATCTTTTTTCTTTGAAGAAGAAAGATCCAGCTGACTGAAATCAGTTCATTAGATGAAAACCAACAAAAATTGACAAGAACCACGAAAACTTCTTGTATTTTAAGATAATATCTTACGCTATTAAAGAAAAAACTTCTGGCTCGCTGAAATATGTTCATTTGCTGAAAACCATCAAAACCACGAAAAGTTCTTGTATTTGAATATAAAATCTTTTTGCTTTGAAGAAGAAAGATCTAGCTGACTGAAATAAGTTCATGAGATGAAAACCAACAAAAATTGACAAGAACCACGAAAAGTTCTTGTATTTTAAGATAAAATCTTAGGCTATTAAAGAAAAAACTTCCAGCTCACTGAAATATGTTCATTTGCTGAAAACCATCAAAACCACGAAAAGTTCTTGTATTTGAAGATAAAATCTTTTTACTTTGAAGAAGAAAGATCCAGCTGACTGAAATCAGTTCATCAGATGAAAACCAACAAGAATTGACAAGAACCACGAAAAGTTCTTGTATTTTAAGATAAAATCTTACTCTATTAAGGAAAAAACTTCCAGCTCGCTGAAATCTGTTCATTTGCTGAAAACCAACAAAACCACCAAAAGTTCTTGTATTTGAAGATAAAATCTTTTTGCTTTGACGAAGAAAGATCTAGCTGACTGAAATAAGTTCATTAGATGAAAACCAACAAAAATTGACAAGAACCACGAAAAGTTCTTGTATTTTAAGATAAAATCTTAGGCTATTAAAGAAAAAACTTCCAGCTCGCTGAAATCTGTTCATTTGCTGAAAACCATCAAAACCACGAAAAGTTCTTGTATTTGAAGATAAAATCTTTTTGCTTTGAAGAAGAAAGATCTAGCTGACTGAAATAAGTTCATTAGATGAAAACCAACAAAAATTGACAAGAACCACGAAAAGTTCTTGTATTTTAAGATAAAATCTTACTCTATTCAGGAAAAAACTTCCAGCTCGCTGAAATATGTTCATTTGCTGAAAACCATCAAAACCACGAAAAGTTCTTGTATTTGAAGATAAAATCTTTTTGCTTTGAAGAAGAAAGATCTAGCTGACTGAAATAAGTTCATTAGATGAAAACCAACAAAAATTGACAAGAACCACGAAAAGTTCTTGTATTTTAAGATAAAATCTTACTCTATTAAGGAAAAAACTTCCAGCTCGCTGAAATATGTTCATTTGCTGAAAACCATCAAAACCACGAAAAGTTCTTGTATTTGAAGATAAATTCTTTTTGCTTTGAAGAAGAAAGATCTAGCTGACTGAAATAAGTTCATGAGATGAAAACCAACAAAATTTGACAAGAACCATGAAAACTTCTTGTATTTTAAGATAATATCTTACGCTATTAAAGAAAAAACTTCTGGCTCGCTGAAATATGTTCATTTGCTGAAAACCATCAAAACCACGAATAGTTCTTGTATTTGAAGATAAAATCTTTTTTCTTTGAAGAAGAAAGATCCAGCTTACTGAAATCAGTTCATTAGATGAAAACCAACAAAAATTGACAAGAACCACGAAAAGTTCTTGTATTTTAAGATAAAATCTTACGCTATTAAAGAAAAAACTCCCAGCTTGCTGAAATATGTTCATTTGCTGAAAACCAACAAAACCACAAAAAGTTCTTGTATTTGATGATGAAATCTTTTTGCTTTGAAGAAGAAAGATCTAGCTGACTGAAATAAGTTCATTAGATGAAAACCAACAAAAAATGACAAGAACCACGAAAAGTTCTTGTATTTTAAGATAAAATCTTACTCTATTAAGGAAAAAACTTCCAGCTCGCTGAAATATGTTCATTTGCTGAAAACCATCAAAACCACGAAAAGTTCTTGTATTTGAAGATAAATTCTTTTTGCTTTGAAGAACAAAGATCTAGCTGACTGAAATAAGTTCATTAGATGAAAACCAACAAAATTTGACAAGAACCATGAAAACTTCTTGTATTTTAAGATAATATCTTACGCTATTAAAGAAAAAACTTCTGGCTCGCTGAAATATGTTCATTTGCTGAAAACCATCAAAACCACGAAAAGTTCTTGTATTTGAAGATAAAATCTTTTTTCTTTGAAGAAGAAAGATCCAGCTGACTGAAATCAGTTCATTAGATGAAAACCAACAAAAATTGACAAGAACCACGAAAAGTTCTTGTATTTTGAGATAAAATCTTACTCCATTAAGGAAAAAACTTCCAGCTCGCTGAAATATGTTCATTTGCTGAAAACCATCAAAACCACGAAAAGTTCTTGTATTTGAAGATAAATTCTTTTTGCTTTGAAGAAGAAAGATCCAGCTGACTGAAATCAGTTCATTAGATGAAAACCAACAAAAATTGACAAGAACCACGAAAAGTTCTTGTATTTTAAGATAAAATCTTACGCTATTAAAGAAAAAACTCCCAGCTTGCTGAAATATGTTCATTTGCTGAAAACCAACAAAACCACAAAAAGTTCTTGTATTTGATGATAAAATCTTTTTGCTTTGAAGAAGAAAGATCTAGCTGACTGAAATAAGTTCATTAGATGAAAACCAACAAAAAATGACAAGAACCACGAAAAGTTCTTGTATTTTAAGATAAAATCTTACTCTATTAAGGAAAAAACTTCCAGCTCGCTGAAATATGTTCATTTGCTGAAAACCATCAAAACCACGAAAAGTTCTTGTATTTGAAGATAAATTCTTTTTGCTTTGAAGAAGAAAGATCTAGCTGACTGAAATAAGTTCATTAGATGAAAACCAACAAAATTTGACAAGAACCATGAAAACTTCTTGTATTTTAAGATAATATCTTACGCTATTAAAGAAAAAACTTCTGGCTCGCTGAAATATGTTCATTTGCTGAAAACCATCAAAACCACGAAAAGTTCTTGTATTTGAAGATAAAATCTTTTTTCTTTGAAGAAGAAAGATCCAGCTGACTGAAATCAGTTCATTAGATGAAAACCAACAAAAATTGACAAGAACCACGAAAAGTTCTTGTATTTTGAGATAAAATCTTACTCCATTAAGGAAAAAACTTCCAGCTCGCTGAAATATGTTCATTTGCTGAAAACCATCAAAACCACGAAAAGTTCTTGTATTTGAAGATAAAATCTTTTTTCTTTGAAGAAGAAAGATCTAGCTGACTGAAATAAGTTCATTAGATGAAAACCAACAAAAATTGACAAGAACCACGAAAAGTTCTTGTATTTTAAGATAAAATCTTATGCTATTAAAGAAAAAACTCCCAGCTCGCTGAAATATGTTCATTTGCTGAAAAACAACAAAACCACGAAAAGTTCTTGTATTTGAAGATAAAATCTTTTTTCTTTGAAGAAGAAAGATCCAGCTGACTGAAATCAGTTCATTAGATGAAAACCAACAAAAATTGACAAGAACCACGAAAACTTCTTGTATTTTAAGATAATATCTTACGCTATTGAAGAAAAAACTTCTGGCTCGCTGAAATATGTTCATTTGCTGAAAACCATCAAAACCACGAAAAGTTCTTGTATTTGAATATAAAGTCTTTTTGCTTTGAAGAAGAAAGATCTAGCTGACTGAAATCAGTTCATTAGATGAAAACCAACAAAAAATGACAAGAACCACGAAAAGTTCTTGTATTTTAAGATTTGATGGTTTTCAGCAAATGAACATATTTCAGCGAGCTGGAAGTTTTTTCCTTAATAGAGTAAGATTCTATCTTAAAATACAAGAACTTTTCGTGGTTTTGTTGGTTTTCAGCAAATGAACATATTTCAGCGAGCCAGACGTTTTTTCTTTAATAGCGTAAGATATTATCTTAAAATACAAGAAGTTTTCATGGTTCTTGTCAAATTTTGTTGGTTTTCATCTAATGAACTTATTTCTGTCAGCTAGATCTTTCTTCTTCAAAGCAAAAAGATTTTATCTTCAAATACAAGAACTTTTCGTGGTTTTGTTGGTTTTTAGCAAATGAACAGATTTCAGCGAGCAAGAAGTTTTTTCTTTAATAGCGTAAGATTTTATCTTAAAATACAAGAACTTTTCGTGGTTCTTGTCAATTTTTGTTGGTTTTCATCTAATGAACTCATTTCAGTCAGCTAGATCTTTCTTCTTCAAAGCAAAAAGATTTTATCTTCAAATACAAGAACTTTTCGTGGTTTTGATGGTTTTCGGCAAATTAACATATTTCGGCGAGCTGGAAGTTTTTTCCTTAATAGAGTAAGATTTTATCTCAAAATACAAGAACTTTTCGTGGTTCTTGTCAATTTTTGTTGGTTTTCATCTAATGAACTTATTTCAGTCAGCTCGATCTTTCTTCTTCAAAGCAAAAAGATTTTACCTTCAAATACAAGAACTTTTCGTGGTTTTGATGGTTTTGAGCAAATGAACATAATTCAGCGAGCAAGAAGTTTTTTCTTTAATAGCGTAAGATTTTATCTTAAAATACAAGAACTTTTCGTGGTTCTTGTCAATTTTTGTTGGTTTTCATCTAATGAACTCATTTCAGTCAGCTAGATCTTTCTTCTTCAAAGCAAAAAGATTTTATCTTCAAATACAAGAACTTTTCGTGGTTTTGATGGTTTTCAGCAAATTAACATATTTCAGCGAGCTGGAAGTTTTTTCCTGAATAGAGTAAGATTTTATCTTAAAATACAAGAACTTTTCGTGGTTCTTGTCAATTTTTGTTGGTTTTCATCTAATGAACTTATTTCAGTCAGCTGGATCTTTCTTCTTCAAAGCAAAAAGATTTTATCTTCAAATACAAGAACTTTTCGTGGTTTTGTTGGTTTTCAGCAAATGAACATATTTCAGCGAGCTGGAAGTTTTTTCCTTAATAGAGTAAGATTTTATCTTAAAATACAAGACCTTTTCGTGGTTCTTGTCAATTTTTGTTGGTTTTCATCGAATGAACTTATTTCAGTCAGCTAGATCTTTCTTCTTCAAAGAAAAAAGATTTTATCTTCAAATACAAGAACTTTTCGTGGTTTTGTTGGTTTTCAGCAAATGAACATATTTCAGCGAGCTGGGAGTTTTTTCTTTAATAGCGTAAGATTTTATCTTAAAATACAAGAACTTTTCGTGGTTCTTGTCAATTTTTGTTGGTTTTCATCTAATGAACTTATTTCAGTCAGCTGGATCTTTCTTCTTCAAAGCAAAAAGATTTTATCTTCAAATACAAGAACTTTTCGTGGTTTTGATGGTTTTCAGCAAATGAACAGATTTCAGCTAGCTGGAAGTTTTTTCTTTAATAGCGTAAGATTTTATCTTAAAATACAAGAACCTTTCGTGGTTCTTGTCAATTTTTGTTGGTTTTCATCCAATGAACTTATTTCAGTCAGCTGGATCTTTCTTCTTCAAAGCAAAAAGATTTTATCTTCAAATACAAGAACTTTTCGTGGTTTTGTTGGTTTTCAGCAAATGAACATATTTCAGCGAGCTGGAAGTTTTTTCCTTAATAGAGTAAGATTTTATCTTAAAATACAAGACCTTTTCGTGGTTCTTGTCAATTTTTGTTGGTTTTCATCTAATGAACTTATTTCAGTCAGCTAGATCTTTCTTCAAAGCAAAAAGATTTTATCTTCAAATACAAGAACTTTTCGTGGTTTTGATGGTTTTCAGCAAATGAACATATTTCAGCGAGCTGGAAGTTTTTTCCTGAATAGAGTAAGATTTTATCTTAAAATACAAGAACTTTTCGAGGTTCTTGTCAATTTTTGTTAGTTTTCATCTAATGAACTTATTTCAGTCAGCTAGATCTTTCTTCTTCAAAGCAAAAAGATTTTATCTTCAAATACAAGAACTTTTCGTGGTTTTGATGGTTTTCAGCAAATGAACAGATTTCAGCGAGCTGGAAGTTTTTTCTTTAATTGCCTAAGATTTTATCTTAAAATACAAGAACTTTTCGTGGTTCTTGTCAATTTTTGTTGGTTTTCATCTGATGAACTTATTTCAGTCAGCTGGATCTTTCTTCTTCAAAGAAAAAAGATTTTATCTTCAAATACAAGAACTTTTCTTGGTTTTGTTGGTTTTCAGCAAATGAACATATTTCAGCGAGCTGGGAGTCTTTTCTGAAATAGCGTAAGATTTTATCTTAAAAACAAGAACTTTTCGTGGTTCTTGTCAATTTTTGTTGGTTTTCATCTAATGAACTTATTTCAGTCAGCTAGATGTATCTTCGTCAAAGCAAAAAGATTTTATCTTCAAATACAAGAACTTTTCGTGGTTTTGTTGGTTTTCAGCAAATGAACATAATTCAGCGAACTGGAAGTTTTTTCCTTAATAGAGCAAGATTTTATCTTAAAATACAAGAACTTTTCGTGGTTCTTGTCAATTTTTGTTGGTTTTCATCTAATGAACTTATTTCAGTCAGCTGGATCTTTCTTCTTCAAAGCAAAAACATATTATCTTCAAATACAAGAACTTTTCGTGGTTTTGATGGTTTTCAGCAAATGAACATATTTCAGCGAGCTGGAAGTTTTTTCCTTAATAGAGTAAGATTTTATCTTAAAATACAAGAACTTTTCGTGGTTCTTGTCAATTTTTGTTGGTTTTCATCTAATGAACTTATTTCAGTCAGCTGGATCTTTCTTCTTCAAAGCAAAAAGATTTTATCTTCAAATACAAGAACTTTTCGTGGTTTTGTTGGTTTTCAGCAAATGAACATATTTCAGCGAGCTGGAAGTTTTTTCCTTAATAGAGTAAGATTTTATCTTAAAATACAAGACCTTTTCGTGGTTCTTGTCAATTTTTGTTGGTTTTCATCTAATGAACTTATTTCAGTCAGCTAGATCTTTCTTCTTCAAAGAAAAAAGATTTTATCTTCAAATACAAGAACTTTTCGTGGTTTTGTTGGTTTTCAGCAAATGAACATATTTCAGCGAGCTGGGAGTTTTTTCTTCAATAGCGTAAGATTTTATCTTAAAATACAAGAACTTTTCGTGGTTCTTGTCAATTTTTGTTGGTTTTCATCTAATTAACTTATTTCAGTCAGCAAGAACTTTCTTCTTCAAAGCAAAAAGATTTTATCTTCAAATACAAGAACTTTTCGTGGTTTTGTTGGTTTTCAGCAAATGAACATATTTCAGCGAGCCAGAAGTTTTTTCTTTAATAGCGTAAGATATTATCTTAAAATACAAGAAGTTTTCGTGGTTCTTGTCAAATTTTGTTGGTTTTCATCTAATGAACTTATTTCTGTCAGCTAGATCTTTCTTCTTCAAAGTAAAAAGATTTTATCTGCAAATACAAGAACTTTTCGTGGTTTTGATGGTTTTCAGCAAATGAACATATTTCAGCGAGCTGGAAGTTTTTTCCTTAATAGAGTAAGATTTTATCTTAAAATACAAGAACTTTTCGTGGTTCTTGTCAATTTTTGTTGGTTTTCATCTAATGAACTTATTTCAGTCAGCTGGATCTTTCTTCTTCAAAGCAAAAAGATTTTATCTTCAAATACAAGAACTTTTCGTGGTTTTGTTGGTTTTCAGCAAATGAACATATTTCAGCGAGCTGGGAGTTTTTTCTTCAATAGCGTAAGATTTTATCTTAAAATACAAGAACTTTTCGTGGTTCTTGTCAATTTTTGTTGGTTTTCATCTAATGAACTTATTTCAGTCAGCTGGATCTTTCTTCTTCAAAGCAAAAAGATTTTATCTTCAAATACAAGAACTTTTCGTGGTTTTGATGGTTTTCAGCAAATGAACATATTTCAGCGAGCTGGAAGTTTTTTCCTTAATAGAGTAAGATTTTATCTTAAAATACAAGAACTTTTCGTGGTTCTTGTCAATTTTTGTTGGTTTTCATCTAATTAACTTATTTCAGTCAGCAAGAACTTTCTTCTTCAAAGCAAAAAGATTTTATCTTCAAATACAAGAACTTTTCTTGGTTTTGTTGGTTTTCAGCAAATGAACATATTTCAGCGAGCTGGGAGTCTTTTCTTAAATAGCGTAAGATTTTATCTTAAAAACAAGAACTTTTCGTGGTTCTTGTCAATTTTTGTTGGTTTTCATCTAATTAACTTATTTCAGTCAGCTGGATCTTTCTTCTTCAAAGCAAAAAGATTTTATCTTCAAATACAAGAACTTTTCGTGGTTTTGTTGGTTTTCAGCAAATGAACATATTTCAGCGAGCTGGAAGTTTTTTCCTTAATAGAGTAAGATTTTATCTTAAAATACAAGACCTTTTCGTGGTTCTTGTCAATTTTTGTTGGTTTTCATCTAATGAACTTATTTCAGTCAGCTAGATCTTTCTTCTTCAAAGAAAAAAGATTTTATCTTCAAATACAAGAACTTTTCGTGGTTTTGTTGGTTTTCAGCAAATGAACATATTTCAGCGAGCTGGGAGTTTTTTCTTCAATAGCGTAAGATTTTATCTTAAAATACAAGAACTTTTCGTGGTTCTTGACAATTTTTGTTGGTTTTCATCTAATGAACTTATTTCAGTCAGCTGGATCTTTCTTCTTCAAAGCAAAAAGATTTTATCTTCAAATACAAGAACTTTTCGTGGTTTTGATGGTTTTCAGCAAATGAACATATTTCAGCGAGCTGGAAGTTTTTTCCTTAATAGAGTAAGATTTTATCTTAAAATACAAGAACTTTTCGTGGTTCTTGTCAATTTTTGTTGGTTTTCATCTAATTAACTTATTTCAGTCAGCAAGAACTTTCTTCTTCAAAGCAAAAAGATTTTATCTTCAAATACAAGAACTTTTCGTGGTTTTGTTGGTTTTCAGCAAATGAACATATTTCAGCGAGCCAGAAGTTTTTTCTTTAATAGTGTAAGATATTATCTTAAAATACAAGAAGTTTTCGTGGTTCTTGTCAATTTTTGTTGGTTTTCATCTAATGAACTTATTTCAGTCAGCTGGATCTTTCTTCTTCAAAGCAAAAAGATTTTATCTTCAAATACAAGAACTTTTCGTGGTTTTGTTGGTTTTCAGCAAATGAACATATTTCAGCGAGCTGGAAGTTTTTTCCTTAATAGAGTAAGATTTTATCTTAAAATACAAGACCTTTTCGTGGTTCTTGTCAATTTTTGTTGGTTTTCATCTAATGAACTTATTTCAGTCAGCTAGATCTTTCTTCTTCAAAGAAAAAAGATTTTATCTTCAAATACAAGAACTTTTCGTGGTTTTGTTGGTTTTCAGCAAATGAACATATTTCAGCGAGCTGGGAGTTTTTTATTCAATAGCGTAAGATTTTATCTTAAAATACAAGAACTTTTCGTGGTTCTTGTCAATTTTTGTTGGTTTTCATCTAATGAACTTATTTCAGTCAGCTGGATCTTTCTTCTTCAAAGCAAAAAGATTTTATCTTCAAATACAAGAACTTTTCGTGGTTTTGATGGTTTTCAGCAAATGAACATATTTCAGCGAGCTGGAAGTTTTTTCCTTAATAGAGTAAGATTTTATCTTAAAATACAAGAACTTTTCGTGGTTCTTGTCAATTTTTGTTGGTTTTCATCTAATTAACTTATTTCAGTCAGCAAGAACTTTCTTCTTCAAAGCAAAAAGATTTTATCTTCAAATACAAGAACTTTTCGTGGTTTTGTTGGTTTTCAGCAAATGAACATATTTCAGCGAGCCAGAAGTTTTTTCTTTAATAGTGTAAGATATTATCTTAAAATACAAGAAGTTTTCGTGGTTCTTGTCAATTTTTGTTGGTTTTCATCTAATGAACTTATTTCAGTCAGCTGGATCTTTCTTCTTCAAAGCAAAAAGATTTTATCTTCAAATACAAGAACTTTTCGTGGTTTTGTTGGTTTTCAGCAAATGAACATATTTCAGCGAGCTGGAAGTTTTTTCCTTAATAGAGTAAGATTTTATCTTAAAATACAAGACCTTTTCGTGGTTCTTGTCAATTTTTGTTGGTTTTCATCTAATGAACTTATTTCAGTCAGCTAGATCTTTCTTCTTCAAAGAAAAAAGATTTTATCTTCAAATACAAGAACTTTTCGTGGTTTTGTTGGTTTTCAGCAAATGAACATATTTCAGCGAGCTGGGAGTTTTTTATTCAATAGCGTAAGATTTTATCTTAAAATACAAGAACTTTTCGTGGTTCTTGTCAATTTTTGTTGGTTTTCATCTAATGAACTTATTTCAGTCAGCTGGATCTTTCTTCTTCAAAGCAAAAAGATTTTATCTTCAAATACAAGAACTTTTCGTGGTTTTGATGGTTTTCAGCAAATGAACATATTTCAGCGAGCTGGAAGTTTTTTCCTTAATAGAGTAAGATTTTATCTTAAAATACAAGAACTTTTCGTGGTTCTTGTCAATTTTTGTTGGTTTTCATCTAATTAACTTATTTCAGTCAGCAAGAACTTTCTTCTTCAAAGCAAAAAGATTTTATCTTCAAATACAAGAACTTTTCGTGGTTTTGTTGGTTTTCAGCAAATGAACATATTTCAGCGAGCCAGAAGTTTTTTCTTTAATAGCGTAAGATATTATCTTAAAATACAAGAAGTTTTCGTGGTTCTTGTCAAATTTTGTTGGTTTTCATCTAATGAACTTATTTCTGTCAGCTAGATCTTTCTTCTTCAAAGTAAAAAGATTTTATCTGCAAATACAAGAACTTTTCGTGGTTTTGATGGTTTTCAGCAAATGAACATATTTCAGCGAGCTGGAAGTTTTTTCCTTAATAGAGTAAGATTTTATCTTAAAATACAAGAACTTTTCGTGGTTCTTGTCAATTTTTGTTGGTTTTCATCTAATGAACTTATTTCAGTCAGCTGGATCTTTCTTCTTCAAAGCAAAAAGATTTTATCTTCAAATACAAGAACTTTTCGTGGTTTTGTTGGTTTTCAGCAAATGAACATATTTCAGCGAGCTGGAAGTTTTTTCCTTAATAGAGTAAGATTTTATCTTAAAATACAAGACCTTTTCGTGGTTCTTGTCAATTTTTGTTGGTTTTCATCTAATGAACTTATTTCAGTCAGCTAGATCTTTCTTCTTCAAAGAAAAAAGATTTTATCTTCAAATACAAGAACTTTTCGTGGTTTTGTTGGTTTTCAGCAAATGAACATATTTCAGCGAGCTGGGAGTTTTTTCTTTAATAGCGTAAGATTTTATCTTAAAATACAAGAACTTTTCGTGGTTCTTGTCAATTTTTGTTGGTTTTCATCTAATGAACTTATTTCAGTCAGCTGGATCTTTCTTCTTCAAAGCAAAAAGATTTTATCTTCAAATACAAGAACTTTTCGTGGTTTTGATGGTTTTCAGCAAATGAACATATTTCAGCGAGCTGGGAGTTTTTTCTTTAATAGCGTAAGATTTTATCTTAAAATACAAGAACTTTTCGTGGTTCTTGTCAATTTTTGTTGGTTTTCATCCAATGAACTTATTTCAGTCAGCTAGATCTATCTTCGTCAAAGCAAAAAGATTTTATCTTCAAATACAAGAACTTTTCGTGGTTTTGTTGGTTTTCAGCAAATGAACATAATTCAGCGAACTGGAAGTTTTTTCCTTAATAGAGCAAGATTTTATCTTAAAATACAAGAACTTTTCGTGGTTCTTGTCAATTTTTGTTGGTTTTCATCTAATGAACTTATTTCAGTCAGCTAGATCTTTCTTCTTCAAAGCAAAAACATATTATCTTCAAATACAAGAACTTTTCGTGGTTTTGATGGTTTTCAGCAAATGAACATATTTCAGCGAGCTGGAAGTTTTTTCCTTAATAGAGTAAGATTTTATCTTAAAATACAAGAACTTTTCGTGGTTCTTGTCAATTTTTGTTGGTTTTCATCTAATGAACTTATTTCAGTCAGCTGGATCTTTCTTCTTCAAAGCAAAAAGATTTTATCTTCAAATACAAGAACTTTTCGTGGTTTTGTTGGTTTTCAGCAAATGAACATATTTCAGCGAGCTGGAAGTTTTTTCCTTAATAGAGTAAGATTTTATCTTAAAATACAAGAACTTTTCGTGGTTCTTGTCAATTTTTGTTGGTTTTCATCTGATGAACTTATTTCAGTCAGCTGGATCTTTCTTCTTCAAAGAAAAAAGATTTTATCTTCAAATACAAGAACTTTTCTTGGTTTTGTTGGTTTTCAGCAAATGAACATATTTCAGCGAGCTGGGAGTTTTTTCTTTAATAGCGTAAGATTTTATCTTAAAATACAAGAACTTTTCGTGGTTCTTGTCAATTTTTGTTGGTTTTCATCTAATGAACTTATTTCAGTCAGCTGGATCTTTCTTCTTCAAAGCAAAAAGATTTTATCTTCAAATACAAGAACTTTTCGTGGTTTTGATGGTTTTCAGCAAATGAACATATTTCAGCGAGCTGGGAGTTTTTTCTTTAATAGCGTAAGATTTTATCTTAAAATACAAGAACTTTTCGTGGTTCTTGTCAATTTTTGTTGGTTTTCATCCAATGAACTTATTTCAGTCAGCTAGATCTATCTTCGTCAAAGCAAAAAGATTTTATCTTCAAATACAAGAACTTTTCGTGGTTTTGTTGGTTTTCAGCAAATGAACATAATTCAGCGAACTGGAAGTTTTTTCCTTAATAGAGCAAGATTTTATCTTAAAATACAAGAACTTTTCGTGGTTCTTGTCAATTTTTGTTGGTTTTCATCTAATGAACTTATTTCAGTCAGCTAGATCTTTCTTCTTAGAAGCAAAAACATATTATCTTCAAATACAAGAACTTTTCGTGGTTTTGATGGTTTTCAGCAAATGAACATATTTCAGCGAGCTGGAAGTTTTTTCCTTAATAGAGTAAGATTTTATCTTAAAATACAAGAACTTTTCGTGGTTCTTGTCAATTTTTGTTGGTTTTCATCTAATGAACTTATTTCAGTCAGCTGGATCTTTCTTCTTCAAAGCAAAAAGATTTTATCTTCAAATACAAGAACTTTTCGTGGTTTTGTTGGTTTTCAGCAAATGAACATATTTCAGCGAGCTGGAAGTTTTTTCCTTAATAGAGTAAGATTTTATCTTAAAATACAAGAACTTTTCGTGGTTCTTGTCAATTTTTGTTGGTTTTCATCTGATGAACTTATTTCAGTCAGCTGGATCTTTCTTCTTCAAAGAAAAAAGATTTTATCTTCAAATACAAGAACTTTTCTTGGTTTTGTTGGTTTTCAGCAAATGAACATATTTCAGCGAGCTGGGAGTTTTTTCTTTAATAGCGTAAGATTTTATCTTAAAATACAAGAACTTTTCGCGGTTCTTGTCAATTTTTGTTGGTTTTCATCTAATGAACTTATTTCAGTCAGCTAGATCTTTCTTCTTCAAATCAAAAAGATTTTATCTTCAAATACAAGAAATTTTCGTGGTTTTGATGGTTTTCAGCAAATGAACATATTTCAGCGAGCTGGAAGTTTTTTCCTGAATAGAGTAAGATTTTATCTTAAAATACAAGAACTTTTCGTGGTTCTTGTCAATTTTTGTTGGTTTTCATCTAATGAACTTATTTCAGTCAGCTAGATCTTTCTTCTTCAAAGCAAAAAGATTTTATCTTCAAATACAAGAACTTTTCGTGGTTTTGATGGTTTTCAGCAAATGAACAGATTTCAGCGAGCTGGTAGTTTTTTCTTTAATTGCCTAAGATTGTATCTTAAAATACAAGAACCTTTCGTGGTTCTTGTCAATTTTTGTTGGTTTTCATCCAATGAACTTATTTCAGTCAGCTAGATCTATCTTCGTCAAAGCAAAAAGATTTTATCTTCAAATACAAGAACTTTTCGTGGTTTTGTTGGTTTTCAGCAAATGAACATAATTCAGCGAACTGGAAGTTTTTTCCTTAATAGAGTAAGATTTTATCTTAAAATACAAGAACTTTTCGTGGTTCTTGTCAATTTTTGTTGGTTTTCATCTAATGAACTTATTTCAGTCAGCTGGATCTTTCTTCTTCAAAGCAAAAAGATTTTATCTTCAAATACAAGAACTTTTCGTGGTTTTGTTGGTTTTCAGCAAATGAACAGAATTCAGCGAACTGGAAGTTTTTTCCTTAATAGACCAAGATTTTATCTTAAAATACAAGAACTTTTCGTGGTTCTTGTCAATTTTTGTTGGTTTTCATCTAATGAACTTATTTCAGTCAGCTGGATCTTTCTTCTTCAAAGCAAAAACATATTATCTTCAAATACAAGAACTTTTCGTGGTTTTGATGGTTTTCAGCAAATGAACATATTTCAGCGAGCTGGAAGTTTTTTCCTTAATAGAGTAAGATTTTATCTTAAAATACAAGAACTTTTCGTGGTTCTTGTCAATTTTTGTTGGTTTTCATCTAATGAACTTATTTCAGTCAGCTGGATCTTTCTTCTTCAAAGCAAAAAGATTTTATCTTCAAATACAAGAACTTTTCGTGGTTTTGTTGGTTTTCAGCAAGTGAACATATTTCAGCGAGCTGGAAGTTTTTTCCTTAATAGAGTAAGATTTTATCTTAAAATACAAGACCTTTTCGTGGTTCTTGTCAATTTTTGTTGGTTTTCATCTAATGAACTTATTTCAGTCAGCTAGATCTTTCTTCTTCAAATCAAAAAGATTTTATCTTCAAATACAAGAAATTTTCGTGGTTTTGATGGTTTTCAGCAAATGAACATATTTCAGCGAGCTGGAAGTTTTTTCCTGAATAGAGTAAGATTTTATCTTAAAATACAAGAACTTTTCGTGGTTCTTGTCAATTTTTGTTGGTTTTCATCTAATGAACTTATTTCAGTCAGCTAGATCTTTCTTCTTCAAAGCAAAAAGATTTTATCTTCAAATACAAGAACCTTTCGTGGTTTTGATGGTTTTCAGCAAATGAACAGATTTCAGCGAGCTGGTAGTTTTTTCTTTAATTGCCTAAGATTGTATCTTAAAATACAAGAACCTTTCGTGGTTCTTGTCAATTTTTGTTGGTTTTCATCCAATGAACTTATTTCAGTCAGCTAGATCTATCTTCGTCAAAGCAAAAAGATTTTATCTTCAAATACAAGAACTTTTCGTGGTTTTGTTGGTTTTCAGCAAATGAACATAATTCAGCGAACTGGAAGTTTTTTCCTTAATAGTGTAAGATTTTATCTTAAAATACAAGAACTTTTCGTGGTTCTTGTCAATTTTTGTTGGTTTTCATCTAATGAACTTATTTCAGTCAGCTGGATCTTTCTTCTTCAAAGCAAAAAAAATTCATCTTCAAATACAAGAACTTTTCGTGGTTTTGATGGTTTTCAGCAAATGAACAGATTTCAGCGAGCTGGAAGTTTTTTCTTTAATAGCCTAAGATTTTATCTTAAAATACAAGAACCTTTCGTGGTTCTTGTCAATTTTTGTTGGTTTTCATCCAATGAACTTATTTCAGTCAGCTAGATCTATCTTCGTCAAAGCAAAAAGATTTTATCTTCAAATACAAGAACTTTTCGTGGTTTTGTTGGTTTTCAGCAAATGAACATAATTCAGCGAACTGGAAGTTTTTTCCTTAATAGAGCAAGATTTTATCTTAAAATACAAGAACTTTTCGTGGTTCTTGTCAATTTTTGTTGGTTTTCATCTAATGAACTTATTTCAGTCAGCTAGATCTTTCTTCTTCAAAGCAAAAAGATTTTATCTTCAAATACAAGAACTTTTCGTGGTTTTGATGGTTTTCAGCAAATGAACATATTTCAGCGAGCTGGAAGTTTTTTCCTTAATAGAGTAAGATTTTATCTTAAAATACAAGAACTTTTCGTGGTTCTTGTCAATTTTTGTTGGTTTTCATCTAATGAACTTATTTCAGTCAGCTAGATCTTTCTTCTTCAAAGCAAAAAGATTTTATCTTCAAATACAAGAACTTTTCGTGGTTTTGATGGTTTTCAGCAAATGAACATATTTCAGCGAGCTGGAAGTTTTTTCCTGAATAGAGTAAGATTTTATCTTAAAATACAAGAACTTTTCGTGGTTCTTGTCAATTTTTGTTGGTTTCCATCTAATGAACTTATTTCAGTCAGCTAGATCTTTCTTCTTCAAAGCAAAAAGATTTTATCTTCAAATACAAGAACTTTTCGTGGTTTTGTTGGTTTTCAGCAAATGAACATATTTCAGCGAGCTGGAAGTTTTTTCCTTAATAGAGTAAGATTTTATCTTAAAATACAAGAACTTTTCGTGGTTCTTGTCAATTTTTGTTGGTTTTCATCGAATGAACTTATATCAGTCAGCTAGATCTTTCTTCTTCAAATCAAAAAGATTTTATCTTCAAATACAAGAACCTTTCGTGGTTTTGATGGTTTTCAGCAAATGAACAGATTTCAGCGAGCTGGTAGTTTTTTCTTTAATTGCCTAAGATTGTATCTTAAAATACAAGAACCTTTCGTGGTTCTTGTCAATTTTTGTTGGTTTTCATCCAATGAACTTATTTCAGTCAGCTAGATCTATCTTCGTCAAAGCAAAAAGATTTTATCTTCAAATACAAGAACTTTTCGTGGTTTTGTTGGTTTTCAGCAAATGAACATAATTCAGCGAACTGGAAGTTTTTTCCTTAATATTGTAAGATTTTATCTTGAAATACAAGAACTTTTCGTGGTTCTTGTCAATTTTTGTTGGTTTTCATCTAATGAACTTATTTCAGTCAGCTAGATCTTTCTTCTTCAAAGCAAAAACATATTATCTTCAAATACAAGAACTTTTCGTGGTTTTGATGGTTTTCAGCAAATGAACATATTTCAGCGAGCTGCAAGTTTTTTCCTTAATAGAGTAAGATTTTATCTTAAAATACAAGAACTTTTCGTGGTTCTTGTCAATTTTTGTTGGTTTTCATCTAATGAACTTATTTCAGTCAGCTGGATCTTTCTTCTTCAAAGCAAAAAGATTTTATCTTCAAATACAAGAACTTTTCGTGGTTTTGTTGGTTTTCAGCAAGTGAACATATTTCAGCGAGCTGGAAGTTTTTTCCTTAATAGAGTAAGATTTTATCTTAAAATACAAGACCTTTTCGTGGTTCTTGTCAATTTTTGTTGGTTTTCATCTAATGAACTTATTTCAGTCAGCTAGATCTTTCTTCTTCAAAGAAAAAAGATTTTATCTTCAAATACAAGAACTTTTCGTGGTTTTGTTGGTTTTCAGCAAATGAACATATTTCAGCGAGCTGGGAGTTTTTTCTTTAATAGCGTAAGATTTTATCTTAAAATACAAGAACTTTTCGTGGTTCTTGTCAATTTTTGTTGGTTTTCATCTAATGAACTTATTTCAGTCAGCTGGATCTTTCTTCTTCAAAGCAAAAAAATTTCATCTTCAAATACAAGAACTTTTCGTGGTTTTGATGGTTTTCAGCAAATGAACAGATTTCAGCGAGCTGGAAGTTTTTTCTTTAATAGCCTAAGATTTTATCTTAAAATACAAGAACCTTTCGTGGTTCTTGTCAATTTTTGTTGGTTTTCATCCAATGAACTTATTTCAGTCAGCTAGATCTATCTTCGTCAAAGCAAAAAGATTTTATCTTCAAATACAAGAACTTTTCGTGGTTTTGTTGGTTTTCAGCAAATGAACATAATTCAGCGAACTGGAAGTTTTTTCCTTAATAGAGCAAGATTTTATCTTAAAATACAAGAACTTTTCGTGGTTCTTGTCAATTTTTGTTGGTTTTCATCTAATGAACTTATTTCAGTCAGCTAGATCTTTCTTCTTCAAAGCAAAAAGATTTTATCTTCAAATACAAGAACTTTTCGTGGTTTTGATGGTTTTCAGCAAATGAACATATTTCAGCGAGCTGGAAGTTTTTTCCTTAATAGAGTAAGATTTTATCTTAAAATACAAGAACTTTTCGTGGTTCTTGTCAATTTTTGTTGGTTTTCATCGAATGAACTTATTTCAGTCAGCTAGATCTTTCTTCTTCAAAGCAAAAAGATTTTATCTTCAAATACAAGAACTTTTCGTGGTTTTGATGGTTTTCAGCAAATGAACAGAATTCAGCGAACTGGAAGTTTTTTCCTTAATAGACCAAGATTTTATCTTAAAATACAAGAACTTTTCGTGGTTCTTGTCAATTTTTGTTGGTTTTCATCTAATGAACTTATTTCAGTCAGCTAGATCTTTCTTCTTCAAAGCAAAAACATATTATCTTCAAATACAAGAACTTTTCGTGGTTTTGATGGTTTTCAGCAAATGAACATATTTCAGCGAGCTGGAAGTTTTTTCCTTAATAGAGTAAGATTTTATCTTAAAATACAAGAACTTTTCGTGGTTCTTGTCAATTTTTGTTGGTTTTCATCTAATGAACTTATTTCAGTCAGCTGGATCTTTCTTCTTCAAAGCAAAAAGATTTTATCTTCAAATACAAGAACTTTTCGTGGTTTTGTTGGTTTTCAGCAAGTGAACATATTTCAGCGAGCTGGAAGTTTTTTCCTTAATAGAGTAAGATTTTATCTTAAAATACAAGACCTTTTCGTGGTTCTTGTCAATTTTTGTTGGTTTTCATCTAATGAACTTATTTCAGTCAGCTAGATCTTTCTTCTTCAAAGAAAAAAGATTTTATCTTCAAATACAAGAACTTTTCGTGGTTTTGTTGGTTTTCAGCAAATGAACATATTTCAGCGAGCTGGGAGTTTTTTCTTTAATAGCGTAAGATTTTATCTTAAAATACAAGAACTTTTCGTGGTTCTTGTCAATTTTTGTTGGTTTTCATCTAATGAACTTATTTCAGTCAGCTGGATCTTTCTTCTTCAAAGCAAAAAAATTTCATCTTCAAATACAAGAACTTTTCGTGGTTTTGATGGTTTTCAGCAAATGAACAGATTTCAGCGAGCTGGAAGTTTTTTCTTTAATAGCCTAAGATTTTATCTTAAAATACAAGAACCTTTCGTGGTTCTTGTCAATTTTTGTTGGTTTTCATCCAATGAACTTATTTCAGTCAGCTAGATCTATCTTCGTCAAAGCAAAAAGATTTTATCTTCAAATACAAGAACTTTTCGTGGTTTTGTTGGTTTTCAGCAAATGAACATAATTCAGCGAACTGGAAGTTTTTTCCTTAATAGAGCAAGATTTTATCTTAAAATACAAGAACTTTTCGTGGTTCTTGTCAATTTTTGTTGGTTTTCATCTAATGAACTTATTTCAGTCAGCTAGATCTTTCTTCTTCTAAGCAAAAAGATTTTATCTTCAAATACAAGAACTTTTCGTGGTTTTGATGGTTTTCAGCAAATGAACATATTTCAGCGAGCTTGAAGTTTTTTCCTTAATAGAGTAAGATTTTATCTTAAAATACAAGAACTTTTTGTGGTTCTTGTCAATTTTTGTTGGTTTTCATCTAATGAACTTATTTCAGTCAGCTGGATCTTTCTTCTTCAAAGCAAAAAGATTTTATCTTCAAATACAAGAACTTTTCGTGGTTTTGTTGGTTTTCAGCAAATGAACATATTTCAGCGAGCTGGAAGTTTTTTCCTTAATAGCGTAAGATTTTATCTTAAAATACAAGAACTTTTCGTGGTTCTTGTCAATTTTTGTTGGTTTTCATCTAATGAACTTATTTCAGTCAGCTAGATCTTTCTTCTTCAAAGCAAAAAGATTTTATCTTCAAATACAAGAACTTTTCGTGGTTTTGATGGTTTTCAGCAAATGAACATATTTCAGCGAGCTGGAAGTTTTTTCCTGAATAGAGTAAGATTTTATCTTAAAATACAAGAACTTTTCGTGGTTCTTGTCAATTTTTGTTGGTTTTCATCTAATGAACTTATTTCAGTCAGCTAGATCTTTCTTCTTCAAAGCAAAAAGATTTTATCTTCAAATACAAGAACTTTTCGTGGTTTTGATGGTTTTCAGCAAATGAACAGATTTCAGCGAGCTGGAAGTTTTTTCTTTAATTGCCTAAGATTTTATCTTAAAATACAAGAACTTTTCGTGGTTCTTGTCAATTTTTGTTGGTTTTCATCGAATGAACTTATTTCAGTCAGCTGGATCTTTCTTCTTCAAAGCAAAATGATTTTATCTTCAAATACAAGAACTTTTCGTGGTTTTGATGGTTTTCAGCAAATGAACATAATTCAGCGAGCTGCAAGTTTTTTCCTTAATAGAGTAAGATTTTATCTTAAAATACAAGAACTTTTCGTGGTTCTTGTCAATTTTTGTTGGTTTTCATCTGATGAACTTATTTCAGTCAGCTGGATCTTTCTTCTTCAAAGCAAAAAGATTTTATCTTCAAATACAAGAACTTTTCTTGGTTTTGTTGGTTTTCAGCAAATGAACATATTTCAGCGAGCTGGGAGTTTTTTCTTTAATAGCGTAAGATTTTATCTTAAAATACAAGAACTTTTCGTGGTTCTTGTCAATTTTTGTTGGTTTTCATCCAATGAACTTATTTCAGTCAGCTAGATCTATCTTCGTCAAAGCAAAAAGATTTTATCTTCAAAGACAAGAACTTTTCGTGGTTTTGTTGGTTTTCAGCAAATGAACATAATTCAGCGAACTGGAAGTTTTTTCCTTAATAGACCAAGATTTTATCTTAAAATACAAGAACTTTTCGTGGTTCTTGTCAATTTTTGTTGGTTTTCATCTAATGAACTTATTTCAGTCAGCTAGATCTTTCTTCTTCAAAGCAAAAAGATATTATCTTCAAATACAAGAACTTTTCGTGGTTTTGATGGTTTTCAGCAAATGAACATATTTCAGCGAGCTGGAAGTTTTTTCCTTAATAGAGTAAGATTTTATCTTAAAATACAATACCTTTTCGTGGTTCTTGTCAATTTTTGTTGGTTTTCATCTGATGAACTTATTTCAGTCAGCTAGATCTTTCTTCTTCAAAGCAAAAAGATTTTATCTTCAAATACAAGAACTTTTCGTGGTTTTGATGGTTTTCAGCAAATGAACATATTTCAGCGAGCTGGAAGTTTTTTCCTGAATAGAGTAAGATTTTATCTTAAAATACAAGAACTTTTCGTGGTTCTTGTCAATTTTTGTTGGTTTTCATCTAATGAACTTATTTCAGTCAGCTAGATCTTTCTTCTTCAAAGCAAAAAGATTTTATCTTCAAATACAAGAACTTTTCGTGGTTTTGATGGTTTTCAGCAAATGAACAGATTTCAGCGAGCTGGAAGTTTTTTCTTTAATTGCCTAAGATTTTATCTTAAAATACAAGAACTTTTCGTGGTTCTTGTCAATTTTTGTTGGTTTTCATCTAATGAACTTATTTCAGTCAGCTGGATCTTTCTTCTTCAAAGCAAAAAGATTTTATCTTCAAATACAAGAACTTTTCGTGGTTTTGATGGTTTTCAGCAAATGAACAGATTTCAGCGAGCTGGTAGTTTTTTCTTTAATTGCCTAAGATTTTATCTTAAAATACAAGAACCTTTCGTGGTTCTTGTCAATTTTTGTTGGTTTTCATCCAATGAACTTATTTCAGTCAGCTAGATCTATCTTCGTCAAAGCAAAAAGATTTTATCTTCAAATACAAGAACTTTTCGTGGTTTTGATGGTTTTCAGCAAATGAACATATTTCAGCGAGCTGGAAGTTTTTTCCTTAATAGAGTAAGATTTTATCTTAAAATACAATACCTTTTCGTGGTTCTTGTCAATTTTTGTTGGTTTTCATCTGATGAACTTATTTCAGTCAGCTAGATCTTTCTTCTTCAAAGCAAAAAGATTTTATCTTCAAATACAAGAACTTTTTGTGGTTTTGATGGTTTTCAGCAAATGAACATATTTCAGCGAGCTGGAAGTTTTTTCCTGAATAGAGTAAGATTTTATCTTAAAATACAAGAACTTTTCGTGGTTCTTGTCAATTTTTGTTGGTTTTCATCTAATGAACTTATTTCAGTCAGCTAGATCTTTCTTCTTCAAAGCAAAAAGATTTTATCTTCAAATACAAGAACTTTTCGTGGTTTTGATGGTTTTCAGCAAATGAACAGATTTCAGCGAGCTGGAAGTTTTTTCTTTAATTGCCTAAGATTTTATCTTAAAATACAAGAACTTTTCGTGGTTCTTGTCAATTTTTGTTGGTTTTCATCTGATGAACTTATTTCAGTCAGCTGGATCTTTCTTCTTCAAAACAAAAAGATTTTATATTCAAATACAAGAACTTTTCGTGGTTTTGATGGTTTTCAGCAAATGAACATATTTCAGCGAGCTGGAAGTTTTTTCCTGAATAGAGTAAGATTTTATCTTAAAATACAAGAACTTTTCGTGGTTCTTGTCAATTTTTGTTGGTTTTCATCTAATAAACTTATTTCAGTCAGCTAGATCTTTCTTCTTCAAAGCAAAAAGATTTTATCTTCAAATACAAGAACTTTTCGTGGTTTTGATGGTTTTCAGCAAATGAACAGATTTCAGCGAGCTGGAAGTTTTTTCTTTAATTGCCTAAGATTTTATCTTAAAATACAAGAACTTTTCGTGGTTCTGGTCAATTTTTGTTGGTTTTCATCTAATGAACTTATTTCAGTCAGCTGGATCTTTCTTCTTCAAAGCAAAAAGATTTTATCTTCAAATACAAGAACTTTTCGTGGTTTTGATGGTTTTCAGCAAATGAACAGATTTCAGCGAGCTGGTAGTTTTTTCTTTAATTGCCTAAGATTTTATCTTAAAATACAAGAACCTTTCGTGGTTCTTGTCAATTTTTGTTGGTTTTCATCCAATGAACTTATTTCAGTCAGCTAGATCTATCTTCGTCAAAGCAAAAAGATTTTATCTTCAAATACAAGAACTTTTCGTGGTTTTGTTGGTTTTCAGCAAATGAACAGATTTCAGCGAGCTGGAAGTTTTTTCCTGAATAGAGTAAGATTTTATCTTAAAATACAAGAACTTTTCGTGGTTCTTGTCAATTTTTGTTGGTTTTCATCTAATGAACTTATTTCAGTCAGCTAGATCTTTCTTCTTCAAAGCAAAAAGATTTTATCTTCAAATACAAGAACTTTTCGTGGTTTTGATGGTTTTCAGCAAATGAACAGATTTCAGCGAGCTGGAAGTTTTTTCTTTAATTGCCTAAGATTTTATCTTAAAATACAAGAACTTTTCGTGGTTCTGGTCAATTTTTGTTGGTTTTCATCTAATGAACTTATTTCAGTCAGCTGGATCTTTCTTCTTCAAAGCAAAAAGATTTTATCTTCAAATACAAGAACTTTTCGTGGTTTTGATGGTTTTCAGCAAATGAACAGATTTCAGCGAGCTGGTAGTTTTTTCTTTAATTGCCTAAGATTTTATCTTAAAATACAAGAACCTTTCGTGGTTCTTGTCAATTTTTGTTGGTTTTCATCCAATGAACTTATTTCAGTCAGCTAGATCTATCTTCGTCAAAGCAAAAAGATTTTATCTTCAAATACAAGAACTTTTCGTGGTTTTGTTGGTTTTCAGCAAATGAACAGATTTCAGCGAGCTGGAAGTTTTTTCCTGAATAGAGTAAGATTTTATCTTAAAATACAAGAACTTTTCGTGGTTCTTGTCAATTTTTGTTGGTTTTCATCTAATGAACTTATTTCAGTCAGCTAGATCTTTCTTCTTCAAAGCAAAAAGATTTTATCTTCAAATACAAGAACTTTTCGTGGTTTTGATGGTTTTCAGCAAATGAACAGATTTCAGCGAGCTGGAAGTTTTTTCTTTAATTGCCTAAGATTTTATCTTAAAATACAAGAACCTTTCGTGGTTCTTGTCAATTTTTGTTGGTTTTCATCTAATGAACTTATTTCAGTCAGCTGGATCTTTCTTCTTCAAAGCAAAAAGATTTTATCTTCAAATACAAGAACTTTTCGTGGTTTTGATGGTTTTCAGCAAATGAACAGATTTCAGCGAGCTGGTAGTTTTTTCTTTAATTGCCTAAGATTTTATCTTAAAATACAAGAACCTTTCGTGGTTCTTGTCAATTTTTGTTGGTTTTCATCCAATGAACTTATTTCAGTCAGCTAGATCTATCTTCGTCAAAGCAAAAAGATTTTATCTTCAAATACAAGAACTTTTCGTGGTTTTGTTGGTTTTCAGCAAATGAACATATTTCAGCGAACTGGAAGTTTTTTCCTTAATAGACCAAGATTTTATCTTAAAATACAAGAACTTTTCGTGGTTCTTGTCAATTTTTGTTGGTTTTCATCTAATGAACTTATTTCAGTCAGCTAGATCTTTCTTCTTCAAAGCAAAAAGATATTATCTTCAAATACAAGAACTTTTCGTGGTTTTGATGGTTTTCAGCAAATGAACATATTTCAGCGAGCTGGAAGTTTTTTCCTTAATAGAGTAAGATTTTATCTTAAAATACAATACCTTTTCGTGGTTCTTGTCAATTTTTGTTGGTTTTCATCTGATGAACTTATTTCAGTCAGCTAGATCTTTCTTCTTCAAAGCAAAAAGATTTTATCTTCAAATACAAGAACTTTTCGTGGTTTTGATGGTTTTCAGCAAATGAACATATTTCAGCGAGCTGGAAGTTTTTTCCTGAATAGAGTAAGATTTTATCTTAAAATACAAGAACTTTTCGTGGTTCTTGTCAATTTTTGTTGGTTTTCATCTAATGAACTTATTTCAGTCAGCTAGATCTTTCTTCTTCAAAGCAAAAAGATTTTATCTTCAAATACAAGAACTTTTCGTGGTTTTGATGGTTTTCAGCAAATGAACAGATTTCAGCGAGCTGGAAGTTTTTTCTTTAATTGCCTAAGATTTTATCTTAAAATACAAGAACTTTTCGTGGTTCTTGTCAATTTTTGTTGGTTTTCATCTAATGAACTTATTTCAGTCAGCTGGATCTTTCTTCTTCAAAGAAAATAGATTTTATCTTCAAATACAAGAACTTTTCGTGGTTTTGATGGTTTTCAGCAAATGAACATATTTCAGCGAGCTGGAAGTTTTTTCCTTAATGGAGTAAGATTTTATCTCAAAATACAAGAACTTTTCGTGGTTCTTGTCAATTTTTGTTGGTTTTCATCTGATGAACTTATTTCAGTCAGCTAGATCTTTCTTCTTAAAAGAAAAAAGATTTTATCTTCAAATACAAGAACTTTTCGTGGTTTTGTTGGTTTTCAGCAAATGAACATATTTCAGCGAGCTGGGAGTTTTTTCCTGAATAGAGTAAGATTTTATCTTAAAATCCAAGAACTTTTCGTGGTTCTTGTCAATTTTTGTTGGTTTTCATCTAATGAACTTATTTCAGTCAGCTGGATCTTTCTTCTTCAAAGCAAAAAGATTTTATCTTCAAATACAAGAACTTTTCGTGGTTTTGATGGTTTTCAGCAAATGAACAGATTTCAGCGAGCTGAAAGTTTTTTCTTTAATAGCCTAAGATTTTATCTTGAAATACAAGAACCTTTCGTGGTTCTTGTCAATTTTTGTTGGTTTTCATCCAATGATCTTATTTCAGTCAGCTAGATCTATCTTCGTCAAAGCAAAAAGATTTTATCTTCAAATACAAGAACTTTTCGTGGTTTTGTTGGTTTTCAGCAAATGAACATAATTCAGCGAACTGGAAGTTTTTTCCTTAATAGAGTAAGATTTTATCTTAAAATACAAGAACTTTTCGTGGTTCTTGAAATTTTTTTTGGTTTTCATCTAATGAACTTATTTCAGTCAGCTCGATCTTTCTTCTTCAAAGCAAAAAGATTTTATCTTCAAATACAAGAACTTTTCGTGGTTTTGATGGTTTTCAGCAAATGAACATATTTCAGCGAGCTGGAAGTTTTTTCTTTAATAGCCTCAGATTTTATCTTAAAATACAAGAACCTTTCGTGGTTCTTGTCAATTTTTGTTGGTTTTCATCCAATGAACTTATTTCAGTCAGCTAGATCTATCTTCGTCAAAGCAAAAAGATTTTATCTTCAAATACAAGAACTTTTCGTGGTTTTGTTGGTTTTCAGCAAATGAACATAATTCAGCGAACTGGAAGTTTTTTCCTTAATAGAGTAAGATTTTATCTTAAAATACAAGAACTATTCGTGGTTCTGTCAATTTTTGTTGGTTTTCATCTAATGAACTTATTTCAGTCAACTAGATCTTTCTTCTTCAAAGCAAAAAGATTTTATCTTCAAATACAAGAACTTTTCGTGGTTTTGATGGTTTTCAGCAAATGAACATATTTCAGCGAGCTGGAAGTTTTTTCCTTAATAGAGTAAGATTTTATCTTAAAATACAAGAACTTTTCGTGGTTCTTGTCAATTTTTGTTGGTTTTCATCTAATGAACTTATTTCAGTCAGCTGGATCTTTCTTCTTCAAAGCAAAAAGATTTTATCTTCAAATACAAGAACTTTTCGTGGTTTTGTTGGTTTTCAGCAAATGAACATATTTCAGCGAGCTGGAAGTTTTTTCCTTAATAGAGTAAGATTTTATCTTAAAATACAAGACCTTTTCGTGGTTCTTGTCAATTTTTGTTGGTTTTCATCTAATGAACTTATTTCAGTCAGCTGGATCTTTCTTCTTCAAAGCAAAAAGATTTTATCTTCAAATACAAGAACTTTTCGTGGTTTTGATGGTTTTCAGCAAATGAACAGATTTCAGCGAGCTGGTAGTTTTTTCTTTAATTGCCTAAGATTTTATCTTAAAATACAAGAACCTTTCGTGGTTCTTGTCAATTTTTGTTGGTTTTCATCCAATGAACTTATTTCAGTCAGCTAGATCTATCTTCGTCAAAGCAAAAAGATTTTATCTTCAAATACAAGAACTTTTCGTGGTTTTGTTGGTTTTCAGCAAATGAACAGATTTCAGCGAGCTGGAAGTTTTTTCCTGAATAGAGTAAGATTTTATCTTAAAATACAAGAACTTTTCGTGGTTCTTGTCAATTTTTGTTGGTTTTCATCTAATGAACTTATTTCAGTCAGCTAGATCTTTCTTCTTCAAAGCAAAAAGATTTTATCTTCAAATACAAGAACTTTTGGTGGTTTTGTTGGTTTTCAGCAAATGAACAGATTTCAGCGAGCTGGAAGTTTTTTCCTTAATAGAGTAAGATTTTATCTTAAAATACAAGAACTTTTCGTGGTTCTTGTCAATTTTTGTTGGTTTTCATCTAATGAACTTATTTCAGTCAGCTGGATCTTTCTTCTTCAAAGCAAAAAGATTTTATCTTCAAATACAAGAACTTTTCGTGGTTTTGATGGTTTTCAGCAAATGAACAGATTTCAGCGAGCTGGTAGTTTTTTCTTTAATTGTCTAAGATTTTATCTTAAAATACAAGAACCTTTCGTCGTTCTTGTCAATTTTTGTTGGTTTTCATCCAATGAACTTATTTCAGTCAGCTAGATCTATCTTCGTCAAAGCAAAAAGATTTTATCTTCAAATACAAGAACTTTTCGTGGTTTTGTTGGTTTTCAGCAAATGAACATATTTCAGCGAACTGGAAGTTTTTTCCTTAATAGACCAAGATTTTATCTTAAAATACAAGAACTTTTCGTGGTTCTTGTCAATTTTTGTTGGTTTTCATCTAATGAACTTATTTCAGTCAGCTAGATCTTTCTTCTTCAAAGCAAAAAGATATTATCTTCAAATACAAGAACTTTTCGTGGTTTTGATGGTTTTCAGCAAATGAACAGATTTCAGCGAGCTGGAAGTTTTTTCTTTAATTGCCTAAGATTTTATCTTAAAATACAAGAACTTTTCGTGGTTCTTGTCAATTTTTGTTGGTTTTCATCTAATGAACTTATTTCAGTCAGCTGGATCTTTCTTCTTCAAAGAAAATAGATTTTATCTTCAAATACAAGAACTTTTCGTGGTTTTGATGGTTTTCAGCAAATGAACATATTTCAGCGAGCTGGAAGTTTTTTCCTTAATGGAGTAAGATTTTATCTCAAAATACAAGAACTTTTCGTGGTTCTTGTCAATTTTTGTTGGTTTTCATCTGATGAACTTATTTCAGTCAGCTAGATCTTTCTTCTTCAAAGAAAAAAGATTTTATCTTCAAATACAAGAACCTTTCGTGGTTTTGTTGGTTTTCAGCAAATGAACATATTTCAGCGAGCTGGGAGTTTTTTCTTTAATAGCGTAAGATTTTATCTTAAAATACAAGAACTTTTCGTGGTTCTTGTCAATTTTTGTTGGTTTTCATCCAATGAACTTATTTCAGTCAGCTGGATCTTTCTTCTTCAAAGCAAAAAGATTTTATCTTCAAATACAAGAACTTTTCGTGGTTTTGTTGGTTTTCAGCAAATGAACATAATTCAGCGAACTGGAAGTTTTTTCCTTAATAGAGTAAGATTTTATCTTAAAATACAAGAACTTTTCGTGGTTCTGTCAATTTTTGTTGGTTTTCATCTAATGAACTTATTTCAGTCAGCTAGATCTTTCTTCTTCAAAGCAAAAAGATTTTATCTTCAAATACAAGAACTTTTCGTGGTTTTGATGGTTTTCAGCAAATGAACAGATTTCAGCGAGCTGGTAGTTTTTTCTTTAATTGTCTAAGATTTTATCTTAAAATACAAGAACCTTTCGTCGTTCTTGTCAATTTTTGTTGGTTTTCATCCAATGAACTTATTTCAGTCAGCTAGATCTATCTTCGTCAAAGCAAAAAGATTTTATCTTCAAATACAAGAACTTTTCGTGGTTTTGTTGGTTTTCAGCAAATGAACATATTTCAGCGAACTGGAAGTTTTTTCCTTAATAGACCAAGATTTTATCTTAAAATACAAGAACTTTTCGTGGTTCTTGTCAATTTTTGTTGGTTTTCATCTAATGAACTTATTTCAGTCAGCTAGATCTTTCTTCTTCAAAGCAAAAAGATATTATCTTCAAATACAAGAACTTTTCGTGGTTTTGATGGTTTTCAGCAAATGAACAGATTTCAGCGAGCTGGAAGTTTTTTCTTTAATTGCCTAAGATTTTATCTTAAAATACAAGAACTTTTCGTGGTTCTTGTCAATTTTTGTTGGTTTTCATCTAATGAACTTATTTCAGTCAGCTGGATCTTTCTTCTTCAAAGAAAATAGATTTTATCTTCAAATACAAGAACTTTTCGTGGTTTTGATGGTTTTCAGCAAATGAACATATTTCAGCGAGCTGGAAGTTTTTTCCTTAATGGAGTAAGATTTTATCTCAAAATACAAGAACTTTTCGTGGTTCTTGTCAATTTTTGTTGGTTTTCATCTGATGAACTTATTTCAGTCAGCTAGATCTTTCTTCTTCAAAGAAAAAAGATTTTATCTTCAAATACAAGAACTTTTCGTGGTTTTGTTGGTTTTCAGCAAATGAACATATTTCAGCGAGCTGGGAGTTTTTTCTTTAATAGCGTAAGATTTTATCTTAAAATACAAGAACTTTTCGTGGTTCTTGTCAATTTTTGTTGGTTTTCATCCAATGAACTTATTTCAGTCAGCTGGATCTTTCTTCTTCAAAGCAAAAAGATTTTATCTTCAAATACAAGAACTTTTCGTGGTTTTGTTGGTTTTCAGCAAATGAACATAATTCAGCGAACTGGAAGTTTTTTCCTTAATAGAGTAAGATTTTATCTTAAAATACAAGAACTTTTCGTGGTTCTGTCAATTTTTGTTGGTTTTCATCTAATGAACTTATTTCAGTCAGCTAGATCTTTCTTCTTCAAAGCAAAAAGATTTTATCTTCAAATACAAGAACTTTTCGTGGTTTTGATGGTTTTCAGCAAATGAACATATTTCAGCGAGCTGGAAGTTTTTTCTTTAATAGCCTCAGATTTTATCTTAAAATACAAGAACCTTTCGTGGTTCTTGTCAATTTTTGTTGGTTTTCATCCAATGAACTTATTTCAGTCAGCTAGATCTATCTTCGTCAAAGCAAAAATATTTTATCTTCAAATACAAGAACTTTTCGTGGTTTTGTTGGTTTTCAGCAAATGAACATAATTCAGCGAACTGGAAGTTTTTTCCTTAATAGAGTAAGATTTTATCTTAAAATACAAGAACTTTTCGTGGTTCTGTCAATTTTTGTTGGTTTTCATCTAATGAACTTATTTCAGTCAGCTAGATCTTTCTTCTTCAAAGCAAAAAGATTTTATCTTCAAATACAAGAACGTTTCGTGGTTTTGATGGTTTTCAGCAAATGAACATATTTCAGCGAGCTGGAAGTTTTTTCTTTAATAGCCTCAGATTTTATCTTAAAATACAAGAACCTTTCGTGGTTCTTGTCAATTTTTGTTGGTTTTCATCCAATGAACTTATTTCAGTCAGCTAGATCTATCTTCGTCAAAGCAAAAAGATTTTATCTTCAAATACAAGAACTTTTCGTGGTTTTGTTGGTTTTCAGCAAATGAACATATTTCAGCGAACTGGAAGTTCTTTCCTTAATAGACCAAGATTTTATCTTAAAATACAAGAACTTTTCGTGGTTCTTGTCAATTTTTGTTGGTTTTCATCTAATGAACTTATTTCAGTCAGCTAGATCTATCTTCGTCAAAGCAAAAAGATTTTATCTTCAAATACAAGAACTTTTCGTGGTTTTGATGGTTTTCAGCAAATGAACATATTTCAGCGAGCTGGAAGTTTTTTCCTGAATAGAGTAAGATTTTATCTTAAAATACAAGAACTTTTCGTGGTTCTTGTCAATTTTTGTTGGTTTTCATCTAATGAACTTATTTCAGTCAGCTAGATCTTTCTTCTTCAAAGCAAAAAGATTTTATCTTCAAATACAAGAACTTTTCGTGGTTTTGATGGTTTTCAGCAAATGAACAGATTTCAGCGAGCTGGAAGTTTTTTCTTTAATTGCCTAAGATTTTATCTTAAAATACAAGAACTTTTCGTGGTTCTTGTCAATTTTTGTTGGTTTTCATCTAATGAACTTATTTCAGTCAGCTGGATCTTTCTTCTTCAAAGAAAATAGATTTTATCTTCAAATACAAGAACTTTTCGTGGTTTTGATGGTTTTCAGCAAATGAACATATTTCAGCGAGCTGGAAGTTTTTTCCTTAATGGAGTAAGATTTTATCTCAAAATACAAGAACTTTTCGTGGTTCTTGTCAATTTTTGTTGGTTTTCATCTGATGAACTTATTTCAGTCAGCTAGATCTTTCTTCTTCAAAGAAAAAAGATTTTATCTTCAAATACAAGAACTTTTCGTGGTTTTGATGGTTTTCAGCAAATGAACATATTTCAGCGAGCTGGAAGTTTTTTCCTGAATAGAGTAAGATTTTATCTTAAAATACAAGAACTTTTCGTGGTTCTTGTCAATTTTTGTTGGTTTTCATCTAATGAACTTATTTCAGTCAGCTAGATCTTTCTTCTTCAAAGCAAAAAGATTTTATCTTCAAATACAAGAACTTTTCGTGGTTTTGATGGTTTTCAGCAAATGAACAGATTTCAGCGAGCTGGAAGTTTTTTCTTTAATTGCCTAAGATTTTATCTTAAAATACAAGAACTTTTCGTGGTTCTTGTCAATTTTTGTTGGTTTTCATCTAATGAACTTATTTCAGTCAGCTGGATCTTTCTTCTTCAAAGAAAATAGATTTTATCTTCAAATACAAGAACTTTTCGTGGTTTTGATGGTTTTCAGCAAATGAACATATTTCAGCGAGCTGGAAGTTTTTTCCTTAATGGAGTAAGATTTTATCTCAAAATACAAGAACTTTTCGTGGTTCTTGTCAATTTTTGTTGGTTTTCATCTGATGAACTTATTTCAGTCAGCTAGATCTTTCTTCTTCAAAGAAAAAAGATTTTATCTTCAAATACAAGAACTTTTCGTGGTTTTGATGGTTTTCAGCAAATGAACATATTTCAGCGAGCTGGAAGTTTTTTCCTGAATAGAGTAAGATTTTATCTTAAAATACAAGAACTTTTCGTGGTTCTTGTCAATTTTTGTTGGTTTTCATCTAATGAACTTATTTCAGTCAGCTAGATCTTTCTTCTTCAAAGCAAAAAGATTTTATCTTCAAATACAAGAACTTTTCGTGGTTTTGATGGTTTTCAGCAAATGAACAGATTTCAGCGAGCTGGAAGTTTTTTCTTTAATTGCCTAAGATTTTATCTTAAAATACAAGAACTTTTCGTGGTTCTTGTCAATTTTTGTTGGTTTTCATCTAATGAACTTATTTCAGTCAGCTGGATCTTTCTTCTTCAAAGAAAATAGATTTTATCTTCAAATACAAGAACTTTTCGTGGTTTTGATGGTTTTCAGCAAATGAACATATTTCAGCGAGCTGGAAGTTTTTTCCTTAATGGAGTAAGATTTTATCTCAAAATACAAGAACTTTTCGTGGTTCTTGTCAATTTTTGTTGGTTTTCATCTGATGAACTTATTTCAGTCAGCTAGATCTTTCTTCTTCAAAGAAAAAAGATTTTATCTTCAAATACAAGAACTTTTCGTGGTTTTGTTGGTTTTCAGCAAATGAACATATTTCAGCGAGCTGGAAGTTTTTTCCTGAATAGAGTAAGATTTTATCTTAAAATCCAAGAACTTTTCGTGGTTCTTGTCAATTTTTGTTGGTTTTCATCCAATGAACTTATTTCAGTCAGCTGGATCTTTCTTCTTCAAAGCAAAAAGATTTTATCTTCAAATACAAGAACTTTTCGTGGTTTTGTTGGTTTTCAGCAAATGAACATAATTCAGCGAACTGGAAGTTTTTTCCTTAATAGAGTAAGATTTTATCTTAAAATACAAGAACTTTTCGTGGTTCTGTCAATTTTTGTTGGTTTTCATCTAATGAACTTATTTCAGTCAGCTAGATCTTTCTTCTTCAAAGCAAAAAGATTTTATCTTCAAATACAAGAACTTTTCGTGGTTTTGATGGTTTTCAGCAAATGAACATATTTCAGCGAGCTGGAAGTTTTTTCTTTAATAGCCTCAGATTTTATCTTAAAATACAAGAACCTTTCGTGGTTCTTGTCAATTTTTGTTGGTTTTCATCCAATGAACTTATTTCAGTCAGCTAGATCTATCTTCGTCAAAGCAAAAAGATTTTATCTTCAAATACAAGAACTTTTCGTGGTTTTGTTGGTTTTCAGCAAATGAACATAATTCAGCGAACTGGAAGTTTTTTCCTTAATAGAGTAAGATTTTATCTTAAAATACAAGAACTTTTCGTGGTTCTGTCAATTTTTGTTGGTTTTCATCTAATGAACTTATTTCAGTCAGCTAGATCTTTCTTCTTCAAAGCAAAAAGATTTTATCTTCAAATACAAGAACTTTTCGTGGTTTTGATGGTTTTCAGCAAATGAACATATTTCAGCGAGCTGGAAGTTTTTTCTTTAATAGCCTCAGATTTTATCTTAAAATACAAGAACCTTTCGTGGTTCTTGTCAATTTTTGTTGGTTTTCATCCAATGAACTTATTTCAGTCAGCTAGATCTATCTTCGTCAAAGCAAAAAGATTTTATCTTCAAATACAAGAACTTTTCGTGGTTTTGTTGGTTTTCAGCAAATGAACATATTTCAGCGAACTGGAAGTTTTTTCCTTAATAGACCAAGATTTTATCTTAAAATACAAGAACTTTTCGTGGTTCTTGTCAATTTTTGTTGGTTTTCATCTAATGAACTTATTTCAGTCAGCTAGATCTTTCTTCTTCAAAGCAAAAAGATATTATCTTCAAATACAAGAACTTTTCGTGGTTTTGATGGTTTTCAGCAAATGAACATATTTCAGCGAGCTGGAAGTTTTTTCCTTAATAGAGTAAGATTTTATCTTAAAATACAATACCTTTTCGTGGTTCTTGTCAATTTTTGTTGGTTTTCATCTGATGAACTTATTTCAGTCAGCTAGATCTTTCTTCTTCAAAGCAAAAAGATTTTATCTTCAAATACAAGAACTTTTCGTGGTTTTGATGGTTTTCAGCAAATGAACATATTTCAGCGAGCTGGAAGTTTTTTCCTGAATAGAGTAAGATTTTATCTTAAAATACAAGAACTTTTCGTGGTTCTTGTCAATTTTTGTTGGTTTTCATCTAATGAACTTATTTCAGTCAGCTAGATCTTTCTTCTTCAAAGCAAAAAGATTTTATCTTCAAATACAAGAACTTTTCGTGGTTTTGATGGTTTTCAGCAAATGAACAGATTTCAGCGAGCTGGAAGTTTTTTCTTTAATTGCCTAAGATTTTATCTTAAAATACAAGAACTTTTCGTGGTTCTTGTCAATTTTTGTTGGTTTTCATCTAATGAACTTATTTCAGTCAGCTGGATCTTTCTTCTTCAAAGAAAATAGATTTTATCTTCAAATACAAGAACTTTTCGTGGTTTTGATGGTTTTCAGCAAATGAACATATTTCAGCGAGCTGGAAGTTTTTTCCTTAATGGAGTAAGATTTTATCTCAAAACACAAGAACTTTTCGTGGTTCTTGTCAATTTTTGTTGGTTTTCATCTGATGAACTTATTTCAGTCAGCTAGATCTTTCTTCTTCAAAGAAAAAAGATTTTATCTTCAAATACAAGAACTTTTCGTGGTTTTGTTGGTTTTCAGCAAATGAACATATTTCAGCGAGCTGGGAGTTTTTTCTTTAATAGCGTAAGATTTTATCTTAAAATACAAGAACTTTTCGTGGTTCTTGTCAATTTTTGTTGGTTTTCATCTAATGAACTTATTTCAGTCAGCTAGATCTTTCTTCTTCAAAGCAAAAAGATTTTACCTTCAAATACAAGAACTTTTCGTGGTTTTGATGGTTTTGAGCAAATGAACATATTTCAGCGAGCTGGAAGTTTTTTCCTGAATAGAGTAAGATTTTATCTTAAAATCCAAGAACTTTTCGTGGTTCTTGTCAATTTTTGTTGGTTTTCATCCAATGAACTTATTTCAGTCAGCTAGATCTTTCTTCTTCAAAGCAAAAAGATTTTATCTTCAAATACAAGAAGTTTTGGTGGTTTTGTTGGTTTTCAGCAAATGAACATAATTCAGCGAACTGGAAGTTTTTTCCTTAATAGAGTAAGATTTTATCTTAAAATACAAGAACTTTTCGTGGTTCTTGTCAATTTTTGTTGGTTTTCATCTAATGAACTTATTTCAGTCAGCTAGATCTTTCTTCTTCAAAGCAAAAAGATTTTATCTTCAAATACAAGAACTTTTCGTGGTTTTGATGGTTTTCAGCAAATGAACATATTTCAGCGAGCTGGAAGTTTTTTCCTTAATAGAGTAAGATTTTATCTTAAAATACAATACCTTTTCGTGGTTCTTGTCAATTTTTGTTGGTTTTCATCTGATGAACTTATTTCAGTCAGCTAGATCTTTCTTCTTCAAAGCAAAAAGATTTTATCTTCAAATACAAGAACTTTTCGTGGTTTTGATGGTTTTCAGCAAATGAACAGATTTCAGCGAGCTGGAAGTTTTTTCTTTAATTGCCTAAGATTTTATCTTAAAATACAAGAACTTTTCGTGGTTCTTGTCAATTTTTGTTGGTTTTCATCTAATGAACTTATTTCAGTCAGCTGGATCTTTCTTCTTCAAAGAAAATAGATTTTATCTTCAAATACAAGAACTTTTCGTGGTTTTGATGGTTTTCAGCAAATGAACATATTTCAGCGAGCTGGAAGTTTTTTCCTTAATGGAGTAAGATTTTATCTCAAAATACAAGAACTTTTCGTGGTTCTTGTCAATTTTTGTTGGTTTTCATCTGATGAACTTATTTCAGTCAGCTAGATCTTTCTTCTTCAAAGAAAAAAGATTTTATCTTCAAATACAAGAACTTTTCGTGGTTTTGTTGGTTTTCAGCAAATGAACATATTTCAGCGAGCTGGGAGTTTTTTCTTTAATAGCGTAAGATTTTATCTTAAAATACAAGAACTTTTCGTGGTTCTTGTCAATTTTTGTTGGTTTTCATCTAATGAACTTATTTCAGTCAGCTAGATCTTTCTTCTTCAAAGCAAAAAGATTTTACCTTCAAATACAAGAACTTTTCGTGGTTTTGATGGTTTTGAGCAAATGAACATATTTCAGCGAGCTGGAAGTTTTTTCCTGAATAGAGTAAGATTTTATCTTAAAATCCAAGAACTTTTCGTGGTTCTTGTCAATTTTTGTTGGTTTTCATCCAATGAACTTATTTCAGTCAGCTGGATCTTTCTTCTTCAAAGCAAAAAGATTTTATCTTCAAATACAAGAACTTTTCGTGGTTTTGTTGGTTTTCAGCAAATGAACATAATTCAGCGAACTGGAAGTTTTTTCCTTAATAGAGTAAGATTTTATCTTAAAATACAAGAACTTTTCGTGGTTCTGTCAATTTTTGTTGGTTTTCATCTAATGAACTTATTTCAGTCAGCTAGATCTTTCTTCTTCAAAGCAAAAAGATTTTATCTTCAAATACAAGAACTTTTCGTGGTTTTGATGGTTTTCAGCAAATGAACAGATTTCAGCGAGCTGGAAGTTTTTTCTTTAATAGCCTCAGATTTTATCTTAAAATACAAGAACCTTTCGTGGTTCTTGTCAATTTTTGTTGGTTTTCATCCAATGAACTTATTTCAGTCAGCTAGATCTATCTTCGTCAAAGCAAAAAGATTTTATCTTCAAATACAAGAACTTTTCGTGGTTTTGTTGGTTTTCAGCAAATGAACATAATTCAGCGAACTGGAAGTTTTTTCCTTAATAGAGTAAGATTTTATCTTAAAATACAAGAACTTTTCGTGGTTCTGTCAATTTTTGTTGGTTTTCATCTAATGAACTTATTTCAGTCAGCTAGATCTTTCTTCTACAAAGCAAAAAGATTTTATCTTCAAATACAAGAACTTTTCGTGGTTTTGATGGTTTTCAGCAAATGAACATATTTCAGCGAGCTGGAAGTTTTTTCTTTAATAGCCTCAGATTTTATCTTAAAATACAAGAACCTTTCGTGGTTCTTGTCAATTTTTGTTGGTTTTCATCCAATGAACTTATTTCAGTCAGCTAGATCTATCTTCGTCAAAGCAAAAAGATTTTATCTTCAAATACAAGAACTTTTCGTGGTTTTGTTGGTTTTCAGCAAATGAACATATTTCAGCGAACTGGAAGTTTTTTCCTTAATAGACCAAGATTTTATCTTAAAATACAAGAACTTTTCGTGGTTCTTGTCAATTTTTGTTGGTTTTCATCTAATGAACTTATTTCAGTCAGCTAGATCTTTCTTCTTCAAAGCAAAAAGATATTATCTTCAAATACAAGAACTTTTCGTGGTTTTGATGGTTTTCAGCAAATGAACATATTTCAGCGAGCTGGAAGTTTTTTCCTTAATAGAGTAAGATTTTATCTTAAAATACAATACCTTTTCGTGGTTCTTGTCAATTTTTGTTGGTTTTCATCTGATGAACTTATTTCAGTCAGCTAGATCTTTCTTCTTCAAAGCAAAAAGATTTTATCTTCAAATACAAGAACTTTTCGTGGTTTTGATGGTTTTCAGCAAATGAACATATTTCAGCGAGCTGGAAGTTTTTTCCTGAATAGAGTAAGATTTTATCTTAAAATACAAGAACTTTTCGTGGTTCTTGTCAATTTTTGTTGGTTTTCATCTAATGAACTTATTTCAGTCAGCTAGATCTTTCTTCTTCAAAGCAAAAAGATTTTATCTTCAAATACAAGAACTTTTCGTGGTTTTGATGGTTTTCAGCAAATGAACAGATTTCAGCGAGCTGGAAGTTTTTTCTTTAATTGCCTAAGATTTTATCTTAAAATACAAGAACTTTTCGTGGTTCTTGTCAATTTTTGTTGGTTTTCATCTAATGAACTTATTTCAGTCAGCTGGATCTTTCTTCTTCAAAGAAAATAGATTTTATCTTCAAATACAAGAACTTTTCGTGGTTTTGATGGTTTTCAGCAAATGAACATATTTCAGCGAGCTGGAAGTTTTTTCCTTAATGGAGTAAGATTTTATCTCAAAATACAAGAACTTTTCGTGGTTCTTGTCAATTTTTGTTGGTTTTCATCTGATGAACTTATTTCAGTCAGCTAGATCTTTCTTCTTCAAAGAAAAAAGATTTTATCTTCAAATACAAGAACTTTTCGTGGTTTTGTTGGTTTTCAGCAAATGAACATATTTCAGCGAGCTGGGAGTTTTTTCTTTAATAGCGTAAGATTTTATCTTAAAATACAAGAACTTTTCGTGGTTCTTGTCAATTTTTGTTGGTTTTCATCTAATGAACTTATTTCAGTCAGCTAGATCTTTCTTCTTCAAAGCAAAAAGATTTTACCTTCAAATACAAGAACTTTTCGTGGTTTTGATGGTTTTGAGCAAATGAACATATTTCAGCGAGCTGGAAGTTTTTTCCTGAATAGAGTAAGATTTTATCTTAAAATCCAAGAACTTTTCGTGGTTCTTGTCAATTTTTGTTGGTTTTCATCCAATGAACTTATTTCAGTCAGCTGGATCTTTCTTCTTCAAAGCAAAAAGATTTTATCTTCAAATACAAGAAGTTTTGGTGGTTTTGTTGGTTTTCAGCAAATGAACATAATTCAGCGAACTGGAAGTTTTTTCCTTAATAGAGTAAGATTTTATCTTAAAATACAAGAACTTTTCGTGGTTCTTGTCAATTTTTGTTGGTTTTCATCTAATGAACTTATTTCAGTCAGCTAGATCTTTCTTCTTCAAAGCAAAAAGATTTTATCTTCAAATACAAGAACTTTTCGTGGTTTTGATGGTTTTCAGCAAATGAACATATTTCAGCGAGCTGGAAGTTTTTTCTTTAATAGCCTCAGATTTTATCTTAAAATACAAGAACCTTTCGTGGTTCTTGTCAATTTTTGTTGGTTTTCATCCAATGAACTTATTTCAGTCAGCTAGATCTATCTTCGTCAAAGCAAAAAGATTTTATCTTCAAATACAAGAACTTTTCGTGGTTTTGTTGGTTTTCAGCAAATGAACATATTTCAGCGAACTGGAAGTTTTTTCCTTAATAGACCAAGATTTTATCTTAAAATACAAGAACTTTTCGTGGTTCTTGTCAATTTTTGTTGGTTTTCATCTAATGAACTTATTTCAGTCAGCTAGATCTTTCTTCTTCAAAGCAAAAAGATATTATCTTCAAATACAAGAACTTTTCGTGGTTTTGATGGTTTTCAGCAAATGAACATATTTCAGCGAGCTGGAAGTTTTTTCCTTAATAGAGTAAGATTTTATCTTAAAATACAATACCTTTTCGTGGTTCTTGTCAATTTTTGTTGGTTTTCATCTGATGAACTTATTTCAGTCAGCTAGATCTTTCTTCTTCAAAGCAAAAAGATTTTATCTTCAAATACAAGAACTTTTCGTGGTTTTGATGGTTTTCAGCAAATGAACATATTTCAGCGAGCTGGAAGTTTTTTCCTGAATAGAGTAAGATTTTATCTTAAAATACAAGAACTTTTCGTGGTTCTTGTCAATTTTTGTTGGTTTTCATCTAATGAACTTATTTCAGTCAGCTAGATCTTTCTTCTTCAAAGCAAAAAGATTTTATCTTCAAATACAAGAACTTTTCGTGGTTTTGATGGTTTTCAGCAAATGAACAGATTTCAGCGAGCTGGAAGTTTTTTCTTTAATTGCCTAAGATTTTATCTTAAAATACAAGAACTTTTCGTGGTTCTTGTCAATTTTTGTTGGTTTTCATCTAATGAACTTATTTCAGTCAGCTGGATCTTTCTTCTTCAAAGAAAATAGATTTTATCTTCAAATACAAGAACTTTTCGTGGTTTTGATGGTTTTCAGCAAATGAACATATTTCAGCGAGCTGGAAGTTTTTTCCTTAATGGAGTAAGATTTTATCTCAAAATACAAGAACTTTTCGTGGTTCTTGTCAATTTTTGTTGGTTTTCATCTGATGAACTTATGTCAGTCAGCTAGATCTTTCTTCTTCAAAGAAAAAAGATTTTATCTTCAAATACAAGAACTTTTCGTGGTTTTGTTGGTTTTCAGCAAATGAACATATTTCAGCGAGCTGGGAGTTTTTTCTTTAATAGCGTAAGATTTTATCTTAAAATACAAGAACTTTTCGTGGTTCTTGTCAATTTTTGTTGGTTTTCATCTAATGAACTTATTTCAGTCAGCTAGATCTTTCTTCTTCAAAGCAAAAAGATTTTACCTTCAAATACAAGAACTTTTCGTGGTTTTGATGGTTTTGAGCAAATGAACATATTTCAGCGAGCTGGAAGTTTTTTCCTGAATAGAGTAAGATTTTATCTTAAAATCCAAGAACTTTTCGTGGTTCTTGTCAATTTTTGTTGGTTTTCATCCAATGAACTTATTTCAGTCAGCTGGATCTTTCTTCTTCAAAGCAAAAAGATTTTATCTTCAAATACAAGAACTTTTCGTGGTTTTGTTGGTTTTCAGCAAATGAACATAATTCAGCGAACTGGAAGTTTTTTCCTTAATAGAGTAAGATTTTATCTTAAAATACAAGAACTTTTCGTGGTTCTGTCAATTTTTGTTGGTTTTCATCTAATGAACTTATTTCAGTCAGCTAGATCTTTCTTCTTCAAAGCAAAAAGATTTTATCTTCAAATACAAGAACTTTTCGTGGTTTTGATGGTTTTCAGCAAATGAACATATTTCAGCGAGCTGGAAGTTTTTTCTTTAATAGCCTCAGATTTTATCTTAAAATACAAGAACCTTTCGTGGTTCTTGTCAATTTTTGTTGGTTTTCATCCAATGAACTTATTTCAGTCAGCTAGATCTATCTTCGTCAAAGCAAAAAGATTTTATCTTCAAATACAAGAACTTTTCGTGGTTTTGTTGGTTTTCAGCAAATGAACATAATTCAGCGAACTGGAAGTTTTTTCCTTAATAGAGTAAGATTTTATCTTAAAATACAAGAACTTTTCGTGGTTCTGTCAATTTTTGTTGGTTTTCATCTAATGAACTTATTTCAGTCAGCTAGATCTTTCTTCTTCAAAGCAAAAAGATTTTATCTTCAAATACAAGAACTTTTCGTGGTTTTGATGGTTTTCAGCAAATGAACATATTTCAGCGAGCTGGAAGTTTTTTCCTTAATAGAGTAAGATTTTATCTTAAAATACAAGAACTTTTCGTGGTTCTTGTCAATTTTTGTTGGTTTTCATCTAATGAACTTATTTCAGTCAGCTGGATCTTTCTTCTTCAAAGCAAAAAGATTTTATCTTCAAATACAAGAACTTTTCGTGGTTTTGTTGGTTTTCAGCAAATGAACATATTTCAGCGAGCTGGAAGTTTTTTCCTTAATAGAGTAAGATTTTATCTTAAAATACAAGACCTTTTCGTGGTTCTTGTCAATTTTTGTTGGTTTTCATCTAATGAACTTATTTCAGTCAGCTGGATCTTTCTTCTTCAAAGCAAAAAGATTTTATCTTCAAATACAAGAACTTTTCGTGGTTTTGATGGTTTTCAGCAAATGAACAGATTTCAGCGAGCTGGTAGTTTTTTCTTTAATTGCCTAAGATTTTATCTTAAAATACAAGAACCTTTCGTGGTTCTTGTCAATTTTTGTTGGTTTTCATCCAATGAACTTATTTCAGTCAGCTAGATCTATCTTCGTCAAAGCAAAAAGATTTTATCTTCAAATACAAGAACTTTTCGTGGTTTTGTTGGTTTTCAGCAAATGAACAGATTTCAGCGAGCTGGAAGTTTTTTCCTGAATAGAGTAAGATTTTATCTTAAAATACAAGAACTTTTCGTGGTTCTTGTCAATTTTTGTTGGTTTTCATCTAATGAACTTATTTCAGTCAGCTAGATCTTTCTTCTTCAAAGCAAAAAGATTTTATCTTCAAATACAAGAACTTTTCGTGGTTTTGATGGTTTTCAGCAAATGAACAGATTTCAGCGAGCTGGAAGTTTTTTCTTTAATTGCCTAAGATTTTATCTTAAAATACAAGAACTTTTCGTGGTTCTTGTCAATTTTTGTTGGTTTTCATCTAATGAACTTATTTCAGTCAGCTGGATCTTTCTTCTTCAAAGCAAAAAGATTTTATCTTCAAATACAAGAACTTTTCGTGGTTTTGATGGTTTTCAGCAAATGAACAGATTTCAGCGAGCTGGTAGTATTTTCTTTAATTGCCTAAGATTTTATCTTAAAATACAAGAACCTTTCGTGGTTCTTGTCAATTTTTGTTGGTTTTCATCCAATGAACTTATTTCAGTCAGCTAGATCGATCTTCGTCAAAGCAAAAAGATTTTATCTTCAAATACAAGAACTTTTCGTGGTTTTGTTGCTTTTCAGCAAATGAACATATTTATGCGAACTGGAAGTTTTTTCCTTAATAGACCAAGATTTTATCTTAAAATACAAGAACTTTTCGTGGTTCTTGTCAATTTTTGTTGGTTTTCATCTAATGAACTTATTTCAGTCAGCTAGATCTTTCTTCTTCAAAGCAAAAAGATATTATCTTCAAATACAAGAACTTTTCGTGGTTTTGATGGTTTTCAGCAAATGAACATATTTCAGCGAGCTGGAAGTTTTTTCCTTAATAGAGTAAGATTTTATCTTAAAATACAAGAACTTTTCGTGGTTCTTGTCAATTTTTGTTGGTTTTCATCTGATGAACTTATTTCAGTCAGCTAGATCTTTCTTCTTCAAAGCAAAAAGATTTTATCTTCAAATACAAGAACTTTTCGTGGTTTTGATGGTTTTCAGCAAATGAACATATTTCAGCGAGCTGGAAGTTTTTTCCTGAATAGAGTAAGATTTTATCTTAAAATACAAGAACTTTTCGTGGTTCTTGTCAATTTTTGTTGGTTTTCATCTAATGAACTTATTTCAGTCAGCTAGATCTTTCTTCTTCAAAGCAAAAAGATTTTATCTTCAAATACAAGAACTTTTCGTGGTTTTGATGGTTTTCAGCAAATGAACAGATTTCAGCGAGCTGGAAGTTTTTTCTTTAATTGCCTAAGATTTTATCTTAAAATACAAGAACTTTTCGTGGTTCTTGTCAATTTTTGTTGGTTTTCATCTAATGAACTTATTTCAGTCAGCTGGATCTTTCTTCTTCAAAGAAAAAAGATTTTATCTTCAAATACAAGAACTTTTCGTGGTTTTGATGGTTTTCAGCAAATGAACATATTTCAGCGAGCTGGAAGTTTTTTCCTTAATGGAGTAAGATTTTATCTCAAAATACAAGAACTTTTCGTGGTTCTTGTCAATTTTTGTTGGTTTTCATCTAATGAACTTATTTCAGTCAGCTAGATCTTTCTTCTTCAAAGAAAAAAGATTTTATCTTCAAATACAAGAACTTTTCGTGGTTTTGTTGGTTTTCAGCAAATGAACATATTTCAGCGAGCTGGGAGTTTTTTCTTTAATAGCGTAAGATTTTATCTTGAAATACAAGAACTTTTCGTGGTTCTTGTCAATTTTTGTTGGTTTTCATCTAATGAACTTATTTCAGTCAGCGAGATCTTTCTTCTTCAAAGCAAAAAGATTTTACCTTCAAATACAAGAACTTTTCGTGGTTTTGATGGTTTTGAGCAAATGAACATATTTCAGCGAGCTGGAAGTTTTTTCCTGAATAGAGTAAGATTTTATCTTAAAATACAAGAACTTTTCGTGGTTCTTGTCAATTTTTGTTGGTTTTCATCTAATGAACTTATTTCAGTCAGCTGGATCTTTCTTCTTCAAAGCAAAAAGATTTTATCTTCAAATACAAGAACTTTTCGTGGTTTTGATGGTTTTCAGCAAATGAACAGATTTCAGCGAGCTGAAAGTTTTTTCTTTAATAGCCTAAGATTTTATCTTGAAATACAAGAACCTTTCGTGGTTCTTGTCAATTTTTGTTGGTTTTCATCCAATGAACTTATTTCAGTCAGCTAGATCTATCTTCGTCAAAGCAAAAAGATTTTATCTTCAAATACAAGAACTTTTCGTGGTTTTGTTGGTTTTCAGCAAATGAACATAATTCAGCGAACTGGAAGTTTTTTCCTTAATAGAGTAAGATTTTATCTTAAAATACAAGAACTTTTCGTGGTTCTTGAAATTTTTTTTGGTTTTCATCTAATGAACTTATTTCAGTCAGCTAGATCTTTCTTCTTCAAAGCAAAAAGATTTTATCTTCAAATACAAGAACTTTTCGTGGTTTTGATGGTTTTCAGCAAATGAACATATTTCAGCGAGCTGGAAGTTTTTTCTTTAATAGCCTCAGATTTTATCTTAAAATACAAGAACCTTTCGTGGTTCTTGTCAATTTTTGTTGGTTTTCATCCAATGAACTTATTTCAGTCAGCTCGATCTATCTTCGTCAAAGCAAAAAGATTTTATCTTCAAATACAAGAACTTTTCGTGGTTTTGTTGGTTTTCAGCAAATGAACATAATTCAGCGAACTGGAAGTTTTTTCCTTAATAGAGTAAGATTTTATCTTAAAATACAAGAACTTTTCGTGGTTCTTGTCAATTTTTGTTGGTTTTCATCTGATGAACTTATTTCAGTCAGCTAGATCTTTCTTCTTCAAAGCAAAAAGATTTTATCTTCAAATACAAGAACTTTTCGTGGTTTTGATGGTTTTCAGCAAATGAACATATTTCAGCGAGCTGGAAGTTTTTTCCTTAATAGAGTAAGATTTTATCTTAAAATACAAGAACTTTTCGTGGTTCTTGTCAATTTTTGTTGGTTTTCATCTAATGAACTTATTTCAGTCAGCTGGATCTTTCTTCTTCAAAGCAAAAAGATTTTATCTTCAAATACAAGAACTTTTCGTGGTTTTGTTGGTTTTCAGCAAATGAACATATTTCAGCGAGCTGGAAGTTTTTTCCTTAATAGAGTAAGATTTTATCTTAAAATACAAGACCTTTTCGTGGTTCTTGTCAATTTTTGTTGGTTTTCATTTAATGAACTTATTTCAGTCAGCTAGATCTTTCTTCTTCAAAGAAAAAAGATTTTATCTTCAAATACAAGAACTTTTCGTGGTTTTGTTGGTTTTCAGCAAATGAACATATTTCAGCGAGCTGGGAGTTTTTTCTTTAATAGCGTAAGATTTTATCTTAAAATACAAGAACTTTTCGTGGTTCTTGTCAATTTTTGTTGGTTTTCATCTAATGAACTTATTTCAGTCAGCAAGATCTTTCTTCTTCAAAGCAAAAAGATTTTATCTTCAAATACAAGAACTTTTTGTGGTTTTGATGGTTTTCAGCAAATGAACAGATTTCAGCGAGCTGGAAGTTTTTTCTTTAATTGCCTAAGATTTTATCTTAAAATACAAGAACCTTTCGTGGTTCTTGTCAATTTTTGTTGGTTTTCATCCAATGAACTTATTTCAGTCAGCTAGATCTATCTTCGTCAAAGCAAAAAGATTTTATCTTCAAATACAAGAACTTTTCGTGGTTTTGTTGGTTTTCAACAAATGAACATAATTCAGCGAACTGGAAGTTTTTTCCTTAATAGAGCAAGATTTTATCTTAAAATACAAGAACTTTTCGTGGTTCTTGTCAATTTTTGTTGGTTTTCATCTAATGAACTTATTTCAGTCAGCTAGATCTTTCTTCTTCAAAGCAAAAAGATTTTATCTTCAAATACAAGAACTTTTCGTGGTTTTGATGGTTTTCAGCAAATGAACATATTTCAGCGAGCTGGAAGTTTTTTCCTTAATAGAGTAAGATTTTATCTTAAAATACAAGAACTTTTCGTGGTTCTTGTCAATTTTTGTTGGTTTTCATCTAATGAACTTATTTCAGTCAGCTGGATCTTTCTTCTTCAAAGCAAAAAGATTTTGTCTTCAAATACAAGAACTTTTCGTGGTTTTGTTGGTTTTCAGCAAATGAACATATTTCAGCGAGCTGTAAGTTTTTTCCTTAATAGAGTAAGATTTTATCTTAAAATACAAGACCTTTTCGTGGTTCTTGTCAATTTTTGTTGGTTTTCATCTAATGAACTTATTTCAGTCAGCTAGACCTTTCTTCTTCAAAGAAAAAAGATTTTATCTTCAAATACAAGAACTTTTCGTGGTTTTGTTGGTTTTCAGCAAATGAACATATTTCAGCGAGCTGGGAGTTTTTTCTTTAATCGCGTAAGATTTTATCTTAAAATAGAAGAACTTTTCGTGGTTCTTGTCAATTTTTGTTGGTTTTCATCTAATGAACTTATTTCAGTCAGCTGGATCTTTCTTCTTCAAAGCAAAAAGATTTTATCTTCAAATACAAGAACTTTTCGTGGTTTTGAAGGTTTTCAGCAAATGAACATATTTCAGCGAGCTGGAAGTTTTTTCCTGAATAGAGTAAAATTTTATCTTAAAATACAAGAACTTTTCGTGGTTCTTGTCAATTTTTGTTGGTTTTCATCTAATGAACTTATTTCAGTCAGCTAGATCTTTCTTCTTCAAAGCAAAAAGATTTTATCTTCAAATACAAGAACTTTTCGTGGTTTTGATGGTTTTCAGCAAATGAACAGATTTCAGCGAGCTGCAAGTTTTTTCTTTAATTGCCTAAGATTTTATCTTAAAATACAAGAACTTTTCGTGGTTCTTGTCAATTTTTGTTGGTTATCATCTGATGAACTTATTTCAGTCAGCGAGATCTATCTTCGTCAAAGCAAAAAGATTTTATCTTCAAATACAAGAACTTTTCGTGGTTTTGTTGGTTTTCAGCAAATGAACATAATTCAGCGAACTGGAAGTTTTTTCCTTAATAGAGCAAGATTTTATCTTAAAAAACAAGAACTTTTCGTGGTTCTTGTCAATTTTTGTTGGTTTTCATCTAATGAACTTATTTCAGTCAGCTGGATCTTTCTTCTTCAAAGCAAAAAGATTTTATCTTCAAATACAAGAACTTTTCGTGGTTTTGTTGGTTTTCAGCAAATGAACATATTTCAGCGAGCTGGAAGTTTTTTCCTTAATAGAGTAAGATTTTATCTTAAAATACAAGACCTTTTCGTGGTTCTTGTCAATTTTTGTTGGTTTTCATCTAATGAACTTATTTCAGTCAGCTAGATCTTTCTTCTTCAAAGAAAAAAGATTTTATCTTCAAATACAAGAACTTTTCGTGGTTTTGTTGGTTTTCAGCAAATGAACATATTTCAGCGAGCTGGGAGCTTTTTCTTTAATAGCGTAAGATTTTATCTTAAAATACAAGAACTTTTCGTGGTTCTTGTCAATTTTTGTTGGTTTTCATCTAATGAACTTATTTCAGTCAGCTGGATCTTTCTTCTTCAAAGCAAAAAGATTTTATCTTCAAATACAAGAACTTTTCGTGGTTTTGATGGTTTTCAGCAAATGAACATATTTCAGCGAGCTGGAAGTTTTTTCCTGAATAGAGTAAGATTTTATCTGAAAATACAAGAACTTTTCGTGGTTCTTGTCAATTTTTGTTGGTTTTCATCCAATGAACTTATTTCAGTCAGCTAGATCTATCTTCGTCAAAGCAAAAAGATTTTATCTTCAAATACAAGAACTTTTCGTGGTTTTGTTGGTTTTCAGCAAATGAACATAATTCAGCGAACTGGAAGTTTTTTCCTTAATAGAGCAAGATTTTATCTTAAAATACAAGAACTTTTCGTGGTTCTTGTCAATTTTTGTTGGTTTTCATCTAATGAACTTATTTCAGTCAGCTAGATCTTTCTTCTTCAAAGGAAAATGATTTTATCTTCAAATACAAGAACTTTTCGTGGTTTTGATGGTTTTCAGCAAATGAACATATTTCAGCGAGCTGGAAGTTTTTTCCTTAATAGAGTAAGATTTTATCTTAAAATACAAGAACTTTTCGTGGTTCTTGTCAATTTTTGTTGGTTTTCATCTGATGAACTTATTTCAGTCAGCTGGATCTTTCTTCTTCAAAGAAAAAAGATTTTATCTTCAAATAAAAGAACTTTTCTTGGTTTTGTTGGTTTTCAGCAAATGAACATATTTCAGCGAGCTGGGAGTTTTTTCTTTAATAGCGTAAGATTTTATCTTAAAATACAAGAACTTTTCGTGGTTCTTGAAATTTTTTTTGGTTTTCATCTAATGAACTTATTTCAGTCAGCTAGATCTTTCTTCTTCAAAGCAAAAAGATTTTATCTTCAAATACAAGAACTTTTCGTGGTTTTGATGGTTTTCAGCAAATGAACATATTTCAGCGAGCTGGAGGTTTTTTCTTTAATAGCCTCAGATTTTATCTTAAAATACAAGAACCTTTCGTGGTTCTTGTCAATTTCTGTTGGTTTTCATCCAATGAACTTATTTCAGTCAGCTCGATCTATCTTCGTCAAAGCAAAAAGATTTTATCTTCAAATACAAGAACTTTTCGTGGTTTTGTTGGTTTTCAGCAAATGAACATAATTCAGCGAACTGGAAGTTTTTTCCTTAATAGAGTAAGATTTTATCTTAAAATACAAGAACTTTTCGTGGTTCTTGTCAATTTTTGTTGGTTTTCATCTAATGAACTTATTTCAGTCAGCTAGATCTTTCTTCTTCAAAGCAAAAAGATTTTATCTTCAAATACAAGAACTTTTCGTGGTTTTGATGGTTTTCAGCAAATGAACATATTTCAGCGAGCTGGAAGTTTTTTCCTTAATAGAGTAAGATTTTATCTTAAAATACAAGAACTTTTCGTGGTTCTTGTCAATTTTTGTTGGTTTTCATCTAATGAACTTATTTCAGTCAGCTGGATCTTTCTTCTTCAAAGCAAAAAGATGTTATCTTCAAATACAAGAACTTTTCGTGGTTTTGTTGGTTTTCAGCAAATGAACATATTTCAGCGAGCTGGAAGTTTTTTCCTTAATAGAGTAAGATTTTATCTTAAAATACAAGACCTTTTCGTGGTTCTTGTCAATTTTTGTTGGTTTTCATTTAATGAACTTATTTCAGTCAGCTAGATCTTTCTTCTTCAAAGAAAAAAGATTTTATCTTCAAATACAAGAACTTTTCGTGGTTTTGTTGGTTTTCAGCAAATGAACATATTTCAGCGAGCTGGGAGTTTTTTCTTTAATAGCGTAAGATTTTATCTTAAAATACAAGAACTTTTCGTGGTTCTTGTCAATTTTTGTTGGTTTTCATCTAATGAACTTATTTCAGTCAGCAAGATCTTTCTTCTTCAAAGCAAAAAGATTTTATCTTCAAATACAAGAACTTTTTGTGGTTTTGTTGGTTTTCAGCAAATGAACATATTTCAGCGAGCTGGGAGTTTTTTCTTTAATAGCGTAAGATTTTATCTTAAAATACAAGAACTTTTCGTGGTTCTTGTCAATTTTTGTTGGTTTTCATCTAATGAACTTATTTCAGTCAGCAAGATCTTTCTTCTTCAAAGCAAAAAGATTTTATCTTCAAATACAAGAACTTTTTGTGGTTTTGATGGTTTTCAGCAAATGAACAGATTTCAGCGAGCTGGAAGTTTTTTCTTTAATTGCCTAAGATTTTATCTTAAAATACAAGAACCTTTCGTGGTTCTTGTCAATTTTTGTTGGTTTTCATCCAATGAACTTATTTCAGTCAGCTAGATCTATCTTCGTCAAAGCAAAAAGATTTTATCTTCAAATACAAGAACTTTTTGTGGTTTTGTTGGTTTTCAACAAATGAACATAATTCAGCGAACTGGAAGTTTTTTCCTTAATAAAGCAAGATTTTATCTTAAAATACAAGAACTTTTCGTGGTTCTTGTCAATTTTTGTTGGTTTTCATCTAATGAACTTATTTCAGTCAGCTAGATCTTTCTTCTTCAAAGCAAAAAGATTTTATCTTCAAATACAATAACTTTTCGTGGTTTTGATGGTTTTCAGCAAATGAACATATTTCAGCGAGCTGGAAGTTTTTTCCTTAATAGAGTAAGATTTTATCTTAAAATACAAGAACTTTTCGTGGTTCTTGTCAATTTTTGTTGGTTTTCATCTAATGAACTTATTTCAGTCAGCTGGATCTTTCTTCTTCAAAGCAAAAAGATTTTGTCTTCAAATACAAGAACTTTTCGTGGTTTTGTTGGTTTTCAGCAAATGAACATATTTCAGCGAGCTGTAAGTTTTTTCCTTAATAGAGTAAGATTTTATCTTAAAATACAAGACCTTTTCGTGGTTCTTGTCAATTTTTGTTGGTTTTCATCTAATGAACTTATTTCAGTCAGCTAGATCTTTCTTCTTCAAAGAAAAAAGATTTTATCTTCAAATACAAGAACTTTTCGTGGTTTTGTTGGTTTTCAGCAAATGAACATATTTCAGCGAGCTGGGAGTTTTTTCTTTAATCGCGTAAGATTTTATCTTAAAATACAAGAACTTTTCGTGGTTCTTGTCAATTTTTGTTGGTTTTCATCTAATGAACTTATTTCAGTCAGCTGGATCTTTCTTCTTCAAAGCAAAAAGATTTTATCTTCAAATACAAGAACTTTTCGTGGTTTTGAAGGTTTTCAGCAAATGAACATATTTCAGCGAGCTGGAAGTTTTTTCCTGAATAGAGTAAGATTTTATCTTAAAATACAAGAACTTTTCGTGGTTCTTGTCAATTTTTGTTGGTTTTCATCTAATGAACTTATTTCAGTCAGCTAGATCTTTCTTCTTCAAAGCAAAAAGATTTTATCTTCAAATACAAGAACTTTTCGTGGTTTTGATGGTTTTCAGCAAATGAACAGATTTCAGCGAGCTGCAAGTTTTTTCTTTAATTGCCTAAGATTTTATCTTAAAATACAAGAACTTTTCGTGGTTCTTGTCAATTTTTGTTGGTTATCATCTGATGAACTTATTTCAGTCAGCGAGATCTATCTTCGTCAAAGCAAAAAGATTTTATCTTCAAATACAAGAACTTTTCGTGGTTTTGTTGGTTTTCAGCAAATGAACAGATTTCAGCGAGCTGGAAGTTTTTTCCTTAATAGAGCAAGATTTTATCTTAAAAAACAAGAACCTTTCGTGGTTCTTGTCAATTTTTGTTGGTTTTCATCTAATGAACTTATTTCAGTCAGCTGGATCTTTCTTCTTCAAAGCAAAAAGATTTTATCTTCAAATACAAGAACTTTTCGTGGTTTTGTTGGTTTTCAGCAAATGAACATATTTCAGCGAGCTGGAAGTTTTTTCCTTAATAGAGTAAGATTTTATCTTAAAATACAAGACCTTTTCGTGGTTCTTGTCAATTTTTGTTGGTTTTCATCTAATGAACTTATTTCAGTCAGCTAGATCTTTCTTCTTCAAAGAAAAAAGATTTTATCTTCAAATACAAGAACTTTTCGTGGTTTTGTTGGTTTTCAGCAAATGAACATATTTCAGCGAGCTGGGAGCTTTTTCTTTAATAGCGTAAGATTTTATCTTAAAATACAAGAACTTTTCGTGGTTCTTGTCAATTTTTGTTGGTTTTCATCTAATGAACTTATTTCAGTCAGCAAGATCTTTCTTCTTCAAAGCAAAAAGATTTTATCTTCAAATACAAGAACTTTTCGTGGTTTTGATGTTTTTCAGCAAATGAACAGATTTCAGCGAGCTGGAAGTTTTTTCTTTAACAGCCTAAGATTTTATCTTAAAATACAAGAACTTTTCGTGGTTCTTGTCAATTTTTGTTGGTTTTCATCTAATGAACTTATTTCAGTCAGCTAGATCTTTCTTCTTCAAAGCAAAAAGATTTTATCTTCAAATACAAGAACTTTTCGTGGTTTTGATGGTTTTCAGCAAATGAACAGATTTCAGCGAGCTGGAAGTTTTTTCCTTAATAGCGTAAGATTTTATCTTAAAATACAAGAACTTTTCGTGGTTCTTGTCAATTTTTGTTGGTTTTCATCTAATGAACTTATTTCAGTCAGCTAGATCTTTCTTCTTCAAAGCAAAAAGATTTTATCTTCAAACACAAGAACTTTTCGTGGTTTTGATGGTTTTCAGCAAATGAACATATTTCAGCGAGCTGGAAGTTTTTTCCTGAATAGAGTAAGATTTTATCTTAAAATACAAGAACTTTTCGTGATTCTTGTCAATTTTTGTTGGTTTTCATCTAATGAACTTATTTCAGTCAGCTGGATCTTTCTTCTTCAAAGCAAAAAGATTTTATCTTCAAATACAAGAACTTTTCGTGGTTTTGATGGTTTTCAGCAAATGAACAGATTTCAGCGAGCTGGAAGTTTTTTCTTTAATTGCCTAAGATTTTATCTTAAAATACAAGAACTTTTCGTGGTTCTTGTCAATTTTTGTTGGTTTTCATCGAATGAACTTATTTCAGTCAGCTAGATCTTTCTTCTTCAAAGCAAACTGATTTTATCTTCAAATACAAGAACTTTTCGTGGTTTTGATGGTTTTCAGCAAATGAACATAATTCAGCGAGCTGCAAGTTTTTTCCTTAATAGAGTAAGATTTTATCTTAAAATACAAGAACTTTTCGTGGTTCTTGTCAATTTTTGTTGGTTTTCATCTAATGAACTTATTTCAGTCAGCTAGATCTTTCTTCTTCAAAGGAAAATGATTTTATCTTCAAATACAAGAACTTTTCGTGGTTTTGATGGTTTTCAGCAAATGAACATATTTCAGCGAGCTGGAAGTTTTTTCCTGAATAGAGTAAGATTTTATCTTAAAATACAAGAACTTTTCGTGGTTCTTGTCAATTTTTGTTGGTTTTCATCTAATGAACTTATTTCAGTCAGCTAGATCTTTCTTCTTCAAAGCAAAAAGATTTTATCTTCAAATACAAGAACTTTTCGTGGTTTTGATGGTTTTCAGCAAATGAACAGATTTCAGCGAGCTGGTAGTTTTTTCTTTAATTGCCTAAGATTTTATCTTAAAATACAAGAACCTTTCGTGGTTCTTGTCAATTTTTGTTGGTTTTCATCCAATGAACTTATTTCAGTCAGCTAGATCTATCTTCGTCAAAGCAAAAAGATTTTATCTTCAAATACAAGAACTTTTCGTGGTTTTGTTGGTTTTCAGCAAATGAACATAATTCAGCGAACTGGAAGTTTTTTCCTTAATAGAGCAAGATTTTATCTTAAAATACAAGAACTTTTCGTGGTTCTTGTCAATTTTTGTTGGTTTTCATCTAATGAACTTATTTCAGTCAGCTAGATCTTTCTTCTTCAAAGCAAAAAGATATTATCTTCAAATACAAGAACTTTTCGTGGTTTTGATGGTTTTCAGCAAATGAACATATTTCAGCGAGCTGGAAATTTTTTCCTTAATAGAGTAAGATTTTATCTTAAAATACAATACCTTTTCGTGGTTCTTGTCAATTTTTGTTGGTTTTCATCTAATGAACTTATTTCAGTCAGCTAGATCTTTCTTCTTCAAAGCAAAAAGATTTTATCTTCAAATACAAGAACTTTTCGTGGTTTTGATGGTTTTCAGCAAATGAACAGATTTCAGCGAGCTGGAAGTTTTTTCTTTAATTGCCTAAGATTTTATCTTCAAATACAAGAACTTTTCGTGGTTCTTGTCAATTTTTGTTGGTTTTCATCTAATGAACTTATTTCAGTCAGCTAGATCTTTCTTCTTCAAAGCAAAAAGATTTTATCTTCAAATACAAGAACTTTTCGTGGTTTTGATGGTTTTCAGCAAATGAACATATTTCAGCGAGCTGGAAGTTTTTTCCTGAATAGAGTAAGATTTTATCTTAAAATACAAGAACTTTTCGTGGTTCTTGTCAATTTTTGTTGGTTTTCATCTAATGAACTTATTTCAGTCAGCTAGATCTTTCTTCTTCAAAGCAAAAAGATTTTATCTTCAAATACAAGAACTTTTCGTGGTTTTGATGGTTTTCAGCAAATGAACAGATTTCAGCGAGCTGGAAGTTTTTTCTTTAATTGCCTAAGATTTTATCTTAAAATACAAGAACGTTTCGTGGTTCTTGTCAATTTTTGTTGGTTTGCATCTAATGAACTTATTTCAGTCAGCTAGATCTTTCTTCTTCAAAGCAAAATGATTTTATCTTCAAATACAAGAACTTTTCGTGGTTTTGATGGTTTTCAGCAAATGAACATAATTCAGCGAGCTGCAAGTTTTTTCCTTAATAGAGTAAGATTTTATCTTAAAATACAAGAACTTTTCGTGGTTCTTGTCAATTTTTGTTGGTTTTCATCTAATGAACTTATTTCAGTCAGCTCGATCTTTCTTCTTCAAAGCAAAATGATTTTATCTTCAAATACAAGAACTTTTCGTCGTTTTGATGGTTTTCAGCAAATGAACATATTTCAGCGAGCTGGAAGTTTTTCCTTAATAGAGTAAGATTTTATCTTAAAATACAAGAACTTTTCGTGGTTCTTGTCAATTTTTGTTGGTTTTCATCTGATGAACTTATTTCAGTCAGCTGGATCTTTCTTCTTCAAAGAAAAAAGATTTTATCTTCAAATACAAGAACTTTTCGTGGTTTTGTTGGTTTTCAGCAAATGAACATATTTAAGCGAGCTGGAAGTTTTTTCTTTAATAGCGTAAGATTTTATCTTAAAATACAAGAACTTTTCGTGGTTCTTGTCAATTTTTGTTGATTTTCATCTGATGAACTTATTTCAGTCAGCTAGATCTTTCTTCTTCAAAGCAAACTGATTTTATCTTCAAATACAAGAACTTTTCATGGTTTTGATGGTTTTCAGCAAATGAACATAATTCAGCGAGCTGCAAGTTTTTTCCTTAATAGAGTAAGAATTTATCTTAAAATACAAGAACTTTTCGTGGTTCTTGTCAATTTTTGTTGGTTTTCATCTAATGAACTTATTTCAGTCAGCTAGATCTTTCTTCTTCAAAGAAAAATGATTTTATCTTCAAATACAAGAACTTTTCGTGGTTTTGATGGTTTTCAGCAAATGAACATATTTCAGCGAGCTGGAAGTTTTTTCCTTAATAGAGTAAGATTTTATCTTAAAATACAAGAACTTTTCGTGGTTCTTGTCAATTTTTGTTGGTTTTCCTCTGATGAACTTATTTCAGTCAGCTGGATCTTTCTTCTTCAAAGAAAAAAGATTTTATCTTCAAATACAAGAACTTTTCTTGGTTTTGTTGGTTTTCAGCAAATGAACATATTTCAGAGAGCTGGGAGTTTTTTCTTTAATAGCGTAAGATTTTATCTTAAAATACAAGAACTTTTCGTGGTTCTTGTCAATTTTTGTTGGTTTTCATCTCATGAACTTATTTCAGTCAGCAAGATCTTTCTTCTTCAAAGCAAAAAGATTTTACCTTCAAATACAAGAACTTTTCGTGGTTTTGATGGTTTTGAGCAAATGAACATATTTCAGCGAGCTGGGAGTTTTTTCTTTAATAGCGTAAGATTTTATCTTAAAATACAAGAACTTTTCGTGGTTCTTGTCAATTTTTGTTGGTTTTCATCTAATGAACTTATTTCAGTCAGCTAGATCTTTCTTCTTCAAAGCAAAAAGATTTTATCTTCAAATACAAGAACTTTTCGTGGTTTTGATGGTTTTCAGCAAATGAACATATTTCAGCGAGCTGGAAGTTTTTTCCTGAATAGAGTAAGATTTTATCTTAAAATACAAGAACTTTTCGTGGTTCTTGTCAATTTTTGTTGGTTTTCATCTAATGAACTTATTTCAGTCAGCTAGATCTTTCTTCTTCAAAGCAAAAAGATTTTATCTTCAAATACAAGAACTTTTCGTGGTTTTGATGGTTTTCAGCAAATGAACGGATTTCAGCGAGCTGGTAGTTTTTTCTTTAATTGCCTAAGATTTTATCTTAAAATACAAGAACCTTTCGTGGTTCTTGTCAATTTTTGTTGGTTTTCATCCAATGAACTTATTTCAGTCAGCTGGATCTATCTTCGTCAAAGCAAAAAGATTTTATCTTCAAATACAAGAACTTTTCGTGGTTTTGTTGGTTTTCAGCAAATGAACATATTTCAGCGAGCTGGAAATTTTTTCCTTAATAGAGTAAGATTTTATCTTAAAATACAATACCTTTTCGTGGTTCTTGTCAATTTTTGTTGGTTTTCATCTAATGAACTTATTTCAGTCAGCTAGATCTTTCTTCTTCAAAGCAAAAAGATTTTATCTTCAAATACAAGAACTTTTCGTGGTTTTGATGGTTTTCAGCAAATGAACAGATTTCAGCGAGCTGGAAGTTTTTTCTTTAATTGCCTAAGATTTTATCTTCAAATACAAGAACTTTTCGTGGTTCTTGTCAATTTTTGTTGGTTTTCATCTAATGAACTTATTTCAGTCAGCTAGATCTTTCTTCTTCAAAGCAAAAAGATTTTATCTTCAAATACAAGAACTTTTCGTGGTTTTGATGGTTTTCAGCAAATGAACATATTTCAGCGAGCTGGAAGTTTTTTCCTGAATAGAGTAAGATTTTATCTTAAAATACAAGAACTTTTCGTGGTTCTTGTCATTTTTGTTGGTTTTCATCTAATGAACTTATTTCAGTCAGCTAGATCTTTCTTCTTCAAAGCAAAAAGATTTTATCTTCAAATACAAGAACTTTTCGTGGTTTTGATGGTTTTCAGCAAATGAACAGATTTCAGCGAGCTGGAAGTTTTTTCTTTAATTGCCTAAGATTTTATCTTAAAATACAAGAACTTTTCGTGGTTCTTGTCAATTTTTGTTGGTTTGCATCTAATGAACTTATTTCAGTCAGCTAGATCTTTCTTCTTCAAAGCAAAATGATTTTATCTTCAAATACAAGAACTTTTCGTGGTTTTGATGGTTTTCAGCAAATGAACATAATTCAGCGAGCTGCAAGTTTCTTCCTTAATAGAGTAAGATTTTATCTTAAAATACAAGAACTTTTCGTGGTTCTTGTCAATTTTTGTTGGTTTTCATCTGATGAACTTATTTCAGTCAGCTGGATCTTTCTTCTTCAAAGAAAAAAGATTTTATCTTCAAATACAAGAACTTTTCGTGGTTTTGTTGGTTTTCAGCAAATGAACATATTTAAGCGAGCTGGAAGTCTTTTCTTTCATAGCGTAAGATTTTATCTTAAAATACAAGAACTTTTCGTGGTTCTTGTCAATTTTTGTTGATTTTCATCTAATGAACTTATTTCAGTCAGCAAGATCTTTCTTCTTCAAAGCAAAAAGATTTTACCATCAAATACAAGAACTTTTCGTGGTTTTGTTGGTTTTCAGCAAATGAACATAATTCAGCGAACTGGAAGTTTTTTCCTAAATAGAGCAAGATTTTATCTTAAAATACAAGAACTTTTCGTGGTTCTTGTCAATTTTTGTTGGTTTTCATCTAATGAACTTATTTCAGTCAGCGAGATCTTTCTTCTTCAAAGCAAAAAGATTTTATCTTCAAATACAAGAACTTTTCGTGGTTTTGATGGTTTTCAGCAAATGAACAGATTTCAGCGAGCTGGAAGTTTTTTCTTTAATTGCCTAAGATTTTATCTTAAAATACAAGAACTTTTCGTGGTTCTTGTCAATTTTTGTTGGTTTTCATCTAATGAACTTATTTCAGTCAGCTAGATCTTTCTTCTTCAAAGCAAAAAGATTTTATCTTCAAATACAAGAACTTTTCGTGGTTTTGATGGTTTTCAGCAAATGAACATATTTCAGCGAGCTGGAAGATTTTTCCTGAATAGAGTAAGATTTTATCTTAAAATACAAGAACTTTTCGTGGTTCTTGTCAATTTTTGTTGGTTTTCATCTAATGAACTTATTTCAGTCAGCTCGATCTATCTTCGTCAAAACAAAAAGATTTTATCTTCAAATACAAGAACTTTTCGTGGTTTTGTTGGTTTTCAGCAAATGAACATAATTCAGCGAACTGGAAGTTTTTTCCTTAATAGAGCAAGATTTTATCTTAAAATACAAGAACTTTTCGTGGTTCTTGTCAATTTTTGTTGGTTTTCATCTAATGAACTTATTTCAGTCAGCTAGATCTTTCTTCTTCAAAGCAAAAAGATATTATCTTCAAATACAAGAACTTTTCGTGGTTTTGATGGTTTTCAGCAAATGAACATATTTCAGCGAGCTGGAAATTTTTTCCTTAATAGAGTAAGATTTTATCTTAAAATACAATACCTTTTCGTGGTTCTTGTCAATTTTTGTTGGTTTTCATCTAATGAACTTATTTCAGTCAGCTAGATCTTTCTTCTTCAAAGAAAAAAGATTTTATCTTCAAATACAAGAACTTTTCGTGGTTTTGTTGGTTTTCAGCAAATGAACATATTTCAGCGAGCTGGGAGTTTTTTCTTTAATAGCGTAAGATTTTATCTTAAAATACAAGAACTTTTCGTGGTTCTTGTCAATTTTTGTTGGTTTTCATCTAATGAACTTATTTCAGTCAGCTAGATCTTTCTTCTTCAAAGCAAAAAGATTTTATCTTCAAATACAAGAACTTTTCGTGGTTTTGATGGTTTTCAGCAAATGAACAGATTTCAGCGAGCTGGAAGTTTTTTCTTTAATTGCCTAAGATTTTATCTTAAAATACAAGAACTTTTCGTGGTTCTTGTCAATTTTTGTTGGTTTGCATCTAATGAACTTATTTCAGTCAGCTAGATCTTTCTTCTTCAAAGCAAAATGATTTTATCTTCAAATACAAGAACTTTTCGTCGTTTTGATGGTTTTCAGCAAATGTACAGATTTCAGCGAGCTGGAAGTTTTTTCTTTAATAGCGTAAGATTTTATCTTAAAATACAAGAACTTTTCGTGGTTCTTGTCAATTTTTGTTGGTTTGCATCTAATGAACTTATTTCAGTCAGCTAGATCTTTCTTCTTCAAAGCAAAATGATTTTATCTTCAAATACAAGAACTTTTCGTGGTTTTGATGGTTTTCAGCAAATGAACATAATTCAGCGAGCTGCAAGTTTTTTCCTTAATAGAGTAAGATTTTATCTTAAAATACAAGAACTTTTCGTGGTTCTTGTCAATTTTTGTTGGTTTTCATCTAATGAACTTATTTCAGTCAGCTCGATCTTTCTTCTTCAAAGCAAAATGATTTTATCTTCAAATACAAGAACTTTTCGTCGTTTTGATGGTTTTCAGCAAATGAACATATTTCAGCGAGCTGGAAGTTTTTTCCTTAATAGAGTAAGATTTTATCTTAAAATACAAGAACTTTTCGTGGTTCTTGTCAATTTTTGTTGGTTTTCATCTGATGAACTTATTTCAGTCAGCTAGATCTTTCTTCTTCAAAGAAAAAAGATTTTATCTTCAAATACAAGAACTTTTCGTGGTTTTGATGGTTTTCAGCAAATGAACATATTTAAGCGAGCTGGAAGTTTTTTCTTTAATAGCGTAAGATTTTATCTTAAAATACAAGAACTTTTCGTGGTTCTTGTCAATTTTTGTTGATTTTCATCTAATGAACTTATTTCAGTCAGCTAGATCTTTCTTCTTCAAAGCAAAAAGATTTTATCTTCAAATACAAGAACTTTTCGTGGTTTTGATGGTTTTCAGCAAATGAACAGATTTCAGCGAGCTGGAAGTTTTGTCTTTAATTGCCTAAGATTTTATCTTAAAATACAAGAACTTTTCGTGGTTCTTGTCAATTTTTGTTGGTTTTCATCTAATGAACTTATTTCAGTCAGCTAGATCTTTCTTCTTCAAAGCAAAAAGATATTATCTTCAAATACAAGAACTTTTCGTGGTTTTGATGGTTTTCAGCAAATGAACATAATTCAGCGAGCTGCAAGTTTTTTCCTTAATAGAGTAAGATTTTATCTTAAAATACAAGAACTTTTCGTGGTTCTTGTCAATTTTTGTTGGTTTTCATCTGATGAACTTATTTCAGTCAGCTGGATCTTTCTTCTTCAAAGAAAAAAGATTTTATCTTCAAATACAAGAACTTTTCGTGGTTTTGTTGGTTTTCAGCAAATGAACATATTTCAGCGAGCTGGGAGTTTTTTCTTTAATAGCGTAAGATTTTATCTTAAAATACAAGAACTTTTCGTGGTTCTTGTCAATTTTTGTTGGTTTTCATCTAATGAACTTATTTCGGTCAGCAAGATCTTTCTTCTTCAAAGCAAAAAGATTTTACCATCAAATACAAGAACTTTTCGTGGTTTTGTTGGTTTTCAGCAAATGAACATAATTCAGCGAACTGGAAGTTTTTTCCTAAATAGAGCAAGATTTTATCTTAAAATACAAGAACTTTTCGTGGTTCTTGTCAATTTTTGTTGGTTTTCATCTAATGAACTTATTTCAGTCAGCTAGATCTTTCTTCTTCAAAGCAAAAAGATTTTATCTTCAAATACAAGAACTTTTCGTGGTTTTGATGGTTTTCAGCAAATGAACAGATTTCAGCGAGCTGGAAGTTTTTTCTTTAATTGCCTAAGATTTTATCTTAAAATACAAGAACTTTTCGTGGTTCTTGTCAATTTTTGTTGGTTTTCATCTAATGAACTTATTTCAGTCAGCGAGATCTTTCTTCTTCAAAGCAAAAAGATTTTATCTTCAAATACAAGAACTTTTCGTGGTTTTGATGGTTTTCAGCAAATGAACATATTTCAGCGAGCTGGAAGTTTTTTCCTGAATAGAGTAAGATTTTATCTTAAAATACAAGAACTTTTCGTGGTTCTTGTCAATTTTTGTTGGTTTTCATCTAATGAACTTATTTCAGTCAGCTAGATCTATCTTCGTCAAAACAAAAAGATTTTATCTTCAAATACAAGAACTTTTCGTGGTTTTGTTGGTTTTCAGCAAATGAACATAATTCAGCGAACTGGAAGTTTTTTCCTTAATAGAGCAAGATTTTATCTTAAAATACAAGAACTTTTCGTGGTTCTTGTCAATTTTTGTTGGTTTTCATCTAATGAACTTATTTCAGTCAGCTAGATCTTTCTTCTTCAAAGCAAAAAGATATTATCTTCAAATACAAGAACTTTTCGTGGTTTTGATGGTTTTCAGCAAATGAACATATTTCAGCGAGCTGGAAATTTTTTCCTTAATAGAGTAAGATTTTATCTTAAAATACAATACCTTTTCGTGGTTCTTGTCAATTTTTGTTGGTTTTCATCTAATGAACTTATTTCAGTCAGCTAGATCTTTCTTCTTCAAAGAAAAAAGATTTTATCTTCAAATACAAGAACTTTTCGTGGTTTTGTTGGTTTTCAGCAAATGAACATATTTCAGCGAGCTGGGAGTTTTTTCTTTAATAGCGTAAGATTTTATCTTAAAATACAAGAACTTTTCGTGGTTCTTGTCAATTTTTGTTGGTTTTCATCTGATGAACTTATTTCAGTCAGCTAGATCTTTCTTCTTCAAAGCAAAAAGATTTTATCTTCAAATACAAGAACTTTTCGTGGTTTTGATGGTTTTCAGCAAATGAACATAATTCAGCGAGCTGCAAGTTTTTTCCTTAATAGAGTAAGATTTTATCTTAAAATACAAGAACTTTTCGTGGTTCTTGTCAATTTTTGTTGGTTTTCATCTGATGAACTTATTTCAGTCAGCTAGATCTTTCTTCTTCAAAGCAAAAAGATTTTATCTTCAAATACAAGAACTTTTCGTGGTTTTGATGGTTTTCAGCAAATGAACAGATTTCAGCGAGCTGGAAGTTTTTTCTTTAATTGCCTAAGATTTTATCTTAAAATACAAGAACTTTTCGTGGTTCTTGTCAATTTTTGTTGGTTTTCATCTAATGAACTTATTTCAGTCAGCTAGATCTTTCTTCTTCAAAGCAAAAAGATTTTATCTTCAAATACAAGAACTTTTCGTGGTTTTGATGGTTTTCAGCAAATGAACATATTTCAGCGAGCTGGAAGTTTTTTCCTGAATAGAGTAAGATTTTATCTTAAAATACAAGAACTTTTCGTGGTTCTTGTCAATTTTTGTTGGTTTTCATCTAATGAACTTATTTCAGTCAGCTAGATCTATCTTCGTCAAAACAAAAAGATTTTATCTTCAAATACAAGAACTTTTCGTGGTTTTGTTGGTTTTCAGCAAATGAACATAATTCAGCGAACTGGAAGTTTTTTCCTTAATAGAGCAAGATTTTATCTTAAAATACAAGAACTTTTCGTGGTTCTTGTCAATTTTTGTTGGTTTTCATCTAATGAACTTATTTCAGTCAGCTAGATCTTTCTTCTTCAAAGCAAAAAGATATTATCTTCAAATACAAGAACTTTTCGTGGTTTTGATGGTTTTCAGCAAATGAACATATTTCAGCGAGCTGGAGATTTTTTCCTTAATAGAGTAAGATTTTATCTTAAAATACAATACCTTTTCGTGGTTCTTGTCAATTTTTGTTGGTTTTCATCTAATGAACTTATTTCAGTCAGCTAGATCTTTCTTCTTCAAAGAAAAAAGATTTTATCTTCAAATACAAGAACTTTTCGTGGTTTTGTTGGTTTTCAGCAAATGAACATATTTCAGCGAGCTGGGAGTTTTTTCTTTAATAGCGTAAGATTTTATCTTAAAATACAAGAACTTTTCGTGGTTCTTGTCAATTTTTGTTGGTTTTCATCTAATGAACTTATTTCAGTCAGCTAGATCTTTCTTCTTCAAAGCAAAAAGATTTTATCTTCAAATACAAGAACTTTTCGTGGTTTTGATGGTTTTCAGCAAATGAACAGATTTCAGCGAGCTGGTAGTTTTTTCTTTAATTGCCTAAGATTTTATCTTAAAATACAAGAACCTTTCGTGGTTCTTGTCAATTTTTGTTGGTTTTCATCCAATGAACTTATTTCAGTCAGCTAGATCTATCTTCGTCAAAACAAAAAGATTTTATCTTCAAATACAAGAACTTTTCGTGGTTTTGTTGGTTTTCAGCAAATGAACATAATTCAGCGAACTGGAAGTTTTTTCCTTAATAGAGTAAGATTTTATCTTAAAATACAAGAACTTTTCGTGGTTCTTGTCAATTTTTGTTGGTTTTCATCTAATGAACTTATTTCAGTCAGCTAGATCTTTCTTCTTCAAAGCAAAAAGATATTATCTTCAAATACAAGAACTTTTCGTGGTTTTGATGGTTTTCAGCAAATGAACATATTTCAGCGAGCTGGAAATTTTTTCCTTAATAGAGTAAGATTTTATCTTAAAATACAATACCTTTTCGTGGTTCTTGTCAATTTTTGTTGGTTTTCATCTAATGAACTTATTTCAGTCAGCTAGATCTTTCTTCTTCAAAGAAAAAAGATTTTATCTTCAAATACAAGAACTTTTCGTGGTTTTGTTGGTTTTCAGCAAATGAACATATTTCAGCGAGCTGGGAGTTTTTTCTTTAATAGCGTAAGATTTTATCTTAAAATACAAGAACTTTTCGTGGTTCTTGTCAATTTTTGTTGGTTTTCATCTGATGAACTTATTTCAGTCTGCTAGATCTTTCTTCTTCAAATCAAAAAGATTTTATCTTCAAATACAAGAACTTTTCGTGGTTTTGATGGTTTTCAGCAAATGAACAGATTTCAGCGAGCTGGAAGTTTTTTCTTTAATTGCCTAAGATTTTATCTTAAAATACAAGAACTTTTCGTGGTTCTTGTCAATTTTTGTTGGTTTTCATCTAATGAACTTATTTCAGTCAGCTAGATCTTTCTTCTTCAAAGCAAAAAGATTTTATCTTCAAATACAAGAACTTTTCGTGGTTTTGATGGTTTTCAGCAAATGAACAGATTTCAGCGAGCAGGAAGTTTTTTCCTGAATAGAGTAAGATTTTATCTTAAAATACAAGAACTTTTCGTGGTTCTTGTCAATTTTTGTTGGTTTTCATCTAATGAACTTATTTCAGTCAGCTCGATCTTTCTTCTTCAAAGCAAAATGATTTTATCTTCAAATACAAGAACTTTTCGTCGTTTTGATGGTTTTCAGCAAATGAACATATTTCAGCGAGCTGGAAGTTTTTTCCTTAATAGAGTAAGATTTTATCTTAAAATACAAGAACTTTTCGTGGTTCTTGTCAATTTTTGTTGGTTTTCATCTGATGAACTTATTTCAGTCAGCTGGATCTTTCTTCTTCAAAGAAAAAAGATTTTATCTTCAAATACAATAACTTTTCGTGGTTTTGTTGGTTTTCAGCAAATGAACATATTTCAGCGAGCTGGAAGTTTTTTCTTTAATAGCGTGAGATTTTATCTTAAAATACAAGAAGTTTTCGTGGTTCTTGTCAATTTTTGTTGATTTTCATCTAGTGAACTTATTTCAGTCAGCTAGATCTTTCTTCTTCAAAGCAAAAAGATTTTATCTTCAAATACAAGAACTTTTCGTGGTTTTGATGGTTTTCAGCAAATGAACAGATTTCAGCGAGCTGGAAGTTTTTTCTTTAATTGCCTAAGATTTTATCTTAAAATACAAGAACTTTTCGTGGTTCTTGTCAATTTTTGTTGGTTTTCATCTAATGAACTTATTTCAGTCAGCTAGATCTTTCTTCTTCAAAGCAAAATGATTTTATCTTCAAATACAAGAACTTTTCGTGGTTTTGATGGTTTTCAGCAAATGAACATAATTCAGCGAGCTGCAAGTTTTTTCCTTAATAGAGTAAGATTTTATCTTAAAATACAAGAACTTTTCGTGGTTCTTGTCAATTTTTGTTGGTTTTCATCTAATGAACTTATTTCAGTCAGCTAGATCTTTCTTCAAAGCAAAAAGATTTTATCTTCAAATACAAGAACTTTTCGTGGTTTTGATGGTTTTCAGCAAATGAACAGATTTCAGCGAGCTGGGAGTTTTTTCTTTAATTGCCTAAGATTTTATCTTAAAATACAAGAACCTTTCGTGGTTCTTGTCAATTTTTGTTGGTTTTCATCCAATGAACTTATTTCAGTCAGCTAGATCTATCTTCGTCAAAGCAAAAAGATTTTATCTTCAAATACAAGAACTTTTCGTGGTTTTGTTGGTTTTCAGCAAATGAACATAATTCAGCGAACTGGAAGTTTTTTCCTAAATAGAGCAAGATTTTATCTTAAAATACAAGAACTTTTCGTGGTTCTTGTCAATTTTTGTTGGTTTTCATCTAATGAACTTATTTCAGTCAGCTAGATCTTTCTTCTTCAAAGCAAAAAGATTTTATCTTCAAATACAAGAACTTTTCGTGGTTTTGATGGTTTTCAGCAAATGAACATATTTCAGCGAGCTGGAAGTTTTTTCTTTAATAGCGGAAGATTTTATCTTAAAATACAAGAACTTTTCGTGGTTCTTGTCAATTTTTGTTGGTTTTCATCTAATGAACTTATTTCAGTCAGCTGGATCTTTCTTCTTCAAAGCAATAAGATTTTATCTTCAAATACAAGAACTTTTCGTGGTTTTGATGGTTTTCAGCAAATGAACAGATTTCAGCGAGCTGGAAGTTTTTTCTTTAATTGCCTAAGATTTTATCTTAAAATACAAGAACTTTTCGTGGTTCTTGTCAATTTTTGTTGGTTTTCATCTAATAAACTTATTTCAGTCAGCTAGATCTTTCTTCTTCAAAGCAAAATGATTTTATCTTCAAATACAAGAACTTTTCGTGGTTTTGATGGTTTTCAGCAAATGAACATATTTCAGCGAGCTGGAAGTTTTTTCCTTAATAGAGTAAGATTTTATCTTAAAATACAAGAACTTTTCGTGGTTCTTGTCAATTTTTGTTGGTTTTCATCTGATGAACTTATTTCAGTCAGCTGGATCTTTCTTCTTCAAAGCAAAAAGATTTTACCTTCAAATACAAGAACTTTTCGTGGTTTTGATGGTTTTGAGCAAATGAACATATTTCAGCGAGCTGGAAGTTTTTTCTTTAATAGCGTAAGATTTTATCTTAAAATACAAGAACTTTTCGTGGTTCTTGTCAATTTTTGTTGGTTTTCATCTAATGAACTTATTTCAGTCAGCTAGATCTTTCTTCTTCAAAGCAAAAAGATTTTATCTTCAAATACAAGAACTTTTCGTGGTTTTGATGGTTTTCAGCAAATGAACAGATTTCAGCGAGCTGGAAGTTTTTTCTTTAATTGCCTAAGATTTTATCTTAAAATACAAGAACTTTTCGTGGTTCTTGTCAATTTTTGTTGGTTTTCATCTAATGAACTTATTTCAGTCAGCTGGATCTTTCTTCTTCAAAGCAAAAAGATTTTATCTTCAAATACAAGAACTTTTCGTGGTTTTGATGGTTTTCAGCAAATGAACATAATTCAGCGAGCTGCAAGTTTTTTCCTTAATAGAGTAAGATTTTATCTTAAAATACAAGAACTTTTCGTGGTTCTTGTCAATTTTTGTTGGTTTTCATCTAATGAACTTATTTCAGTCAGCTAGATCTTTCTTCTTCAAAGCAAAATGATTTTATCTTCAAATACAAGAACTTTTCGTCGTTTTGATGGTTTTCAGCAAATGAACATATTTCAGCGAGCTGGAAGTTTTTTCCTTAATAGAGTAAGATTTTATCTTAAAATACAAGAACTTTTCGTGGTTCTTGTCAATTTTTGTTGGTTTTCATCGAATGAACTTATTTCAGTCAGCTGGATCTTTCTTCTTCAAAGAAAAAAGATTTTATCTTCAAATACAAGAACTTTTCGTGGTTTTGTTGGTTTTCAGCAAATGAACATAATTCAGCGAACTGGAAGTTTTTTCCTAAATAGAGCAAGATTTTATCTTAAAATACAAGAACTTTTCGTGGTTCTTGTCAATTTTTGTTGGTTTTCATCTAATGAACTTATTTCAGTCAGCTAGATCTTTCTTCTTCAAAGCAAAAAGATTTTATCTTCAAATACAAGAACTTTTCGTGGTTTTGATGGTTTTCAGCAAATGAACATATTTCAGCGAGCTGGAAGTTTTTTCTTTAATAGCGGAAGATTTTATCTTAAAATACAAGAACTTTTCGTGGTTCTTGTCAATTTTTGTTGGTTTTCATCGAATGAACTTATTTCAGTCAGCTGGATCTTTCTTCTTCAAAGCAATAAGATTTTATCTTCAAATACAAGAACTTTTCGTGGTTTTGATGGTTTTCAGCAAATGAACAGATTTCAGCGAGCTGGAAGTTTTTTCTTTAATTGCCTAAGATTTTATCTTAAAATACAAGAACTTTTCGTGGTTCTTGTCAATTTTTGTTGGTTTTCATCTAATGAACTTATTTCAGTCAGCTAGATCTTTCTTCTTCAAAGCAAAATGATTTTATCTTCAAATACAAGAACTTTTCGTGGTTTTGATGGTTTTCAGCAAATGAACATATTTCAGCGAGCTGGAAGTTTTTTCCTTAATAGAGTAAGATTTTATCTTAAAATACAAGAACTTTTCGTGGTTCTTGTCAATTTTTGTTGGTTTTCATCTGATGAACTTATTTCAGTCAGCTGGATCTTTCTTCTTCAAAGCAAAAAGATTTTACCTTCAAATACAAGAACTTTTCGTGGTTTTGATGGTTTTGAGCAAATGAACATATTTCAGCGAACTGGAAGTTTTTTCTTTAATAGCGTAAGATTTTATCTTAAAATACAAGAACTTTTCGTGGTTCTTGTCAATTTTTGTTGGTTTTCATCTAATGAACTTATTTCAGTCAGCTAGATCTTTCTTCTTCAAAGCAAAAAGATTTTATCTTCAAATACAAGAACTTTTCGTGGTTTTGATGGTTTTCAGCAAATGAACATATTTCAGCGAGCTGGAAGTTTTTTCCTGAATAGAGTAAGATTTTATCTTAAAATACAAGAACTTTTCGTGGTTCTTGTCAATTTTTGTTGGTTTTCATCTAATGAACTTATTTCAGTCAGCTAGATCTTTCTTCTTCAAAGCAAAAAGATTTTATCTTCAAATACAAGAACTTTTCGTGGTTTTGATGGTTTTCAGCAAATGAACAGATTTCAGCGAGCTGGAAGTTTTTTCTTTAATTGCCTAAGATTTTATCTTAAAATACAAGAACTTTTCGTGGTTCTTGTCAATTTTTGTTGGTTTTCATCTAATGAACTTATTTCAGTCAGCTGGATCTTTCTTCTTCAAAGCAAAAAGATTTTATCTTCAAATACAAGAACTTTTCGTGGTTTTGATGGTTTTCAGCAAATGAACATAATTCAGCGAGCTGCAAGTTTTTTCCTTAATAGAGTAAGATTTTATCTTAAAATACAAGAACTTTTCGTGGTTCTTGTCAATTTTTGTTGGTTTTCATCTAATGAACTCATTTCAGTCAGCTTGATCTTTCTTCTTCAAAGCAAAATGATTTTATCTTCAAATACAAGAACTTTTCGTCGTTTTGATGGTTTTCAGCAAATGAACATATTTCAGCGAGCTGGAAGTTTTTTCCTTAATAGAGTAAGATTTTATCTTAAAATACAAGAACTTTTCGTGGTTCTTGTCAATTTTTGTTGGTTTTCATCGAATGAACTTATTTCAGTCAGCTGGATCTTTCTTCTTCAAAGAAAAAAGATTTTATCTTCAAATACAAGAACTTTTCGTGGTTTTGTTGGTTTTCAGCAAATGAACATATTTCAGCGAGCTGGGAGTTTTTTCTTTAATAGCGTAAGATTTTATCTTAAAATACAAGAACTTTTCGTGGTTCTTGTCAATTTTTGTTGGTTTTCATCTAATGAACTTATTTCAGTCAGCAAGATCTTTCTTCTTCAAAGCAAAAAGATTTTATCTTCAAATACAAGAACTTTTCGTGGTTTTGATGGTTTTCAGCAAATGAACATATTTCAGCGAGCTGGAAGTTTTTTCTTTAATAGCCTAAGATTTTATCTTAAAATACAAGAACTTTTCGTGGTTCTTGTCAATTTTTGTTGGTTTTCATCTAATGAACTTATTTCAGTCAGCTAGATCTATCTTCGTCAAAGCAAAAAGATTTTATCTTCAAATACAAGAAGTTTTGGTGGTTTTGTTGGTTTTCAGCAAATGAACATAATTCAGCGAACTGGAAGTTTTTTCCTTAATAGAGTAAGATTTTATCTTAAAATACAAGAACTTTTCGTGGTTCTTGTCAATTTTTGTTGGTTTTCATCTAATGAACTTATTTCAGTCAGCTAGATCTTTCTTCTTCAAAGCAAAAAGATTTTATCTTCAAATACAAGAACTTTTCGTGGTTTTGATGGTTTTCAGCAAATGAACATATTTCAGCGAGCTGGAAGTTTTTTCCTGAATAGAGTAAGATTTTATCTTAAAATACAAGAACTTTTCGTGGTTCTTGTCAATTTTTGTTGGTTTTCATCTAATGAACTTATTTCAGTCAGCTGGATCTTTCTTCTTCAAAGAAAAAAGATTTTATCTTCAAATACAAGAACTTTTCGTGGTTTTGTTGGTTTTCAGCAAATGAACATATTTCAGCGAGCTGGGAGTTTTTTCTTTAATAGCGTAAGATTTTATCTTAAAATACAAGAACTTTTCGTGGTTCTTGTCAATTTTTGTTGGTTTTCATCTAATGAACTTATTTCAGTCAGCAAGATCTTTCTTCTTCAAAGCAAAAAGATTTTATCTTCAAATACAAGAACTTTTCGTGGTTTTGTTGGTTTTCAGCAAATGAACATATTTCAGCGAGCTGGGAGTTTTTTCTTTAATAGCGTAAGATTTTATCTTAAAATACAAGAACTTTTCGTGGTTCTTGTCAATTTTTGTTGGTTTTCATCTAATGAACTTATTTCAGTCAGCTAGATCTTTCTTCTTCAAAGCAAAATGATTTTATCTTCAAATACAAGAACTTTTCGTCGTTTTGATGGTTTTCAGCAAATGAACATATTTCAGCGAGCTGGAAGTTTTTTCCTTAATAGAGTAAGATTTTATCTTAAAATACAAGAACTTTTCGTGGTTCTTGTCAATTTTTGTTGGTTTTCATCGAATGAACTTATTTCAGTCAGCTGGATCTTTCTTCTTCAAAGAAAAAAGATTTTATCTTCAAATACAAGAACTTTTCGTGGTTTTGTTGGTTTTCAGCAAATGAACATATTTCAGCGAGCTGGGAGTTTTTTCTTTAATAGCGTAAGATTTTATCTTAAAATACAAGAACTTTTCGTGGTTCTTGTCAATTTTTGTTGGTTTTCATCTAATGAACTTATTTCAGTCAGCTAGATCTTTCTTCTTCAAAGCAAAAAGATTTTATCTTCAAATACAAGAACTTTTCGTGGTTTTGATGGTTTTCAGCAAATGAACAGATTTCAGCGAGCTGGAAGTTTTTTCTTTAATAGCCTAAGATTTTATCTTAAAATACAAGAACTTTTCGTGGTTCTTGTCAATTTTTGTTGGTTTTCATCTAATGAACTTATTTCAGTCAGCTAGATCTATCTTCGTCAAAGCAAAAAGATTTTATCTTCAAATACAAGAAGTTTTGGTGGTTTTGTTGGTTTTCAGCAAATGAACATAATTCAGCGAACTGGAAGTTTTTTCCTTAATAGAGTAAGATTTTATCTTAAAATACAAGAACTTTTCGTGGTTCTTGTCAATTTTTGTTGGTTTTCATCTAATGAACTTATTTCAGTCAGCTAGATCTTTCTTCTTCAAAGCAAAAAGATTTTATCTTCAAATACAAGAACTTTTCGTGGTTTTGATGGTTTTCAGCAAATGAACATATTTCAGCGAGCTGGAAGTTTTTTCCTGAATAGAGTAAGATTTTATCTTAAAATACAAGAACTTTTCGTGGTTCTTGTCAATTTTTGTTGGTTTTCATCTAATGAACTTATTTCAGTCAGCTGGATCTTTCTTCTTCAAAGCAAAAAGATTTTATCTTCAAATACAACAACTTTTCGTGGTTTTGATGGTTTTCAGCAAATGAACATAATTCAGCGAGCTGCAAGTTTTTTCCTTAATAGAGTAAGATTTTATCTTAAAATACAAGAACTTTTCGTGGTTCTTGTCAATTTTTGTTGGTTTTCATCTAATGAACTTATTTCAGTCAGCTAGATCTATCTTCGTCAAAGCAAAAAGATTTTATCTTCAAATACAAGAAGTTTTGGTGGTTTTGTTGGTTTTCAGCAAATGAACATAATTCAGCGAACTGGAAGTTTTTTCCTTAATAGAGTAAGATTTTATCTTAAAATACAAGAACTTTTCGTGGTTCTTGTCAATTTTTGTTGGTTTTCATCTAATGAACTTATTTCAGTCAGCTAGATCTTTCTTCTTCAAAGCAAAAAGATTTTATCTTCAAATACAAGAACTTTTCGTGGTTTTGATGGTTTTCAGCAAATGAACATATTTCAGCGAGCTGGAAGTTTTTTCCTGAATAGAGTAAGATTTTATCTTAAAATACAAGAACTTTTCGTGGTTCTTGTCAATTTTTGTTGGTTTTCATCTAATGAACTTATTTCAGTCAGCTGGATCTTTCTTCTTCAAAGCAAAAAGATTTTATCTTCAAATACAACAACTTTTCGTGGTTTTGATGGTTTTCAGCAAATGAACATAATTCAGCGAGCTGCAAGTTTTTTCCTTAATAGAGTAAGATTTTATCTTAAAATACAAGAACTTTTCGTGGTTCTTGTCAATTTTTGTTGGTTTTCATCTAATGAACTTATTTCAGTCAGCTAGATCTTTCTTCTTCAAAGCAAAAAGATTTTATCTTCAAATACAAGAACTTTTCGTGGTTATGATGGTTTTCAACAAATGAACATATTTCAGCGAGCTGGAAGTTTTTTCCTGAATAGAGTAAGATTCTATCTTAAAATACAAGAACTTTTCGTGGTTCTTGTCAATTTTTGTTGGTTTTCATCTAATGAACTTATTTCAGTCAGCTGGATCTTTCTTCTTCAAAGAAAAAAGATTTTATCTTCAAATACAAGAACTTTTCGTGGTTTTGTTGGTTTTCAGCAAATGAACATATTTCAGCGAGCTGGGAGTTTTTTCTTTAATAGCGTAAGATTTTATCTTAAAATACAAGAACTTTTCGTGGTTCTTGTCAATTTTTGTTGGTTTTCATCTAATGAACTTATTTCAGTCAGCAAGATCTTTCTTCTTCAAAGCAAAAAGATTTTATCTTCAAATACAAGAACTTTTCGTGGTTTTGTTGGTTTTCAGCAAATGAACATATTTCAGCGAGCTGGGAGTTTATTCTTTAATAGCGTAAGATTTTATCTTAAAATACAAGAACTTTTCGTGGTTCTTGTCAATTTTTGTTGGTTTTCATCGAATGAACTTATTTCAGTCAGCTGGATCTTTCTTCTTCAAAGAAAAAAGATGTTATCTTCAAATACAAGAACTTTTCGTGGTTTTGTTGGTTTTCAGCAAATGAACATATTTCAGCGAGCTGGGAGTTTTTTCTTTAATAGCGTAAGATTTTATCTTAAAATACAAGAACTTTTCGTGGTTCTTGTCAATTTTTGTTGGTTTTCATCTAATGAACTTATTTCAGTCAGCAAGATCTTTCTTCTTCAAAGCAAAAAGATTTTATCTTCAAATACAAGAACTTTTCGTGGTTTTGATGGTTTTCAGCAAATGAACATATTTCAGCGAGCTGGAAGTTTTTTCTTTAATAGCCTAAGATTTTATCTTAAAATACAAGAACTTTTCGTGGTTCTTGTCAATTTTTGTTGGTTTTCATCTAATGAACTTATTTCAGTCAGCTAGATCTATCTTCGTCAAAGCAAAAAGATTTTATCTTCAAATACAAGAAGTTTTGGTGGTTTTGTTGGTTTTCAGCAAATGAACATAATTCAGCGAACTGGAAGTTTTTTCCTTAATAGAGTAAGATTTTATCTTAAAATACAAGAACTTTTCGTGGTTCTTGTCAATTTTTGTTGGTTTTCATCTAATGAACTTATTTCAGTCAGCTAGATCTTTCTTCTTCAAAGCAAAAAGATTTTATCTTCAAATACAAGAACTTTTCGTGGTTTTGATGGTTTTCAGCAAATGAACATATTTCAGCGAGCTGGAAGTTTTTTCCTGAATAGAGTAAGATTTTATCTTAAAATACAAGAACTTTTCGTGGTTCTTGTCAATTTTTGTTGGTTTTCATCTAATGAACTTATTTCAGTCAGCTGGATCTTTCTTCTTCAAAGAAAAAAGATTTTATCTTCAAATACAAGAACTTTTCGTGGTTTTGTTGGTTTTCAGCAAATGAACATATTTCAGCGAGCTGGGAGTTTTTTCTTTAATAGCGTAAGATTTTATCTTAAAATACAAGAACTTTTCGTGGTTCTTGTCAATTTTTGTTGGTTTTCATCCAATGAACTTATTTCAGTCAGCAAGATCTTTCTTCTTCAAAGCAAAAAGATTTTATCTTCAAATACAAGAACTTTTCGTGGTTTTGTTGGTTTTCAGCAAATGAACATATTTCAGCGAGCTGGGAGTTTTTTCTTTAATAGCGTAAGATTTTATCTTAAAATACAAGAACTTTTCGTGGTTCTTGTCAATTTTTGTTGGTTTTCATCTAATGAACTTATTTCAGTCAGCTAGATCTTTCTTCTTCAAAGCAAAATGATTTTATCTTCAAATACAAGAACTTTTCGTCGTTTTGATGGTTTTCAGCAAATGAACATATTTCAGCGAGCTGGAAGTTTTTTCCTTAATACAGTAAGATTTTATCTTAAAATACAAGAACTTTTCGTGGTTCTTGTCAATTTTTGTTGGTTTTCATCGAATGAACTTATTTCAGTCAGCTGGATCTTTCTTCTTCAAAGAAAAAAGATTTTATCTTCAAATACAAGAACTTTTCGTGGTTTTGTTGGTTTTCAGCAAATGAACATATTTCAGCGAGCTGGGAGTTTTTTCTTTAATAGCGTAAGATTTTATCTTAAAATACAAGAACTTTTCGTGGTTCTTGTCAATTTTTGTTGGTTTTCATCTAATGAACTTATTTCAGTCAGCAAGATCTTTCTTCTTCAAAGCAAAAAGATTTTATCTTCAAATACAAGAACTTTTCGTGGTTTTGATGGTTTTCAGCAAATGAACATATTTCAGCGAGCTGGAAGTTTTTTCTTTAATAGCCTAAGATTTTATCTTAAAATACAAGAACTTTTCGTGGTTCTTGTCAATTTTTGTTGGTTTTCATCTAATGAACTTATTTCAGTCAGCTAGATCTATCTTCGTCAAAGCAAAAAGATTTTATCTTCAAATACAAGAAGTTTTGGTGGTTTTGTTGGTTTTCAGCAAATGAACATAATTCAGCGAACTGGAAGTTTTTTCCTTAATAGAGTAAGATTTTATCTTAAAATACAAGAACTTTTCGTGGTTCTTGTCAATTTTTGTTGGTTTTCATCTAATGAACTTATTTCAGTCAGCTGGATCTTTCTTCTTCAAAGAAAAAAGATTTTATCTTCAAATACAAGAACTTTTCGTGGTTTTGTTGGTTTTCAGCAAATGAACATATTTCAGCGAGCTGGGAGTTTTTTCTTTAATAGCGTAAGATTTTATCTTAAAATACAAGAACTTTTCGTGGTTCTTGTCAATTTTTGTTGGTTTTCATCTAATGAACTTATTTCAGTCAGCAAGATCTTTCTTCTTCAAAGCAAAAAGATTTTATCTTCAAATACAAGAACTTTTCGTGGTTTTGTTGGTTTTCAGCAAATGAACATATTTCAGCGAGCTGGGAGTTTTTTCTTTAATAGCGTAAGATTTTATCTTAAAATACAAGAACTTTTCGTGGTTCTTGTCAATTTTTGTTGGTTTTCATCTAATGAACTTATTTCAGTCAGCTAGATCTTTCTTCTTCAAAGCAAAATGATTTTATCTTCAAATACAAGAACTTTTCGTCGTTTTGATGGTTTTCAGCAAATGAACATATTTCAGCGAGCTGGAAGTTTTTTCCTTCATAGAGTAAGATTTTATCTTAAAATACAAGAACTTTTCGTGGTTCTTGTCAATTTTTGTTGGTTTTCATCGAATGAACTTATTTCAGTCAGCTGGATCTTTCTTCTTCAAAGCAAAAAGATTTTATCTTCAAATACAAGAACTTTTCGTGGTTTTGTTGGTTTTCAGCAAATGAACATATTTCAGCGAGCTGGGAGTTTTTTCTTTAATAGCGTAAGATTTTATCTTAAAATACAAGAACTTTTCGTGGTTCTTGTCAATTTTTGTTGGTTTTCATCTAATGAACTTATTTCAGTCAGCAAGATCTTTCTTCTTCAAAGCAAAAAGATTTTATCTTCAAATACAAGAACTTTTCGTGGTTTTGATGGTTTTCAGCAAATGAACATATTTCAGCGAGCTGGAAGTTTTTTCTTTAATAGCCTAAGATTTTATCTTAAAATACAAGAACTTTTCGTGGTTCTTGTCAATTTTTGTTGGTTTTCATCTAATGAACTTATTTCAGTCAGCTAGATCTATCTTCGTCAAAGCAAAAAGATTTTATCTTCAAATACAAGAAGTTTTGGTGGTTTTGTTGGTTTTCAGCAAATGAACATAATTCAGCGAACTGGAAGTTTTTTCCTTAATAGAGTAAGATTTTATCTTAAAATACAAGAACTTTTCGTGGTTCTTGTCAATTTTTGTTGGTTTTCATCTAATGAACTTATTTCAGTCAGCTCGATCTTTCTTCTTCAAAGCAAAACGATTTTATCTTCAAATACAAGAACTTTTCGTGGTTTTGATGGTTTTCAGCAAATGAACATATTTCAGCGAGCTGGAAGTTTTTTCCTGAATAGAGTAAGATTTTATCTTAAAATACAAGAACTTTTCGTGGTTCTTGTCAATTTTTGTTGGTTTTCATCTAATGAACTTATTTCAGTCAGCTGGATCTTTCTTCTTCAAAGAAAAAAGATTTTATCTTCAAATACAAGAACTTTTCGTGGTTTTGTTGGTTTTCAGCAAATGAACATATTTCAGCGAGCTGGGAGTTTTTTCTTTAATAGCGTAAGATTTTATCTTAAAATACAAGAACTTTTCGTGGTTCTTGTCAATTTTTGTTGGTTTTCATCTAATGAACTTATTTCAGTCAGCAAGATCTTTCTTCTTCAAAGCAAAAAGATTTTATCTTCAAATACAAGAACTTTTCGTGGTTTTGTTGGTTTTCAGCAAATGAACATATTTCAGCGAGCTGGGAGTTTTTTCTTTAATAGCGTAAGATTTTATCTTAAAATACAAGAACTTTTCGTGGTTCTTGTCAATTTTTGTTGGTTTTCATCTAATGAACTTATTTCAGTCAGCTAGATCTTTCTTCTTCAAAGCAAAATGATTTTATCTTCAAATACAAGAACTTTTCGTCGTTTTGATGGTTTTCAGCAAATGAACATATTTCAGCGAGCTGGAAGTTTTTTCCTTAATAGAGTAAGATTTTATCTTAAAATACAAGAACTTTTCGTGGTTCTTGTCAATTTTTGTTGGTTTTCATCGAATGAACTTATTTCAGTCAGCTGGATCTTTCTTCTTCAAAGCAAAAAGATTTTATCTTCAAATACAAGAACTTTTCGTGGTTTTGTTGGTTTTCAGCAAATGAACATATTTCAGCGAGCTGGGAGTTTTTTCTTTAATAGCGTAAGATTTTATCTTAAAATACAAGAACTTTTCGTGGTTCTTGTCAATTTTTGTTGGTTTTCATCTAATGAACTTATTTCAGTCAGCAAGATCTTTCTTCTTCAAAGCAAAAAGATTTTATCTTCAAATACAAGAACTTTTCGTGGTTTTGATGGTTTTCAGCAAATGAACATATTTCAGCGAGCTGGAAGTTTTTTCTTTAATAGCCTAAGATTTTATCTTAAAATACAAGAACTTTTCGTGGTTCTTGTCAATTTTTGTTGGTTTTCATCTAATGAACTTATTTCAGTCAGCTAGATCTATCTTCGTCAAAGCAAAAAGATTTTATCTTCAAATACAAGAAGTTTTGGTGGTTTTGTTGGTTTTCAGCAAATGAACATAATTCAGCGAACTGGAAGTTTTTTCCTTAATAGAGTAAGATTTTATCTTAAAATACAAGAACTTTTCGTGGTTCTTGTCAATTTTTGTTGGTTTTCATCTAATGAACTTATTTCAGTCAGCAAGATCTTTCTTCTTCAAAGCAAAAAGATTTTATCTTCAAATACAAGAACTTTTCGTGGTTTTGTTGGTTTTCAGCAAATGAACATATTTCAGCGAGCTGGGAGTTTTTTCTTTAATAGCGTAAGATTTTATCTTAAAATACAAGAACTTTTCGTGGTTCTTGTCAATTTTTGTTGGTTTTCATCTAATGAACTTATTTCAGTCAGCTAGATCTTTCTTCTTCAAAGCAAAATGATTTTATCTTCAAATACAAGAACTTTTCGTCGTTTTGATGGTTTTCAGCAAATGAACATATTTCAGCGAGCTGGAAGTTTTTTCCTTAATAGAGTAAGATTTTATCTTAAAATACAAGAACTTTTCGTGGTTCTTGTCAATTTTTGTTGGTTTTCATCGAATGAACTTATTTCAGTCAGCTGGATCTTTCTTCTTCAAAGAAAAAAGATTTTATCTTCAAATACAAGAACTTTTCGTGGTTTTGTTGGTTTTCAGCAAATGAACATATTTCAGCGAGCTGGGAGTTTTTTCTTTAATAGCGTAAGATTTTATCTTAAAATACAAGAACTTTTCATGGTTCTTGTCAATTTTTGTTGGTTTTCATCTAATGAACTTATTTCAGTCAGCTAGATCTATCTTCGTCAAAGCAAAAAGATTTTATCTTCAAATGCAAGAAGTTTTGGTGGTTTTGTTGGTTTTCAGCAAATGAACATAATTCAGCGAACTGGAAGTTTTTTCCTTAATAGAGTAAGATTTTATCTTAAAATACAAGAACTTTTCGTGGTTCTTGTCAATTTTTGTTGGTTTTCATCTAATGAACTTATTTCAGTCAGCTAGATCTTTCTTCTTCAAAGCAAAAAGATTTTATCTTCAAATACAAGAACTTTTCGTGGTTTTGATGGTTTTCAGCAAATGAACATATTTCAGCGAGCTGGAAGTTTTTTCCTGAATAGAGTAAGATTTTATCTTAAAATACAAGAACTTTTCGTGGTTCTTGTCAATTTTTGTTGGTTTTCATCGAATGAACTTATTTCAGTCAGCTGGATCTTTCTTCTTCAAAGCAAAAAGATTTTATCTTCAAATACAAGAACTTTTCGTGGTTTTGTTGGTTTTCAGCAAATGAACATATTTCAGCGAGCTGGGAGTTTTTTCTTTAATAGCGTAAGATTTTATCTTAAAATACAAGAACTTTTCGTGGTTCTTGTCAATTTTTGTTGGTTTTCATCTAATGAACTTATTTCAGTCAGCAAGATCTTTCTTCTTCAAAGCAAAAAGATTTTATCTTCAAATACAAGAACTTTTCGTGGTTTTGATGGTTTTCAGCAAATGAACATATTTCAGCGAGCTGGAAGTTTTTTCTTTAATAGCCTAAGATTTTATCTTAAAATACAAGAACTTTTCGTGGTTCTTGTCAATTTTTGTTGGTTTTCATCTAATGAACTTATTTCAGTCAGCTAGATCTATCTTCGTCAAAGCAAAAAGATTTTATCTTCAAATACAAGAAGTTTTGGTGGTTTTGTTGGTTTTCAGCAAATGAACATAATTCAGCGAACTGGAAGTTTTTTCCTTAATAGAGTAAGATTTTATCTTAAAATACAAGAACTTTTCGTGGTTCTTGTCAATTTTTGTTGGTTTTCATCTAATGAACTTATTTCAGTCAGCTAGATCTTTCTTCTTCAAAGCAAAAAGATTTTATCTTCAAATACAAGAACTTTTCGTGGTTTTGATGGTTTTCAGCAAATGAACATATTTCAGCGAGCTGGAAGTTTTTTCCTGAATAGAGTAAGATTTTATCTTAAAATACAAGAACTTTTCGTGGTTCTTGTCAATTTTTGTTGGTTTTCATCTAATGAACTTATTTCAGTCAGCAAGATCTTTCTTCTTCAAAGCAAAAAGATTTTATCTTCAAATACAAGAACTTTTCGTGGTTTTGTTGGTTTTCAGCAAATGAACATATTTCAGCGAGCTGGGAGTTTTTTCTTTAATAGCGTAAGATTTTATCTTAAAATACAAGAACTTTTCGTGGTTCTTGTCAATTTTTGTTGGTTTTCATCTAATGAACTTATTTCAGTCAGCTAGATCTTTCTTCTTCAAAGCAAAATGATTTTATCTTCAAATACAAGAACTTTTCGTCGTTTTGATGGTTTTCAGCAAATGAACATATTTCAGCGAGCTGGAAGTTTTTTCCTTAATAGAGTAAGATTTTATCTTAAAATACAAGAACTTTTCGTGGTTCTTGTCAATTTTTGTTGGTTTTCATCGAATGAACTTATTTCAGTCAGCTGGATCTTTCTTCTTCAAAGAAAAAAGATTTTATCTTCAAATACAAGAACTTTTCGTGGTTTTGTTGGTTTTCAGCAAATGAACATATTTCAGCGAGCTGGGAGTTTTTTCTTTAATAGCGTAAGATTTTATCTTAAAATACAAGAACTTTTCGTGGTTCTTGTCAATTTTTGTTGGTTTTCATCTAATGAACTTATTTCAGTCAGCTAGATCTATCTTCGTCAAAGCAAAAAGATTTTATCTTCAAATGCAAGAAGTTTTGGTGGTTTTGTTGGTTTTCAGCAAATGAACATAATTCAGTGAACTGGAAGTTTTTTCCTTAATAGAGTAAGATTTTATCTTAAAATACAAGAACTTTTCGTGGTTCTTGTCAATTTTTGTTGGTTTTCATCTAATGAACTTATTTCAGTCAGCTAGATCTTTCTTCTTCAAAGCAAAAAGATTTTATCTTCAAATACAAGAACTTTTCGTGGTTTTGCTGGTTTTCAGCAAATGAACATATTTCAGCGAGCTGGAAGTTTTTTCCTGAATAGAGTAAGATTTTATCTTAAAATACAAGAACTTTTCGTGGTTCTTGTCAATTTTTGTTGGTTTTCATCTAATGAACTTATTTCAGTCAGCTGGATCTTTCTTCTTCAAAGAAAAAAGATTTTATCTTCAAATACAAGAACTTTTCGTGGTTTTGTTGGTTTTCAGCAAATGAACATATTTCAGCGAGCTGGGAGTTTTTTCTTTAATAGCGTAAAATTTTATCTTAAAATACAAGAACTTTTCGTGGTTCTTGTCAATTTTTGTTGGTTTTCATCTAATGAACTTATTTCAGTCAGCAAGATCTTTCTTCTTCAAAGCAAAAAGATTTTATCTTCAAATACAAGAACTTTTCGTGGTTTTGTTGGTTTTCAGCAAATGAACATATTTCAGCGAGCTGGGAGTTTTTTCTTTAATAGCGTAAGATTTTATCTTAAAATACAAGAACTTTTCGTGGTTCTTGTCAATTTTTGTTGGTTTTCATCTAATGAACTTATTTCAGTCAGCTAGATCTTTCTTCTTCAAAGCAAAATGATTTTATCTTCAAATACAAGAACTTTTCGTCGTTTTGATGGTTTTCAGCAAATGAACATATTTCAGCGAGCTGGAAGTCTTTTCCTTAATAGAGTAAGATTTTATCTTAAAATACAAGAACTTTTCGTGGTTCTTGTCAATTTTTGTTGGTTTTCATCGAATGAACTTATTTCAGTCAGCTGGATCTTTCTTCTTCAAAGCAAAAAGATTTTATCTTCAAATACAAGAACTTTTCGTGGTTTTGTTGGTTTTCAGCAAATGAACATATTTCAGCGAGCTGGGAGTTTTTTCTTTAATAGCGTAAGATTTTATCTTAAAATACAAGAACTTTTCGTGGTTCTTGTCAATTTTTGTTGGTTTTCATCTAATGAACTTATTTCAGTCAGCAAGATCTTTCTTCTTCAAAGCAAAAAGATTTTATCTTCAAATACAAGAACTTTTCGTGGTTTTGATGGTTTTCAGCAAATGAACATATTTCAGCGAGCTGGAAGTTTTTTCCTGAATAGAGTAAGATTTTATCTTAAAATACAAGAACTTTTCGTGGTTCTTGTCAATTTTTGTTGGTTTTTATCTAATGAACTTATTTCAGTCAGCTGGATCTTTCTTCTTCAAAGCAAAAAGATTTTATCTTCAAATACAACAACTTTTCGTGGTTTTGATGGTTTTCAGCAAATGAACATAATTCAGCGAGCTGCAAGTTTTTTCCTTAATAGAGTAAGATTTTATCTTAAAATACAAGAACTTTTCGTGGTTCTTGTCAATTTTTGTTGGTTTTCATCTAATGAACTTATTTCAGTCAGCTAGATCTTTCTTCTTCAAAGCAAAAAGATTTTATCTTCAAATACAAGAACTTTTCGTGGTTTTGATGGTTTTCAGCAAATGAACATATTTCAGCGAGCTGGAAGTTTTTTCCTGAATAGAGTAAGATTTTATCTTAAAATACAAGAACTTTTCGTGGTTCTTGTCAATTTTTGTTGGTTTTCATCTAATGAACTTATTTCAGTCAGCTGGATCTTTCTTCTTCAAAGAAAAAAGATTTTATCTTCAAATACAAGAACTTTTCGTGGTTTTGTTGGTTTTCAGCAAATGAACATAATTCAGCGAGCTGGGAGTTTTTCCTTTAATAGCGTAAGATTTTATCTTAAAATACAAGAACTTTTCGTGGTTCTTGTCAATTTTTGTTGGTTTTCATCTAATGAACTTATTTCAGTCAGCAAGATCTTTCTTCTTCAAAGCAAAAAGATTTTATCTTCAAATACAAGAACTTTTCGTGGTTTTGTTGGTTTTCAGCAAATGAACATATTTCAGCGAGCTGGGAGTTTTTTCTTTAATAGCGTAAGATTTTATCTTAAAATACAAGAACTTTTCGTGGTTCTTGTCAATTTTTGTTGGTTTTCATCTAATGAACTTATTTCAGTCAGCTAGATCTTTCTTCTTCAAAGCAAAAAGATTTTATCTTCAAATACAAGAACTTTTCGTGGTTTTGATGGTTTTCAGCAAATGAACAGATTTCAGCGAGCTGGAAGTTTTTTCTTTAATTGCCTAAGATTTTATCTTAAAATACAAGAACTTTTCGTGGTTCTTGTCAATTTTTGTTGGTTTTCATCTAATGAACTTATTTCAGTCAGCTAGATCTTTCTTCTTCAAAGCAAAATGATTTTATCTTCAAATACAAGAACTTTTCGTCGTTTTGATGGTTTTCAGCAAATGAACATATTTCAGCGAGCTGGAAGTTTTTTCCTTAATAGAGTAAGATTTTATCTTAAAATACAAGAACTTTTCGTGGTTCTTGTCAATTTTTGTTGGTTTTCATCGAATGAACTTATTTCAGTCAGCTGGATCTTTCTTCTTCAAAGAAAAAAGATTTTATCTTCAAATACAAGAACTTTTCGTGGTTTTGTTGGTTTTCAGCAAATGAACATATTTCAGCGAGCTGGGAGTTTTTTCTTTAATAGCGTAAGATTTTATCTTAAAATACAAGAACTTTTCGTGGTTCTTGTCAATTTTTGTTGGTTTTCATCTAATGAACTTATTTCAGTCAGCAAGATCTTTCTTCTTCAAAGCAAAAAGATTTTATCTTCAAATACAAGAACTTTTCGTGGTTTTGATGGTTTTCAGCAAATGAACATATTTCAGCGAGCTGGAAGTTTTTTCTTTAATAGCCTAAGATTTTATCTTAAAATACAAGAACTTTTCGTGGTTCTTGTCAATTTTTGTTGGTTTTCATCTAATGAACTTATTTCAGTCAGCTAGATCTATCTTCGTCAAAGCAAAAAGATTTTATCTTCAAATACAAGAAGTTTTGGTGGTTTTGTTGGTTTTCAGCAAATGAACATAATTCAGCGAACTGGAAGTTTTTTCCTTAATAGAGTAAGATTTTATCTTAAAATACAAGAACTTTTCGTGGTTCTTGTCAATTTTTGTTGGTTTTCATCTAATGAACTTATTTCAGTCAGCTAGATCTTTCTTCTTCAAAGCAAAAAGATTTTATCTTCAAATACAAGAACTTTTCGTGGTTTTGATGGTTTTCAGCAAATGAACATATTTCAGCGAGCTGGAAGTTTTTTCCTGAATAGAGTAAGATTTTATCTTAAAATACAAGAACTTTTCGTGGTTCTTGTCAATTTTTGTTGGTTTTCATCTAATGAACTTATTTCAGTCAGCTGGATCTTTCTTCTTCAAAGAAAAAAGATTTTATCTTCAAATACAAGAACTTTTCGTGGTTTTGTTGGTTTTCAGCAAATGAACATATTTCAGCGAGCTGGGAGTTTTTTCTTTAATAGCGTAAGATTTTATCTTAAAATACAAGAACTTTTCGTGGTTCTTGTCAATTTTTGTTGGTTTTCATCTAATGAACTTATTTCAGTCAGCAAGATCTTTCTTCTTCAAAGCAAAAAGATTTTATCTTCAAATACAAGAACTTTTCGTGGTTTTGTTGGTTTTCAGCAAATGAACATATTTCAGCGAGCTGGGAGTTTTTTCTTTAATAGCGTAAGATTTTATCTTAAAATACAAGAACATTTCGTGGTTCTTGTCAATTTTTGTTGGTTTTCATCTAATGAACTTATTTCAGTCAGCTAGATCTTTCTTCTTCAAAGCAAAATGATTTTATCTTCAAATACAAGAACTTTTCGTCGTTTTGATGGTTTTCAGCAAATGAACATATTTCAGCGAGCTGGAAGTTTTTTCCTTAATAGAGTAAGATTTTATCTTAAAATACAAGAACTTTTCGTGGTTCTTGTCAATTTTTGTTGGTTTTCATCGAATGAACTTATTTCAGTCAGCTGGATCTTTCTTCTTCAAAGCAAAAAGATTTTATCTTCAAATACAAGAACTTTTCGTGGTTTTGTTGGTTTTCAGCAAATGAACATATTTCAGCGAGCTGGGAGTTTTTTCTTTAATAGCGTAAGATTTTATCTTAAAATACAAGAACATTTCGTGGTTCTTGTCAATTTTTGTTGGTTTTCATCTAATGAACTTATTTCAGTCAGCTAGATCTTTCTTCTTCAAAGCAAAATGATTTTATCTTCAAATACAAGAACTTTTCGTCGTTTTGATGGTTTTCAGCAAATGAACATATTTCAGCGAGCTGGAAGTTTTTTCCTTAATAGAGTAAGATTTTATCTTAAAATACAAGAACTTTTCGTGGTTCTTGTCAATTTTTGTTGGTTTTCATCGAATGAACTTATTTCAGTCAGCTGGATCTTTCTTCTTCAAAGAAAAAAGATTTTATCTTCAAATACAAGAACTTTTCGTGGTTTTGTTGGTTTTCAGCAAATGAACATATTTCAGCGAGCTCGGAGTTTTTTCTTTAATAGCGTAAGATTTTATCTTAAAATACAAGAACTTTTCGTGGTTCTTGTCAATTTTTGTTGGTTTTCATCTAATGAACTTATTTCAGTCAGCAAGATCTTTCTTCTTCAAAGCAAAAAGATTTTATCTTCAAATACAAGAACTTTTCGTGGTTTTGATGGTTTTCAGCAAATGAACATATTTCAGCGAGCTGGAAGTTTTTTCTTTAATAGCCTAAGATTTTATCTTAAAATACAAGAACTTTTCGTGGTTCTTGTCAATTTTTGTTGGTTTTCATCTAATGAACTTATTTCAGTCAGCTGGATCTTTCTTCTTCAAAGAAAAAAGATTTTATCTTCAAATACAAGAACTTTTCGTGGTTTTGTTGGTTTTCAGCAAATGAACATATTTCAGCGAGCTGGGAGTTTTTTCTTTAATAGCGTAAGATTTTATCTTAAAATACAAGAACTTTTCGTGGTTCTTGTCAATTTTTGTTGGTTTTCATCTAATGAACTTATTTCAGTCAGCTAGATCTATCTTCGTCAAAGCAAAAAGATTTTATCTTCAAATACAAGAAGTTTTGGTGGTTTTGTTGGTTTTCAGCAAATGAACATAATTCAGCGAACTGGAAGTTTTTTCCTTAATAGAGTAAGATTTTATCTTAAAATACAAGAACTTTTCGTGGTTCTTGTCAATTTTTGTTGGTTTTCATCTAATGAACTTATTTCAGTCAGCTAGATCTTTCTTCTTCAAAGCAAAAAGATTTTATCTTCAAATACAAGAACTTTTCGTGGTTTTGATGGTTTTCAGCAAATGAACATATTTCAGCGAGCTGGAAGTTTTTTCCTGAATAGAGTAAGATTTTATCTTAAAATACAAGAACTTTTCGTGGTTCTTGTCAATTTTTGTTGGTTTTCATCTAATGAACTTATTTCAGTCAGCTGGATCTTTCTTCTTCAAAGCAAAAAGATTTTATCTTCAAATACAACAACTTTTCGTGGTTTTGATGGTTTTCAGCAAATGAACATAATTCAGCGAGCTGCAAGTTTTTTCCTTAATAGAGTAAGATTTTATCTTAAAATACAAGAACTTTTCGTGGTTCTTGTCAATTTTTGTTGGTTTTCATCTAATGAACTTATTTCAGTCAGCTAGATCTTTCTTCTTCAAAGCAAAAAGATTTTATCTTCAAATACAAGAACTTTTCGTGGTTTTGATGGTTTTCAGCAAATGAACATATTTCAGCGAGCTGGAAGTTTTTTCCTGAATAGAGTAAGATTTTATCTTAAAATACAAGAACTTTTCGTGGTTCTTGTCAATTTTTGTTGGTTTTCATCTAATGAACTTATTTCAGTCAGCTGGATCTTTCTTCTTCAAAGAAAAAAGATTTTATCTTCAAATACAAGAACTTTTCGTGGTTTTGTTGGTTTTCAGCAAATGAACATATTTCAGCGAGCTGGGAGTTTTTTCTTTAATAGCGTAAGATTTTATCTTAAAATACAAGAACTTTTCGTGGTTCTTGTCAATTTTTGTTGGTTTTCATCTAATGAACTTATTTCAGTCAGCAAGATCTTTCTTCTTCAAAGCAAAAAGATTTTATCTTCAAATACAAGAACTTTTCGTGGTTTTGTTGGTTTTCAGCAAATGAACATATTTCAGCGAGCTGGGAGTTTTTTCTTTAATAGCGTAAGATTTTATCTTAAAATACAAGAACTTTTCGTGGTTCTTGTCAATTTTTGTTGGTTTTCATCTAATGAACTTATTTCAGTCAGCTAGATCTTTCTTCTTCAAAGCAAAAAGATTTTATCTTCAAATACAAGAACTTTTCGTGGTTTTAATGGTTTTCAGCAAATGAACATATTTCAGCGAGCTGGAAGTTTTTTCCTTAATAGAGTAAGATTTTATCTTAAAATACAAGACCTTTTCGTGGTTCTTGTCAATTTTTGTTGGTTTTCATCTAATGAACTTATTTCAGTCAGCTGGATCTTTCTTCTTCAAAGAAAAAAGATTTTATCTTCAAATACAAGAACTTTTCGTGGTTTTGTTGGTTTTCAGCAAATGAACATATTTCAGCGAGCTGGGAGTTTTTTCTTTAATAGAGTAAGATTTTATCTTAAAATACAAGAACTTTTCGTGGTTCTTGTCAATTTTTGTTGGTTTTCATCTAATGAACTTATTTCAGTCAGCTAGATCTTTCTTCAAAGCAAAAAGATTTTATCTTCAAATACAAGAACTTTTCGTGGTTTTGATGGTTTTCAGCAAATGAACAGATTTCAGCGAGCTGGGAGTTTTTTTCTTTAATTGCCTAAGATTTTATCTTAAAATACAAGAACCTTTCGTGGTTCTTGTCAATTTTTGTTGGTTTTCATCCAATGAACTTATTTCAGTCAGCTAGATCTATCTTCGTCAAAGCAAAAAGATTTTATCTTCAAATACAAGAACTTTTCGTGGTTTTGATGGTTTTCAGCAAATGAACATATTTCAGCGAGCTGGAAGTTTTTTCCTGAATAGAGTAAGATTTTATCTTAAAATACAAGAACTTTTCGTGGTTCTTGTCAATTTTTGTTGGTTTTCATCTAATGAACTTATTTCAGTCAGCTGGATCTTTCTTCTTCAAAGAAAAAAGATTTTATCTTCAAATACAAGAACTTTTCGTGGTTTTGTTGGTTTTCAGCAAATGAACATATTTCAGCGAGCTGGGAGTTTTTTCTTTAATAGCGTAAGATTTTATCTTAAAATACAAGAACTTTTCGTGGTTCTTGTCAATTTTTGTTGGTTTTCATCTAATGAACTTATTTCAGTCAGCAAGATCTTTCTTCTTCAAAGCAAAAAGATTTTATCTTCAAATACAAGAACTTTTCGTGGTTTTGTTGGTTTTCAGCAAATGAACATATTTCAGCGAGCTGGGAGTTTTTTCTTTAATAGCGTAAGATTTTATCTTAAAATACAAGAACTTTTCGTGGTTCTTGTCAATTTTTGTTGGTTTTCATCTAATGAACTTATTTCAGTCAGCTAGATCTTTCTTCTTCAAAGCAAAAAGATTTTATCTTCAAATACAAGAACTTTTCGTGGTTTTAATGGTTTTCAGCAAATGAACATATTTCAGCGAGCTGGAAGTTTTTTCCTTAATAGAGTAAGATTTTATCTTAAAATACAAGACCTTTTCGTGGTTCTTGTCAATTTTTGTTGGTTTTCATCTAATGAACTTATTTCAGTCAGCTGGATCTTTCTTCTTCAAAGAAAAAAGATTTTATCTTCAAATACAAGAACTTTTCGTGGTTTTGTTGGTTTTCAGCAAATGAACATATTTCAGCGAGCTGGGAGTTTTTTCTTTAATAGAGTAAGATTTTATCTTAAAATACAAGAACTTTTCGTGGTTCTTGTCAATTTTTGTTGGTTTTCATCTAATGAACTTATTTCAGTCAGCTAGATCTTTCTTCAAAGCAAAAAGATTTTATCTTCAAATACAAGAACTTTTCGTGGTTTTGATGGTTTTCAGCAAATGAACAGATTTCAGCGAGCTGGGAGTTTTTTTCTTTAATTGCCTAAGATTTTATCTTAAAATACAAGAACCTTTCGTGGTTCTTGTCAATTTTTGTTGGTTTTCATCCAATGAACTTATTTCAGTCAGCTAGATCTATCTTCGTCAAAGCAAAAAGATTTTATCTTCAAATACAAGAACTTTTCGTGGTTTTGTTGGTTTTCAGCAAATGAACATAATTCAGCGAACTGGAAGTTTTTTCCTAAATAGAGCAAGATTTTATCTTAAAATACAAGAACTTTTCGTGGTTCTTGTCAATTTTTGTTGGTTTTCATCTAATGAACTTATTTCAGTCAGCTCGATCTTTCTTCTTCAAAGCAAAAAGATTTTATCTTCAAATACAAGAACTTTTCGTGGTTTTGATGGTTTTCAGCAAATGAACATATTTCAGCGAGCTGGAAGTTTTTTCTTTAATAGCGTAAGATTTTATCTTAAAATACAAGAACTTTTCGTGGTTCTTGTCAATTTTTGTTGGTTTTCATCTAATGAACTTATTTCAGTCAGCTAGATCTTTCTTCTTCAAAGCAAAACGATTTTATCTTCAAATACAAGAACTTTTCGTGGTTTTGATGGTTTTCAGCAAATGAACATATTTCAGCGAGCTGGAAGTTTTTTCCTGAATAGAGTAAGATTTTATCTTAAAATACAAGAACTTTTCGTGGTTCTTGTCAATTTTTGTTGGTTTTCATCTAATGAACTTATTTCAGTCAGCTAGATCTTTCTTCTTCAAAGCAATAAGATTTTATCTTCAAATACAAGAACTTTTCGTGGTTTTGATGGTTTTCAGCAAATGAACAGATTTCAGCGAGCTGGAAGTTTTTTCTTTAATTGCCTAAGATTTTATCTTAAAATACAAGAACTTTTCGTGGTTCTTGTCAATTTTTGTTGGTTTTCATCTAATGAACTTATTTCAGTCAGCTAGATCTTTCTTCTTCAAAGCAAAATGATTTTATCTTCAAATACAAGAACTTTTCGTGGTTTTGATGGTTTTCAGCAAATGAACATATTTCAGCGAGCTGGAAGTTTTTTCCTTAATAGAGTAAGATTTTATCTTAAAATACAAGAACTTTTCGTGGTTCTTGTCAATTTTTGTTGGTTTTCATCTGATGAACTTATTTCAGTCAGCTGGATCTTTCTTCTTCAAAGCAAAAAGATTTTACCTTCAAATACAAGAACTTTTCGTGGTTTTGATGGTTTTGAGCAAATGAACATATTTCAGCGAGCTGGAAGTTTTTTCTTTAATAGCGTAAGATTTTATCTTAAAATACAAGAACTTTTCGTGGTTCTTGTCAATTTTTGTTGGTTTTCATCTAATGAACTTATTTCAGTCAGCTAGATCTTTCTTCTTCAAAGCAAAAAGATTTTATCTTCAAATACAAGAACTTTTCGTGGTTTTGATGGTTTTCAGCAAATGAACATATTTCAGCGAGCTGGAAGTTTTTTCCTGAATAGAGTAAGATTGTATCTTAAAATACAAGAACTTTTCGTGGTTCTTGTCAATTTTTGTTGGTTTTCATCTAATGAACTTATTTCAGTCAGCTAGATCTTTCTTCTTCAAAGCAAAATGATTTTATCTTCAAATACAAGAACTTTTCGTCGTTTTGATGGTTTTCAGCAAATGAACATATTTCAGCGAGCTGGAAGTTTTTTCCTTAATAGAGTAAGATTTTATCTTAAAATACAAGAACTTTTCGTGGTTCTTGTCAATTTTTGTTGGTTTTCATCGAATGAACTTATTTCAGTCAGCTGGATCTTTCTTCTTCAAAGAAAAAAGATTTTATCTTCAAATACAAGAACTTTTCGTGGTTTTGTTGGTTTTCAGCAAATGAACATATTTCAGCGAGCTGGGAGTTTTTTCTTTAATAGCGTAAGATTTTATCTTAAAATACAAGAACTTTTCGTGGTTCTTGTCAATTTTTGTTGGTTTTCATCTAATGAACTTATTTCAGTCAGCAAGATCTTTCTTCTTCAAAGCAAAAAGATTTTATCTTCAAATACAAGAACTTTTCGTGGTTTTGATGGTTTTCAGCAAATGAACATATTTCAGCGAGCTGGAAGTTTTTTCTTTAATAGCCTAAGATTTTATCTTAAAATACAAGAACTTTTCGTGGTTCTTGTCAATTTTTGTTGGTTTTCATCTAATGAACTTATTTCAGTCAGCTAGATCTATCTTCGTCAAAGCAAAAAGATTTTATCTTCAAATACAAGAAGTTTTGGTGGTTTTGTTGGTTTTCAGCAAATGAACATAATTCAGCGAACTGGAAGTTTTTTCCTTAATAGAGTAAGATTTTATCTTAAAATACAAGAACTTTTCGTGGTTCTTGTCAATTTTTGTTGGTTTTCATCTAATGAACTTATTTCAGTCAGCTAGATCTTTCTTCTTCAAAGCAAAAAGATTTTATCTTCAAATACAAGAACTTTTCGTGGTTTTGATGGTTTTCAGCAAATGAACATATTTCAGCGAGCTGGAAGTTTTTTCCTGAATAGAGTAAGATTTTATCTTAAAATACAAGAACTTTTCGTGGTTCTTGTCAATTTTTGTTGGTTTTCATCTAATGAACTTATTTCAGTCAGCTGGATCTTTCTTCTTCAAAGCAAAAAGATTTTATCTTCAAATACAACAACTTTTCGTGGTTTTGATGGTTTTCAGCAAATGAACATAATTCAGCGAGCTGCAAGTTTTTTCCTTAATAGACTAAGATTTTATCTTAAAATACAAGAACTTTTCGTGGTTCTTGTCAATTTTTGTTGGTTTTCATCTAATGAACTTATTTCAGTCAGCTGGATCTTTCTTCTTCAAAGCAAAATGATTTTATCTTCAAATACAAGAACTTTTCGTGGTGTTGATGGTTTTCAGCAAATGAACATATTTCAGCGAGCTGGAAGTTTTTTCCTTAATAGAGTAAGATTTTATCTTAAAATACAAGACCTTTTCGTGGTTCTTGTCAATTTTTGTTGGTTTTCATCTAATGAACTTATTTCAGTCAGCTAGATCTTTCTTCTTCAAAGAAAAAAGATTTTATCTTCAAATACAAGAACTTTTCGTGGTTTTGTTGGTTTTCAGCAAATGAACATATTTCAGCGAGCTGGGAGTTTTTTCTTTAATAGAGTAAGATTTTATCTTAAAATACAAGAACTTTTCGTGGTTCTTGTCAATTTTTGTTGGTTTTCATCTAATGAACTTATTTCAGTCAGCTAGATCTTTCTTCAAAGCAAAAAGATTTTATCTTCAAATACAAGAACTTTTCGTGGTTTTGATGGTTTTCAGCAAATGAACAGATTTCAGCGAGCTGGGAGTTTTTTTCTGTAATTGCCTAAGATTTTATCTTAAAATACAAGAACCTTTCGTGGTTCATGTCAATTTTTGTTGGTTTTCATCCAATGAACTTATTTCAGTCAGCTAGATCTATCTTCGTCAAAGCAAAAAGATTTTATCTTCAAATACAAGAACTTTTCGTGGTTTTGTTGGTTTTCAGCAAATGAACATAATTCAGCGAACTGGAAGTTTTTTCCTAAATAGAGCAAGATTTTATCTTAAAATACAAGAACTTTTCGTGGTTCTTGTCAATTTTTGTTGGTTTTCATCTAATGAACTTATTTCAGTCAGCTAGATCTTTCTTCTTCAAAGCAAAAAGATTTTATCTTCAAATACAAGAACTTTTCGTGGTTTTGATGGTTTTCAGCAAATGAACATATTTCAGCGAGCTGGGAGTTTTTTCTTTAATAGAGTAAGATTTTATCTTAAAATACAAGAACTTTTCGTGGTTCTTGTCAATTTTTGTTGGTTTTCATCTAATGAACTTATTTCAGTCAGCTAGATCTTTCTTCAAAGCAAAAAGATTTTATCTTCAAATACAAGAACTTTTCGTGGTTTTGATGGTTTTCAGCAAATGAACAGATTTCAGCGAGCTGGGAGTTTTTTTCTGTAATTGCCTAAGATTTTATCTTAAAATACAAGAACCTTTCGTGGTTCATGTCAATTTTTGTTGGTTTTCATCCAATGAACTTATTTCAGTCAGCTAGATCTATCTTCGTCAAAGCAAAAAGATTTTATCTTCAAATACAAGAACTTTTCGTGGTTTTGTTGGTTTTCAGCAAATGAACATAATTCAGCGAACTGGAAGTTTTTTCCTAAATAGAGCAAGATTTTATCTTAAAATACAAGAACTTTTCGTGGTTCTTGTCAATTTTTGTTGGTTTTCATCTAATGAACTTATTTCAGTCAGCTAGATCTTTCTTCTTCAAAGCAAAAAGATTTTATCTTCAAATACAAGAACTTTTCGTGGTTTTGATGGTTTTCAGCAAATGAACATATTTCAGCGAGCTGGAAGTTTTTTCTTTAATAGCGTAAGATTTTATCTTAAAATACAAGAACTTTTCGTGGTTCTTGTCAATTTTTGTTGGTTTTCATCTAATGAACTTATTTCAGTCAGCTAGATCTTTCTTCTTCAAAGCAAAACGATTTTATCTTCAAATACAAGAACTTTTCGTGGTTTTGATGGTTTTCAGCAAATGAACATATTTCAGCGAGCTGGAAGTTTTTTCCTGAATAGAGTAAGATTTTATCTTAAAATACAAGAACTTTTCGTGGTTCTTGTCAATTTTTGATGGTTTTCATCTAATGAACTTATTTCAGTCAGCTAGATCTTTCTTCTTCAAAGCAATAAGATTTTATCTTCAAATACAAGAACTTTTCGTGGTTTTGATGGTTTTCAGCAAATGAACAGATTTCAGCGAGCTGGAAGTTTTTTCTTTAATTGCCTAAGATTTTATCTTAAAATACAAGAACTTTTCGTGGTTCTTGTCAATTTTTGTTGGTTTTCATCTAATGAACTTATTTCAGTCAGCTAGATCTTTCTTCTTCAAAGCAAAATGATTTTATCTTCAAATACAAGAACTTTTCGTGGTTTTGATGGTTTTCAGCAAATGAACATATTTCAGCGAGCTGGAAGTTTTTTCCTTAATAGAGTAAGATTTTATCTTAAAATACAAGAACTTTTCGTGGTTCTTGTCAATTTTTGTTGGTTTTCATCTGATGAACTTATTTCAGTCAGCTGGATCTTTCTTCTTCAAAGCAAAAAGATTTTACCTTCAAATACAAGAACTTTTCGTGGTTTTGATGGTTTTGAGCAAATGAACATATTTCAGCGAGCTGGAAGTTTTTTCTTTAATAGCGTAAGATTTTATCTTAAAATACAAGAACTTTTCGTGGTTCTTGTCAATTTTTGTTGGTTTTCATCTAATGAACTTATTTCAGTCAGCTAGATCTTTCTTCTTCAAAGCAAAAAGATTTTATCTTCAAATACAAGAACTTTTCGTGGTTTTGATGGTTTTCAGCAAATGAACATATTTCAGCGAGCTGGAAGTTTTTTCCTGAATAGAGTAAGATTTTATCTTAAAATACAAGAACTTTTCGTGGTTCTTGTCAATTTTTGTTGGTTTTCATCTAATGAACTTATTTCAGTCAGCTGGATCTTTCTTCTTCAAAGCAAAAAGATTTTATCTTCAAATACAAGAACTTTTCGTGGTTTTGATGGTTTTCAGCAAATGAACATAATTCAGCGAGCTGCAAGTTTTTTCCTTAATAGAGTAAGATTTTATCTTAAAATACAAGAACTTTTCGTGGTTCTTGTCAATTTTTGTTGGTTTTCATCTAATGAACTTATTTCAGTCAGCTAGATCTTTCTTCTTCAAAGCAAAATGATTTTATCTTCAAATACAAGAACTTTTCGTCGTTTTGATGGTTTTCAGCAAATGAACATATTTCAGCGAGCTGGAAGTTTTTTCCTTAATAGAGTAAGATTTTATCTTAAAATACAAGAACTTTTCGTGGTTCTTGTCAATTTTTGTTGGTTTTCATCGAATGAACTTATTTCAGTCAGCTGGATCTTTCTTCTTCAAAGAAAAAAGATTTTATCTTCAAATACAAGAACTTTTCGTGGTTTTGTTGGTTTTCAGCAAATGAACATATTTCAGCGAGCTGGGAGTTTTTTCTTTAATAGCGTAAGATTTTATCTTAAAATACAAGAACTTTTCGTGGTTCTTGTCATTTTTTGTTGGTTTTCATCTAATGAACTTATTTCAGTCAGCAAGATCTTTCATCTTCAAAGCAAAAAGATTTTATCTTCAAATACAAGAACTTTTCGTGGTTTTGATGGTTTTCAGCAAATGAACATATTTCAGCGAGCTGGAAGTTTTTTCTTTAATAGCCTAAGATTTTATCTTAAAATACAAGAAGTTTTCGTGGTTCTTGTCAATTTTTGTTGGTTTTCATCTAATGAACTTATTTCAGTCAGCTAGATCTATCTTCGTCAAAGCAAAAAGATTTTATCTTCAAATACAAGAAGTTTTGGTGGTTTTGTTGGTTTTCAGCAAATGAACATAATTCAGCGAACTGGAAGTTTTTTCCTTAATAGAGTAAGATTTTATCTTAAAATACAAGAACTTTTCGTGGTTCTTGTCAATTTTTGTTGGTTTTCATCTAATGAACTTATTTCAGTCAGCTAGATCTTTCTTCTTCAAAGCAAAAAGATTTTATCTTCAAATACAAGAACTTTTCGTGGTTTTGATGGTTTTCAGCAAATGAACATATTTCAGCGAGCTGGAAGTTTTTTCCTGAATAGAGTAAGATTTTATCTTAAAATACAAGAACTTTTCGTGGTTCTTGTCAATTTTTGTTGGTTTTCATCTAATGAACTTATTTCAGTCAGCTGGATCTTTCTTCTTCAAAGCAAAAAGATTTTATCTTCAAATACAACAACTTTTCGTGGTTTTGATGGTTTTCAGCAAATGAACATAATTCAGCGAGCTGCAAGTTTTTTCCTTAATAGACTAAGATTTTATCTTAAAATACAAGAACTTTTCGTGGTTCTTGTCAATTTTTGTTGGTTTTCATCTAATGAACTTATTTCAGTCAGCTGGATCTTTCTTCTTCAAAGCAAAATGATTTTATCTTCAAATACAAGAACTTTTCGTGGTGTTGATGGTTTTCAGCAAATGAACATATTTCAGCGAGCTGGAAGTTTTTTCCTTAATAGAGTAAGATTTTATCTTAAAATACAAGACCTTTTCGTGGTTCTTGTCAATTTTTGTTGGTTTTCATCTAATGAACTTATTTCAGTCAGCTAGATCTTTCTTCTTCAAAGAAAAAAGATTTTATCTTCAAATACAAGAACTTTTCGTGGTTTTGTTGGTTTTCAGCAAATTAACATATTTCAGCGAGCTGGAAGTTTTTTCTTTAATAGAGTAAGATTTTATCTTAAAATACAAGAACTTTTCGTGGTTCTTGTCAATTTTTGTTGGTTTTCATCTAATGAACTTATTTCAGTCAGCTAGATCTTTCTTCAAAGCAAAAAGATTTTATCTTCAAATACAAGAACTTTTCGTGGTTTTGATGGTTTTCAGCAAATGAACAGATTTCAGCGAGCTGGGAGTTTTTTTCTGTAATTGCCTAAGATTTTATCTTAAAATACAAGAACCTTTCGTGGTTCATGTCAATTTTTGTTGGTTTTCATCCAATGAACTTATTTCAGTCAGCTAGATCTATCTTCGTCAAAGCAAAAAGATTTTATCTTCAAATACAAGAACTTTTCGTGGTTTTGTTGGTTTTCAGCAAATGAACATAATTCAGCGAACTGGAAGTTTTTTCCTAAATAGAGCAAGATTTTATCTTAAAATACAAGAACTTTTCGTGGTTCTTGTCAATTTTTGTTGGTTTTCATCTAATGAACTTATTTCAGTCAGCTAGATCTTTTTCTTCAAAGCAAAAAGATTTTATCTTCAAATACAAGAACTTTTCGTGGTTTTGATGGTTTTCAGCAAATGAACATATTTCAGCGAGCTGGAAGTTTTTTCTTTAATAGCGTAAGATTTTATCTTAAAATACAAGAACTTTTCGTGGTTCTTGTCAATTTTTGTTGGTTTTCATCTAATGAACTTATTTCAGTCAGCTGGATCTTTCTTCTTCAAAGCAAAACGATTTTATCTTCAAATACAAGAACTTTTCGTGGTTTTGATGGTTTTCAGCAAATGAACATATTTCAGCGAGCTGGAAGTTTTTTCCTGAATAGAGTAAGATTTTATCTTAAAATACAAGAACTTTTCGTGGTTCTTGTCAATTTTTGTTGGTTTTCATCTAATGAACTTATTTCAGTCAGCTAGATCTTTCTTCTTCAAAGCAATAAGATTTTATCTTCAAATACAAGAACTTTTCGTGGTTTTGATGGTTTTCAGCAAATGAACAGATTTCAGCGAGCTGGAAGTTTTTTCTTTAATTGCCTAAGATTTTATCTTAAAATACAAGAACTTTTCGTGGTTCTTGTCAATTTTTGTTGGTTTTCATCTAATGAACTTATTTCAGTCAGCTAGATCTTTCTTCTTCAAAGCAAAATGATTTTATCTTCAAATACAAGAACTTTTCGTGGTTTTGATGGTTTTCAGCAAATGAACATATTTCAGCGAGCTGGAAGTTTTTTCCTTAATAGAGTAAGATTTTATCTTAAAATACAAGAACTTTTCGTGGTTCTTGTCAATTTTTGTTGGTTTTCATCTGATGAACTTATTTCAGTCAGCTGGATCTTTCTTCTTCAAAGCAAAAAGATTTTACCTTCAAATACAAGAACTTTTCGTGGTTTTGATGGTTTTGAGCAAATGAACATATTTCAGCGAGCTGGAAGTTTTTTCTTTAATAGCGTAAGATTTTATCTTAAAATACAAGAACTTTTCGTGGTTCTTGTCAATTTTTGTTGGTTTTCATCTAATGAACTTATTTCAGTCAGCTAGATCTTTCTTCTTCAAAGCAAAAAGATTTTATCTTCAAATACAAGAACTTTTCGTGGTTTTGATGGTTTTCAGCAAATGAACATAATTCAGCGAGCTGCAAGTTTTTTCCTTAATAGAGTAAGATTTTATCTTAAAATACAAGAACTTTTCGTGGTTCTTGTCAATTTTTGTTGGTTTTCATCTAATGAACTTATTTCAGTCAGCTAGATCTTTCTTCTTCAAAGCAAAATGATTTTATCTTCAAATACAAGAACTTTTCGTCGTTTTGATGGTTTTCAGCAAATGAACATATTTCAGCGAGCTGGAAGTTTTTTCCTTAATAGAGTAAGATTTTATCTTAAAATACAAGAACTTTTCGTGGTTCTTGTCAATTTTTGTTGGTTTTCATCGAATGAACTTATTTCAGTCAGCTGGATCTTTCTTCTTCAAAGAAAAAAGATTTTATCTTCAAATACAAGAACTTTTCGTGGTTTTGTTGGTTTTCAGCAAATGAACATATTTCAGCGAGCTGGAAGTTTTTTCTTTAATAGCCTAAGATTTTATCTTAAAATACAAGAACTTTTCGTGGTTCTTGTCAATTTTTGTTGGTTTTCATCTAATGAACTTATTTCAGTCAGCTAGATCTATCTTCGTCAAAGCAAAAAGATTTTATCTTCAAATACAAGAAGTTTTGGTGGTTTTGTTGGTTTTCAGCAAATGAACATAATTCAGCGAACTGGAAGTTTTTTCCTTAATAGAGTAAGATTTTATCTTAAAATACAAGAACTTTTCGTGGTTCTTGTCAATTTTTGTTGGTTTTCATCTAATGAACTTATTTCAGTCAGCAAGATCTTTCTTCTTCAAAGCAAAAAGATTTTATCTTCAAATACAAGAACTTTTCGTGGTTTTGATGGTTTTCAGCAAATGAACATATTTCAGCGAGCTGGAAGTTTTTTCTTTAATAGCCTAAGATTTTATCTTAAAATACAAGAACTTTTCGTGGTTCTTGTCAATTTTTGTTGGTTTTCATCTAATGAACTTATTTCAGTCAGCTGGATCTTTCTTCTTCAAAGAAAAAAGATTTTATCTTCAAATACAAGAACTTTTCGTGGTTTTGTTGGTTTTCAGCAAATGAACATATTTCAGCGAGCTGGGAGTTTTTTCTTTAATAGCGTAAGATTTTATCTTAAAATACAAGAACTTTTCGTGGTTCTTTTCAATTTTTGTTGGTTTTCATCTAATGAACTTATTTCAGTCAGCAAGATCTTTCTTCTTCAAAGCAAAAAGATTTTATCTTCAAATACAAGAACTTTTCGTGGTTTTGATGGTTTTCAGCAAATGAACATATTTCAGCGAGCTGGAAGTTTTTTCTTTAATAGCCTAAGATTTTATCTTAAAATACAAGAACTTTTCGTGGTTCTTGTCAATTTTTGTTGGTTTTCATCTAATGAACTTATTTCAGTCAGCTAGATCTATCTTCGTCAAAGCAAAAAGATTTTATCTTCAAATACAAGAAGTTTTGGTGGTTTTGTTGGTTTTCAGCAAATGAACATAATTCAGCGAACTGGAAGTTTTTTCCTTAATAGAGTAAGATTTTATCTTAAAATACAAGAACTTTTCGTGGTTCTTGTCAATTTTTGTTGGTTTTCATCTAATGAACTTATTTCAGTCAGCTAGATCTTTCTTCTTCAAAGCAAAAAGATTTTATCTTCAAATACAAGAACTTTTCGTGGTTTTGATGGTTTTCAGCAAATGAACATATTTCAGCGAGCTGGAAGTTTTTTCCTGAATAGAGTAAGATTTTATCTTAAAATACAAGAACTTTTCGTGGTTCTTGTCAATTTTTGTTGGTTTTCATCTAATGAACTTATTTCAGTCAGCTGGATCTTTCTTCTTCAAAGCAAAAAGATTTTATCTTCAAATACAACAACTTTTCGTGGTTTTGATGGTTTTCAGCAAATGAACATAATTCAGCGAGCTGCAAGTTTTTTCCTTAATAGAGTAAGATTTTATCTTAAAATACAAGAACTTTTCGTGGTTCTTGTCAATTTTTGTTGGTTTTCATCTAATGAACTTATTTCAGTCAGCTAGATCTTTCTTCTTCAAAGCAAAAAGATTTTATCTTCAAATACAAGAACTTTTCGTGGTTTTCATGGTTTTCAGCAAATGAACATATTTCAGCGAGCTGGAAGTTTTTTCCTGAATAGAGTAAGATTTTATCTTAAAATACAAGAACTTTTCGTGGTTCTTGTCAATTTTTGTTGGTTTTCATCTAATGAACTTATTTCAGTCAGCTGGATCTTTCTTCTTCAAAGAAAAAAGATTTTATCTTCAAATACAAGAACTTTTCGTGGTTTTGTTGGTTTTCAGCAAATGAACATATTTCAGCGAGCTGGGAGTTTTTTCTTTAATAGCGTAAGATTTTATCTTAAAATACAAGAACTTTTCGTGGTTCTTGTCAATTTTTGTTGGTTTTCATCTAATGAACTTATTTCAGTCAGCAAGATCTTTCTTCTTCAAAGCAAAAAGATTTTATCTTCAAATACAAGAACTTTTCGTGGTTTTGTTGGTTTTCAGCAAATGAACATATTTCAGCGAGCTGGGAGTTTTTTCTTTAATAGCGTAAGATTTTATCTTAAAATACAAGAACTTTTCGTGGTTCTTGTCAATTTTTGTTGGTTTTCATCTAATGAACTTATTTCAGTCAGCTAGATCTTTCTTCTTCAAAGCAAAAAGATTTTATCTTCAAATACAAGAACTTTTCGTGGTTTTGATGGTTTTCAGCAAATGAACATAATTCAGCGAGCTGCAAGTTTTTTCCTTAATAGAGTAAGATTTTATCTTAAAATACAAGAACTTTTCGTGGTTCTTGTCAATTTTTGTTGGTTTTCATCTAATGAACTTATTTCAGTCAGCTAGATCTTTCTTCTTCAAAGCAAAATGATTTTATCTTCAAATACAAGAACTTTTCGTCGTTTTGATGGTTTTCAGCAAATGAACATATTTCAGCGAGCTGGAAGTTTTTTCCTTAATAGAGTAAGATTTTATCTTAAAATACAAGAACTTTTCGTGGTTCTTGTCAATTTTTGTTGGTTTTCATCGAATGAACTTATTTCAGTCAGCTGGATCTTTCTTCTTCAAAGAAAAAAGATTTTATCTTCAAATACAAGAACTTTTCGTGGTTTTGTTGGTTTTCAGCAAATGAACATATTTCAGCGAGCTGGAAGTTTTTTCTTTAATAGCCTAAGATTTTATCTTAAAATACAAGAACTTTTCGTGGTTCTTGTCAATTTTTGTTGGTTTTCATCTAATGAACTTATTTCAGTCAGCTAGATCTATCTTCGTCAAAGCAAAAAGATTTTATCTTCAAATACAAGAAGTTTTGGTGGTTATGTTGGTTTTCAGCAAATGAACATAATTCAGCGAACTGGAAGTTTTTTCCTTAATAGAGTAAGATTTTATCTTAAAATACAAGAACTTTTCGTGGTTCTTGTCAATTTTTGTTGGTTTTCATCTAATGAACTTATTTCAGTCAGCAAGATCTTTCTTCTTCAAAGCAAAAAGATTTTATCTTCAAATACAAGAACTTTTCGTGGTTTTGATGGTTTTCAGCAAATGAACATATTTCAGCGAGCTGGAAGTTTTTTCTTTAATAGCCTAAGATTTTATCTTAAAATACAAGAACTTTTCGTGGTTCTTGTCAATTTTTGTTGGTTTTCATCTAATGAACTTATTTCAGTCAGCTGGATCTTTCTTCTTCAAAGAAAAAAGATTTTATCTTCAAATACAAGAACTTTTCGTGGTTTTGTTGGTTTTCAGCAAATGAACATATTTCAGCGAGCTGGGAGTTTTTTCTTTAATAGCGTAAGATTTTATCTTAAAATACAAGAACTTTTCGTGGTTCTTTTCAATTTTTGTTGGTTTTCATCTAATGAACTTATTTCAGTCAGCAAGATCTTTCTTCTTCAAAGCAAAAAGATTTTATCTTCAAATACAAGAACTTTTCGTGGTTTTGATGGTTTTCAGCAAATGAACATATTTCAGCGAGCTGGAAGTTTTTTCTTTAATAGCCTAAGATTTTATCTTAAAATACAAGAACTTTTCGTGGTTCTTGTCAATTTTTGTTGGTTTTCATCTAATGAACTTATTTCAGTCAGCTAGATCTATCTTCGTCAAAGCAAAAAGATTTTATCTTCAAATACAAGAAGTTTTGGTGGTTTTGTTGGTTTTCAGCAAATGAACATAATTCAGCGAACTGGAAGTTTTTTCCTTAATAGAGTAAGATTTTATCTTAAAATACAAGAACTTTTCGTGGTTCTTGTCAATTTTTGTTGGTTTTCATCTAATGAACTTATTTCAGTCAGCTAGATCTTTCTTCTTCAAAGCAAAAAGATTTTATCTTCAAATACAAGAACTTTTCGTGGTTTTGATGGTTTTCAGCAAATGAACATATTTCAGCGAGCTGGAAGTTTTTTCCTGAATAGAGTAAGATTTTATCTTAAAATACAAGAACTTTTCGTGGTTCTTGTCAATTTTTGTTGGTTTTCATCTAATGAACTTATTTCAGTCAGCTGGATCTTTCTTCTTCAAAGCAAAAAGATTTTATCTTCAAATACAACAACTTTTCGTGGTTTTGATGGTTTTCAGCAAATGAACATAATTCAGCGAGCTGCAAGTTTTTTCCTTAATAGAGTAAGATTTTATCTTAAAATACAAGAACTTTTCGTGGTTCTTGTCAATTTTTGTTGGTTTTCATCTAATGAACTTATTTCAGTCAGCTAGATCTTTCTTCTTCAAAGCAAAAAGATTTTATCTTCAAATACAAGAACTTTTCGTGGTTTTGATGGTTTTCAGCAAATGAACATATTTCAGCGAGCTGGAAGTTTTTTCCTGAATAGAGTAAGATTTTATCTTAAAATACAAGAACTTTTCGTGGTTCTTGTCAATTTTTGTTGGTTTTCATCTAATGAACTTATTTCAGTCAGCTGGATCTTTCTTCTTCAAAGAAAAAAGATTTTATCTTCAAATACAAGAACTTTTCGTGGTTTTGTTGGTTTTCAGCAAATGAACATATTTCAGCGAGCTGGGAGTTTTTTCTTTAATAGCGTAAGATTTTATCTTAAAATACAAGAACTTTTCGTGGTTCTTGTCAATTTTTGTTGGTTTTCATCTAATGAACTTATTTCAGTCAGCAAGATCTTTCTTCTTCAAAGCAAAAAGATTTTATCTTCAAATACAAGAACTTTTCGTGGTTTTGTTGGTTTTCAGCAAATGAACATATTTCAGCGAGCTGGGAGTTTTTTCTTTAATAGCGTAAGATTTTATCTTAAAATACAAGAACTTTTCGTGGTTCTTGTCAATTTTTGTTGGTTTTCATCTAATGAACTTATTTCAGTCAGCTAGATCTTTCTTCTTCAAAGAAAAAAGATTTTATCTTCAAATACAAGAACTTTTCGTGGTTTTGTTGGTTTTCAGCAAATGAACATATTTCAGCGAGCTGGGAGTTTTTTCTTTAATAGAGTAAGATTTTATCTTAAAATACAAGAACTTTTCGTGGTTCTTGTCAATTTTTGTTGGTTTTCATCTAATGAACTTATTTCAGTCAGCTAGATCTTTCTTCAAAGCAAAAAGATTTTATCTTCAAATACAAGAACTTTTCGTGGTTTTGATGGTTTTCAGCAAATGAACAGATTTCAGCGAGCTGGGAGTTTTTTTCTTTAATTGCCTAAGATTTTATCTTAAAATACAAGAACCTTTCGTGGTTCTTGTCAATTTTTGTTGGTTTTCATCCAATGAACTTATTTCAGTCAGCTAGATCTATCTTCGTCAAAGCAAAAAGATTTTATCTTCAAATACAAGAACTTTTCGTGGTTTTGTTGGTTTTCAGCAAATGAACATAATTCAGCGAACTGGAAGTTTTTTCCTAAATAGAGCAAGATTTTATCTTAAAATACAAGAACTTTTCGTGGTTCTTGTCAATTTTTGTTGGTTTTCATCTAATGAACTTATTTCAGTCAGCTAGATCTTTCTTCTTCAAAGCAAAAAGATTTTATCTTCAAATACAAGAACTTTTCGTGGTTTTGATGGTTTTCAGCAAATGAACATATTTCAGCGAGCTGGAAGTTTTTTCTTTAATAGCGTAAGATTTTATCTTAAAATACAAGAACTTTTCGTGGTTCTTGTCAATTTTTGTTGGTTTTCATCTAATGAACTTATTTCAGTCAGCTAGATCTTTCTTCTTCAAAGCAAAACGATTTTATCTTCAAATACAAGAACTTTTCGTGGTTTTGATGGTTTTCAGCAAATGAACATATTTCAGCGAGCTGGAAGTTTTTTCCTGAATAGAGTAAGATTTTATCTTAAAATACAAGAACTTTTCGTGGTTCTTGTCAATTTTTGTTGGTTTTCATCTAATGAACTTATTTCAGTCAGCTAGATCTTTCTTCTTCAAAGCAATAAGATTTTATCTTCAAATACAAGAACTTTTCGTGGTTTTGATGGTTTTCAGCAAATGAACAGATTTCAGCGAGCTGGAAGTTTTTTCTTTAATTGCCTAAGATTTTATCTTAAAATACAAGAACTTTTCGTGGTTCTTGTCAATTTTTGTTGGTTTTCATCTAATGAACTTATTTCAGTCAGCTAGATCTTTCTTCTTCAAAGCAAAATGATTTTATCTTCAAATACAAGAACTTTTCGTGGTTTTGATGGTTTTCAGCAAATGAACATATTTCAGCGAGCTGGAAGTTTTTTCCTTAATAGAGTAAGATTTTATCTTAAAATACAAGAACTTTTCGTGGTTCTTGTCAATTTTTGTTGGTTTTCATCTGATGAACTTATTTCAGTCAGCTGGATCTTTCTTCTTCAAAGCAAAAAGATTTTACCTTCAAATACAAGAACTTTTCGTGGTTTTGATGGTTTTGAGCAAATGAACATATTTCAGCGAGCTGGAAGTTTTTTCTTTAATAGCGTAAGATTTTATCTTAAAATACAAGAACTTTTCGTGGTTCTTGTCAATTTTTGTTGGTTTTCATCTAATGAACTTATTTCAGTCAGCTGGATCTTTCTTCTTCAAAGCAAAAAGATTTTATCTTCAAATACAAGAACTTTTCGTGGTTTTGATGGTTTTCAGCAAATGAACATATTTCAGCGAGCTGGAAGTTTTTTCCTGAATAGAGTAAGATTTTATCTTAAAATACAAGAACTTTTCGTGGTTCTTGTCAATTTTTGTTGGTTTTCATCTAATGAACTTATTTCAGTCAGCTGGATCTTTCTTCTTCAAAGCAAAAAGATTTTATCTTCAAATACAAGAACTTTTCGTGGTTTTGATGGTTTTCAGCAAATGAACATAATTCAGCGAGCTGCAAGTTTTTTCCTTAATAGAGTAAGATTTTATCTTAAAATACAAGAACTTTTCGTGGTTCTTGTCAATTTTTGTTGGTTTTCATCTAATGAACTTATTTCAGTCAGCTAGATCTTTCTTCTTCAAAGCAAAATGATTTTATCTTCAAATACAAGAACTTTTCGTCGTTTTGATGGTTTTCAGCAAATGAACATATTTCAGCGAGCTGGAAGTTTTTTCCTTAATAGAGTAAGATTTTATCTTAAAATACAAGAACTTTTCGTGGTTCTTGTCAATTTTTGTTGGTTTTCATCGAATGAACTTATTTCAGTCAGCTGGATCTTTCTTCTTCAAAGAAAAAAGATTTTATCTTCAAATACAAGAACTTTTCGTGGTTTTGTTGGTTTTCAGCAAATGAACATATTTCAGCGAGCTGGGAGTTTTTTCTTTAATAGCGTAAGATTTTATCTTAAAATACAAGAACTTTTCGTGGTTCTTGTCAATTTTTGTTGGTTTTCATCTAATGAACTTATTTCAGTCAGCAAGATCTTTCTTCTTCAAAGCAAAAAGATTTTATCTTCAAATACAAGAACTTTTCGTGGTTTTGATGGTTTTCAGCAAATGAACATATTTCAGCGAGCTGGAAGTTTTTTCTTTAATAGCGTAAGATTTTATCTTAAAATACAAGAAGTTTTCGTGGTTCTTGTCAATTTTTGTTGGTTTTCATCTAATGAACTTATTTCAGTCAGCTAGATCTATCTTCGTCAAAGCAAAAAGATTTTATCTTCAAATACAAGAAGTTTTGGTGGTTTTGTTGGTTTTCAGCAAATGAACATAATTCAGCGAACTGGAAGTTTTTTCCTTAATAGAGTAAGATTTTATCTTAAAATACAAGAACTTTTCGTGGTTCTTGTCAATTTTTGTTGGTTTTCATCTAATGAACTTATTTCAGTCAGCTAGATCTTTCTTCTTCAAAGCAAAAAGATTTTATCTTCAAATACAAGAACTTTTCGTGGTTTTGATGGTTTTCAGCAAATGAACATATTTCAGCGAGCTGGAAGTTTTTTCCTGAATAGAGTAAGATTTTATCTTAAAATACAAGAACTTTTCGTGGTTCTTGTCAATTTTTGTTGGTTTTCATCTAATGAACTTATTTCAGTCAGCTGGATCTTTCTTCTTCAAAGCAAAAAGATTTTATCTTCAAATACAACAACTTTTCGTGGTTTTGATGGTTTTCAGCAAATGAACATAATTCAGCGAGCTGCAAGTTTTTTCCTTAATAGACTAAGATTTTATCTTAAAATACAAGAACGTTTCGTGGTTCTTGTCAATTTTTGTTGGTTTTCATCTAATGAACTTATTTCAGTCATCTGGATCTTTCTTCTTCAAAGCAAAATGATTTTATCTTCAAATACAAGAACTTTTCGTGGTGTTGATGGTTTTCAGCAAATGAACATATTTCAGCGAGCTGGAAGTTTTTTCCTTAATAGAGTAAGATTTTATCTTAACATACAAGACCTTTTCGTGGTTCTTGTCAATTTTTGTTGGTTTTCATCTAATGAACTTATTTCAGTCAGCTAGATCTTTCTTCTTCAAAGAAAAAAGATTTTATCTTCAAATACAAGAACTTTTCGTGGTTTTGTTGGTTTTCAGCAAATGAACATATTTCAGCGAGCCAGAAGTTTTTTCTTTAATAGAGTAAGATTTTATCTTAAAATACAAGAACTTTTCGTGGTTCTTGTCAATTTTTGTTGGTTTTCATCTAATGAACTTATTTCAGTCAGCTAGATCTTTCTTCAAAGCAAAAAGATTTTATCTTCAAATACAAGAACTTTTCGTGGTTTTGATGGTTTTCAGCAAATGAACAGATTTCAGCGAGCTGGGAGTTTTTTTCTGTAATTGCCTAAGATTTTATCTTAAAATACAAGAACCTTTCGTGGTTCATGTCAATTTTTGTTGGTTTTCATCCAATGAACTTATTTCAGTCAGCTAGATCTATCTTCGTCAAAGCAAAAAGATTTTATCTTCAAATACAAGAACTTTTCGTGGTTTTGTTGGTTTTCAGCAAATGAACATAATTCAGCGAACTGGAAGTTTTTTCCTAAATAGAGCAAGATTTTATCTTAAAATACAAGAACTTTTCGTGGTTCTTGTCAATTTTTGTTGGTTTTCATCTAATGAACTTATTTCAGTCAGCTAGATCTTTCTTCTTCAAAGCAAAAAGATTTTATCTTCAAATACAAGAACTTTTCGTGGTTTTGATGGTTTTCAGCAAATGACCATATTTCAGCGAGCTGGAAGTTTTTTCTTTAATAGCGTAAGATTTTATCTTAAAATACAAGAACTTTTCGTGGTTCTTGTCAATTTTTGTTGGTTTTCATCTAATGAACTTATTTCAGTCAGCTAGATCTTTCTTCTTCAAAGCAAAAAGATTTTATCTTCAAATACAAGAACTTTTCGTGGTTTTGATGGTTTTCAGCAAATGAACAGATTTCAGCGAGCTGGAAGTTTTTTCCTGAATAGAGTAAGATTTTATCTTAAAATACAAGAACTTTTCGTGGTTCTTGTCAATTTTTGTTGGTTTTCATCTAATGAACTTATTTCAGTCAGCTAGATCTTTCTTCTTCAAAGCAATAAGATTTTATCTTCAAATACAAGAACTTTTCGTGGTTTTGATGCTTTTCAGCAAATGAACAGATTTCAGCGAGCTGGAAGTTTTTTCTTTAATTGCCTAAGATTTTATCTTAAAATACAAGAACTTTTCGTGGTTCTTGTCAATTTTTGTTGGTTTTCATCTAATGAACTTATTTCAGTCAGCTAGATCTTTCTTCTTCAAAGCAAAATGATTTTATCTTCAAATACAAGAACTTTTCGTGGTTTTGATGGTTTTCAGCAAATGAACATATTTCAGCGAGCTGGAAGTTTTTTCCTTAATAGAGTAAGATTTTATCTTAAAATACAAGAACTTTTCGTGGTTCTTGTCAATTTTTGTTGGTTTTCATCTGATGAACTTATTTCAGTCAGCTGGATCTTTCTTCTTCAAAGCAAAAAGATTTTACCTTCAAATACAAGAACTTTTCGTGGTTTTGATGGTTTTGAGCAAATGAACATATTTCAGCGAGCTGGAAGTTTTTTCTTTAATAGCGTAAGATTTTATCTTAAAATACAAGAACTTTTCGTGGTTCTTGTCAATTTTTGTTGGTTTTCATCTAATGAACTTATTTCAGTCAGCTAGATCTTTCTTCTTCAAAGCAAAAAGATTTTATCTTCAAATACAAGAACTTTTGGTGGTTTTGTTGGTTTTCAGCAAATGAACATAATTCAGCGAACTGGAAGTTTTTTCCTTAATAGAGTAAGATTTTATCTTAAAATACAAGAACTTTTCGTGGTTCTTGTCAATTTTTGTTGGTTTTCATCTAATGAACTTATTTCAGTCAGCTAGATCTTTCTTCTTCAAAGCAAAAAGATTTTATCTTCAAATACAAGAACTTTTCGTGGTTTTGATGGTTTTGAGCAAATGAACATATTTCAGCGAGCTGGAAGTTTTTTCCTGAATAGAGTAAGATTTTATCTTAAAATACAAGAACTTTTCGTGGTTCTTGTCAATTTTTGTTGGTTTTCATCTAATGAACTTATTTCAGTCAGCTGGATCTTTCTTCTTCAAAGCAAAAAGATTTTATCTTCAAATACAAGAACTTTTCGTGGTTTTGATGGTTTTCAGCAAATGAACATAATTCAGCGAGCTGCAAGTTTTTTCCTTAATAGAGTAAGATTTTATCTTAAAATACAAGAACTTTTCGTGGTTCTTGTCAATTTTTGTTGGTTTTCATCTAATGAACTTATTTCAGTCAGCTGGATCTTTCTTCTTCAAAGCAAAATAATTTTATCTTCAAATACAAGAACTTTTCGTGGTTTTAATGGTTTTCAGCAAATGAACATATTTCAGCGAGCTGGAAGTTTTTTCCTTAATAGAGTAAGATTTTATCTTAAAATACAAGAACTTTTCGTGGTTCTTGTCAATTTTTGTTGGTTTTCATCTAATGAACTTATTTCAGTCAGCTAGATCTTTCTTCTTCAAAGAAAAAAGATTTTATCTTCAAATACAAGAACTTTTCGTGGTTTTGTTGGTTTTCAGCAAATGAACATATTTCAGCGAGCTGGGAGTTTTTTCTTTAATAGAGTAAGATTTTATCTTAAAATACAAGAACTTTTCGTGGTTCTTGTCAATTTTTGTTGGTTTTCATCTAATGAACTTATTTCAGTCAGCTAGATCTTTCTTCTTCAAAGCAAAAAGATTTTATCTTCAAATACAAGAACTTTTCGTGGTTTTGATGGTTTTCAGCAAATGAACATATTTCAGCGAGCTGGAAGTTTTTTCCTGAATAGAGTAAGATTTTATCTTAAAATACAAGAACTTTTCGTGGTTCTTGTCAATTTTTGTTGGTTTTCATCTAATGAACTTATTTCAGTCAGCTAGATCTTTCTTCTTCAAAGCAAAAAGATTTTATCTTCAAATACAAGAACTTTTCGTGGTTTTGATGGTTTTCAGCAAATGAACATATTTCAGCGAGCTGGAAGTTTTTTCCTTAATAGAGTAAGATTTTATCTTAAAATACAAGAACTTTTCGTGGTTCTTGTCAATTTTTGTTGGTTTTCATCTAATGAACTTATTTCAGTCAGCAAGATCTTTCTTCTTCAAAGCAAAAAGATTTTACCTTCAAATACAAGAAATTTTCGTGGTTTTGATGGTTTTGAGCAAATGAACATATTTCAGCGAGCTGGAAGTTTTTTCCTGAATAGAGTAAGATTTTATCTTCAAATACAAGAACTTTTCGTGGTTCTTGTCAATTTTTGTTGGTTTTCATCCAATGAACTTATTTCAGTCAGCTAGATCTTTCTTCTTCAAAGCAAAATGATTTTATCTTCAAATACAAGAACTTTTCGTCGTTTTGATGGTTTTCAGCAAATGAACATATTTCAGCGAGCTGGAAGTTTTTTCCTTAATAGAGTAAGATTTTATCTTAAAATACAAGAACTTTTCGTGGTTCTTGTCAATTTTTGTTGGTTTTCATCTAATGAACTTATTTCAGTCAGCTGGATCTTTCTTCTTCAAAGAAAAAAGATTTTATCTTCAAATACAAGAACTTTTCGTGGTTTTGTTGGTTTTCAGCAAATGAACATATTTCAGCGAGCTGGGAGTTTTTTCTTTAATAGCGTAAGATTTTATCTTAAAATACAAGAACTTTTCGTGGTTCTTGTCAATTTTTGTTGGTTTTCATCTAATGAACTTATTTCAGTCAGCAAGATCTTTCTTCTTCAAAGCAAAAAGATTTTATCTTCAAATACAAGAACTTTTCGTGGTTTTGATGGTTTTCAGCAAATGAACATATTTCAGCGAGCTGGAAGTTTTTTCTTTAATAGCCTAAGATTTTATCTTAAAATACAAGAACTTTTCGTGGTTCTTGTCAATTTTTGTTGGTTTTCATCTAATGAACTTATTTCAGTCAGCTAGATCTATCTTCGTCAAATCAAAAAGATTTTATCTTCAAATACAAGAACTTTTGGTGGTTTTGTTGGTTTTCAGCAAATGAACATAATTCAGCGAACTGGAAGTTTTTTCCTTAACAGAGTAAGATTTTATCTTAAAATACAAGAACTTTTCGTGGTTCTTGTCAATTTTTGTTGGTTTTCATCTAATGAACTTATTTCAGTCAGCTAGATCTTTCTTCTTCAAAGCAAAAAGATTTTATCTTCAAATACAAGAACTTTTCGTGGTTTTGATGGTTTTCAGCAAATGAACATATTTCAGCGAGCTGGAAGTTTTTTCCTTAATAGAGTAAGATTTTATCTTAAAATACAAGAACTTTTCGTGGTTCTTGTCAATTTTTGTTGGTTTTCATCTAATGAACTTATTTCAGTCAGCAAGATCTTTCTTCTTCAAAGCAAAAAGATTTTACCTTCAAATACAAGAAATTTTCGTGGTTTTGATGGTTTTGAGCAAATGAACATATTTCAGCGAGCTGGAAGTTTTTTCCTGAATAGAGTAAGATTTTATCTTCAAATACAAGAACTTTTCGTGGTTCTTGTCAATTTTTGTTGGTTTTCATCCAATGAACTTATTTCAGTCAGCTAGATCTTTCTTCTTCAAAGCAAAATGATTTTATCTTCAAATACAAGAACTTTTCGTCGTTTTGATGGTTTTCAGCAAATGAACATATTTCAGCGAGCTGGAAGTTTTTTCCTTAATAGAGTAAGATTTTATCTTAAAATACAAGAACTTTTCGTGGTTCTTGTCAATTTTTGTTGGTTTTCATCTAATGAACTTATTTCAGTCAGCTGGATCTTTCTTCTTCAAAGAAAAAAGATTTTATCTTCAAATACAAGAACTTTTCGTGGTTTTGTTGGTTTTCAGCAAATGAACATATTTCAGCGAGCTGGGAGTTTTTTCTTTAATAGCGTAAGATTTTATCTTAAAATACAAGAACTTTTCGTGGTTCTTGTCAATTTTTGTTGGTTTTCATCTAATGAACTTATTTCAGTCAGCAAGATCTTTCTTCTTCAAAGCAAAAAGATTTTATCTTCAAATACAAGAACTTTTCGTGGTTTTGATGGTTTTCAGCAAATGAACATATTTCAGCGAGCTGGAAGTTTTTTCTTTAATAGCCTAAGATTTTATCTTAAAATACAAGAACTTTTCGTGGTTCTTGTCAATTTTTGTTGGTTTTCATCTAATGAACTTATTTCAGTCAGCTAGATCTATCTTCGTCAAATCAAAAAGATTTTATCTTCAAATACAAGAACTTTTGGTGGTTTTGTTGGTTTTCAGCAAATGAACATAATTCAGCGAACTGGAAGTTTTTTCCTTAACAGAGTAAGATTTTATCTTAAAATACAAGAACTTTTCGTGGTTCTTGTCAATTTTTGTTGGTTTTCATCTAATGAACTTATTTCAGTCAGCTAGATCTTTCTTCTTCAAAGCAAAAAGATTTTATCTTCAAATACAAGAACTTTTCGTGGTTTTGATGGTTTTCAGCAAATGAACATATTTCAGCGAGCTGGAAGTTTTTTCCTGAATAGAGTAAGATTTTATCTTAAAATACAAGAACTTTTCGTGGTTCTTGTCAATTTTTGTTGGTTTTCATCTGATGAACTTATTTCAGTCAGCTAGATCTTTCTTCGTCAAAGCAAAAAGATTTTATCTTCAAATACAAGAACATTTGGTGGTTTTGTTGGTTTTCAGCAAATGAACAGATTTCAGCGAGCTGGAAGTTTTTTCCTTAATAGAGTAAGATTTTATCTTCAAATACAAGAACTTTTGGTGGTTTTGATGGTTTTCAGCAAATGAACATATTTCAGCGAGCTGGAAGTTTTTTCTTTAATAGCGTAAGATTTTATCTTAAAATACAAGAACTTATCGTGGTTCTTGTCAATTTTTGTTGGTTTTCATCTAATGAACTTATTTCAGTCAGCAAGATCTTTCTTCTTCAAAGCAAAAAGATTTTACCTTCAAATACAAGAAATTTTCGTGGTTTTGATGGTTTTGAGCAAATGAACAGATTTCAGCGAGCTGGAAGTTTTTTCTTTAATAGCCTAAGATTTTATCTTAAAATACAAGAACTTTTCGTGGTTCTTGTCAATTTTTGTTGGTTTTCATCTAATGAACTTATTTCAGTCAGCTGGATCTTTCTTCTTCAAAGCAAAATGATTTTATCTTCAAATACAAGAACTTTTCGTGGTTTTAATGGTTTTCAGCAAATGAACATATTTCAGCGAGCTGGAAGTTTTTTCCTTAATAGAGTAAGATTTTATCTTAAAATACAAGAACTTTTCGTGGTTCTTGTCAATTTTTGTTGGTTTTCATCTAATGAACTTATTTCAGTCAGCTAGATCTTTCTTCTTCAAAGAAAAAAGATTTTATCTTCAAATACAAGAACTTTTCGTGGTTTTGTTGGTTTTCAGCAAATGAACATATTTCAGCGAGCTGGGAGTTTTTTCTTTAATAGAGTAAGATTTTATCTTAAAATACAAGAACTTTTCGTGGTTCTTGTCAATTTTTGTTGGTTTTCATCTAATGAACTTATTTCAGTCAGCTAGATCTTTCTTCTTCAAAGCAAAAAGATTTTATCTTCAAATACAAGAACTTTTCGTGGTTTTGATGGTTTTCAGCAAATGAACATATTTCAGCGAGCTGGAAGTTTTTTCCTGAATAGAGTAAGATTTTATCTTAAAATACAAGAACTTTTCGTGGTTCTTGTCAATTTTTGTTGGTTTTCATCTAATGAACTTATTTCAGTCAGCTAGATCTTTCTTCTTCAAAGCAAAAAGATTTTATCTTCAAATACAAGAACTTTTCGTGGTTTTGATGGTTTTCAGCAAATGAACATATTTCAGCGAGCTGGAAGTTTTTTCCTTAATAGAGTAAGATTTTATCTTAAAATACAAGAACTTTTCGTGGTTCTTGTCAATTTTTGTTGGTTTTCATCTAATGAACTTATTTCAGTCAGCAAGATCTTTCTTCTTCAAAGCAAAAAGATTTTACCTTCAAATACAAGAAATTTTCGTGGTTTTGATGGTTTTGAGCAAATGAACAGATTTCAGCGAGCTGGAAGTTTTTTCTTTAATAGCCTAAGATTTTATCTTAAAATACAAGAACTTTTCGTGGTTCTTGTCAATTTTTGTTGGTTTTCATCTAATGAACTTATTTCAGTCAGCTAGATCTTTCTTCTTCAAAGCAAAAAGATTTTATCTTCAAATACAAGAACTTTTCGTGGTTTTGATGGTTTTCAGCAAATGAACATATTTCAGCGAGCTGGAAGTTTTTTCCTGAATAGAGTAAGATTTTATCTTAAAATACAAGAACTTTTCGTGGTTCTTGTCAATTTTTGTTGGTTTTCATCTAATGAACTTATTTCAGTCAGCTAGATCTTTCTTCTTCAAAGCAAAAAGATTTTATCTTCAAATACAAGAACTTTTCGTGGTTTTGATGGTTTTCAGCAAATGAACATATTTCAGCGAGCTGGAAGTTTTTTCCTTAATAGAGTAAGATTTTATCTTAAAATACAAGAACTTTTCGTGGTTCTTGTCAATTTTTGTTGGTTTTCATCTAATGAACTTATTTCAGTCAGCAAGATCTTTCTTCTTCAAAGCAAAAAGATTTTACCTTCAAATACAAGAAATTTTCGTGGTTTTGATGGTTTTGAGCAAATGAACAGATTTCAGCGAGCTGGAAGTTTTTTCTTTAATAGCCTAAGATTTTATCTTAAAATACAAGAACTTTTCGTGGTTCTTGTCAATTTTTGTTGGTTTTCATCTAATGAACTTATTTCAGTCAGCTGGATCTTTCTTCTTCAAAGAAAAAAGATTTTATCTTCAAATACAAGAACTTTTCGTGGTTTTGTTGGTTTTCAGCAAATGAACATATTTCAGCGAGCTGGGAGTTTTTTCTTTAATAGCGTAAGATTTTATCTTAAAATACAAGAACTTTTCGTGGTTCTTGTCAATTTTTGTTGGTTTTCATCTAATGAACTTATTTCAGTCAGCAAGATCTTTCTTCTTCAAAGCAAAAAGATTTTATCTTCAAATACAAGAACTTTTCGTGGTTTTGATGGTTTTCAGCAAATGAACATATTTCAGCGAGCTGGAAGTTTTTTCTTTAATAGCCTAAGATTTTATCTTAAAATACAAGAACTTTTCGTGGTTCTTGTCAATTTTTGTTGGTTTTCATCTAATGAACTTATTTCAGTCAGCTAGATCTATCTTCGTCAAAGCAAAAAGATTTTATCTTCAAATACAAGAACTTTTGGTGGTTTTGTTGGTTTTCAGCAAATGAACATAATTCAGCGAACTGGAAGTTTTTTCCTTAATAGAGTAAGATTTTATCTTAAAATACAAGAACTTTTCGTGGTTCTTGTCAATTTTTGTTGGTTTTCATCTGATGAACTTATTTCAGTCAGCTAGATCTTTCTTCGTCAAAGCAAAAAGATTTTATCTTCAAATACAAGAACATTTGGTGGTTTTGTTGGTTTTCAGCAAATGAACAGATTTCAGCGAGCTGGAAGTTTTTTCCTTAATAGAGTAAGATTTTATCTTCAAATACAAGAACTTTTGGTGGTTTTGATGGTTTTCAGCAAATGAACATATTTCAGCGAGCTGGAAGTTTTTTCTTTAATAGCGTAAGATTTTATCTTAAAATACAAGAACTTATCGTGGTTCTTGTCAATTTTTGTTGGTTTTCATCTAATGAACTTATTTCAGTCAGCAAGATCTTTCTTCTTCAAAGCAAAAAGATTTTACCTTCAAATACAAGAAATTTTCGTGGTTTTGATGGTTTTGAGCAAATGAACAGATTTCAGCGAGCTGGAAGTTTTTTCTTTAATAGCCTAAGATTTTATCTTAAAATACAAGAACTTTTCGTGGTTCTTGTCAATTTTTGTTGGTTTTCATCTAATGAACTTATTTCAGTCAGCTGGATCTTTCTTCTTCAAAGAAAAAAGATTTTATCTTCAAATACAAGAACTTTTCGTGGTTTTGTTGGTTTTCAGCAAATGAACATATTTCAGCGAGCTGGGAGTTTTTTCTTTAATAGCGTAAGATTTTATCTTAAAATACAAGAACTTTTCGTGGTTCTTGTCAATTTTAGTTGGTTTTCATCTAATGAACTTATTTCAGTCAGCAAGATCTTTCTTCTTCAAAGCAAAAAGATTTTACCTTCAAATACAAGAACTTTTCGTGGTTTTGATGGTTTTGAGCAAATGAACATATTTCAGCGAGCTGGAAGTTTTTTCCTGAATAGAGTAAGATTTTATCTTCAAATACAAGAACTTTTCGTGGTTCTTGTCAATTTTTGTTGGTTTTCATCCAATGAACTTATTTCAGTCAGCTAGATCTTTCTTCTTCAAAGCAAAATGATTTTATCTTCAAATACAAGAACTTTTCGTCGTTTTGATGGTTTTCAGCAAATGAACATATTTCAGCGAGCTGGAAGTTTTTTCCTTAATAGAGTAAGATTTTATCTTAAAATACAAGAACTTTTCGTGGTTCTTGTCAATTTTTGTTGGTTTTCATCTAATGAACTTATTTCAGTCAGCTGGATCTTTCTTCTTCAAAGAAAAAAGATTTTATCTTCAAATACAAGAACTTTTCGTGGTTTTGTTGGTTTTCAGCAAATGAACATATTACAGCGAGCTGGGAGTTTTTTCTTTAATAGCGTAAGATTTTATCTTAAAATACAAGAACTTTTCGTGGTTCTTGTCAATTTTTGTTGGTTTTCATCTAATGAACTTATTTCAGTCAGCAAGATCTTTCTTCTTCAAAGCAAAAAGATTTTATCTTCAAATACAAGAACTTTTCGTGGTTTTGATGGTTTTCAGCAAATGAACATATTTCAGCGAGCTGGAAGTTTTTTCTTTAATAGCCTAAGATTTTATCTTAAAATACAAGAACTTTTCGTGGTTCTTGTCAATTTTTGTTGGTTTTCATCTAATGAACTTATTTCAGTCAGCTAGATCTATCTTCGTCAAAGCAAAAAGATTTTATCTTCAAATACAAGAACTTTTGGTGGTTTTGTTGGTTTTCAGCAAATGAACATAATTCAGCGAACTGGAAGTTTTTTCCTTAATAGAGTAAGATTTTATCTTAAAATACAAGAACTTTTCGTGGTTCTTGTCAATTTTTGTTGGTTTTCATCTAATGAACTTATTTCAGTCAGCTAGATCTTTCTTCTTCAAAGCAAAAAGATTTTATCTTCAAATACAAGAACTTTTCGTGGTTTTGATGGTTTTCAGCAAATGAACATATTTCAGCGAGCTGGAAGTTTTTTCCTGAATAGAGTAAGATTTTATCTTAAAATACAAGAACTTTTCGTGGTTCTTGTCAATTTTTGTTGGTTTTCATCTAATGAACTTATTTCAGTCAGCTGGATCTTTCTTCTTCAAAGCAAAAAGATTTTATCTTCAAATACAACAACTTTTCGTGGTTTTGATGGTTTTCAGCAAATGAACATAATTCAGCGAGCTGCAAGTTTTTTCCTTAATAGAGTAAGATTTTATCTTAAAATACAAGAACTTTTCGTGGTTTTGTTGGTTTTCAGCAAATGAACATATTTCAGCGAGCTGGGAGTTTTTTCTTTAATAGAGTAAGATTTTATCTTAAAATACAAGAACTTTTCGTGGTTCTTGTCAATTTTTGTTGGTTTTCATCTAATGAACTTATTTCAGTCAGCTAGATCTTTCTTCTTCAAAGCAAAAAGATTTTATCTTCAAATACAAGAACTTTTCGTGGTTTTGATGGTTTTCAGCAAATGAACATATTTCAGCGAGCTGGAAGTTTTTTCCTGAATAGAGTAAGATTTTATCTTAAAATACAAGAACTTTTCGTGGTTCTTGTCAATTTTTGTTGGTTTTCATCTAATGAACTTATTTCAGTCAGCTAGATCTTTCTTCTTCAAAGCAAAAAGATTTTATCTTCAAATACAAGAACTTTTGGTGGTTTTGATGGTTTTCAGCAAATGAACATATTTCAGCGAGCTGGAAGTTTTTTCTTTAATAGCCTAAGATTTTATCTTAAAATACAAGAACTTTTCGTGGTTCTTGTCAATTGTTGTTGGTTTTCATCTAATGAACTTATTTCAGTCAGCTAGATCTTTCTTCTTCAAAGAAAAAAGATTTTATCTTCAAATACAAGAACTTTTCGTGGTTTTGTTGTTTTTCAGCAAATGAACATATTTCAGCGAGCTGGGAGTTTTTTCTTTAATAGCGTAAGATTTTATCTTAAAATACAAGAACTTATCGTGGTTCTTGTCAATTTTTGTTGGTTTTCATCTAATGAACTTATTTCCGTCAGCAAGATCTTTCTTCTTCAAAGAAAAAAGATTTTATCTTCAAATACAAGAACTTTTCGTGGTTTTGATGGTTTTGAGCAAATGAACATATTTCAGCGAGCTGGAAGTTTTTTCCTGAATAGAGTAAGATTTTATCTTCAAATACAAGAACTTTTCGTGGTTCTTGTCAATTTTTGTTGGTTTTCATCTAATGAACTTATTTCAGTCAGCTAGATCTTTCTTCTTCAAAGCAAAAAGATTTTATCTTCAAATACAAGAACTTTTCGTGGTTTTGATGGTTTTCAGCAAATGAACAGATTTCAGCGAGCTGGAAGTTTTTTCTTTAATAGCCTAAGATTTTATCTTAAAATACAAGAACTTTTCGTGGTTCTTGTCAATTTTTGTTGGTTTTCATCTAATGAACTTATTTCAGTCAGCTAGATCTATCTTCGTCAAAGCAAAAAGATTTTATCTTCAAATACAAGAACTTTTGGTGGTTTTGTTGGTTTTCAGCAAATGAACATAATTCAGCGAACTGGAAGTTTTTTCCTTAATAGAGTAAGATTTTATCTTAAAATACAAGAACTTTTCGTGGTTCTTGTCAATTTTTGTTGGTTTTCATCTAATGAACTTATTTCAGTCAGCTAGATCTTTCTTCTTCAAAGAAAAAAGATTTTATCTTCAAATACAAGAACTTTTCGTTGTTTTGTTGGTTTTCAGCAAATGAACATATTTCAGCGAGCTGGGAGTTTTTTCTTTAATAGCGTAAGATTTTATCTTAAAATACAAGAACTTTTCGTGGTTCTTGTCAATTTTTGTTGGTTTTCATCTAATGAACTTATTTCAGTCAGCTAGATCTTTCTTCTTCAAAGCAAAAAGATTTTATCTTCAAATACAAGAACTTTTCGTGGTTTTGATGGTTTTCAGCAAATGAACATATTTCAGCGAGCTGGAAGTTTTTTCCTGAATAGAGTAAGATTTTATCTTAAAATACAAGAACTTTTCGTGGTTCTTGTCAATTTTTGTTGGTTTTCATCTAATGAACTTATTTCAGTCAGCTAGATCTTTCTTCTTCAAAGCAAAAAGATTTTATCTTCAAATACAAGAACTTTTCGTGGTTTTGATGATTTTCAGCAAATGAACATATTTCAGCGAGCTGGAAGTTTTTTCCTTAATAGAGTAAGATTTTATCTTAAAATACAAGAACTTTTCGTGGTTCTTGTCAATTTTTGTTGGTTTTCATCTGATGAACTTATTTCAGTCAGCTAGATCTTTCTTCGTCAAAGCAAAAAGATTTTATCTTCAAATACAAGAACTTTTGGTGGTTTTGTTGGTTTTCAACAAATGAACAGATTTCAGCGAGCTGGAAGTTTTTTCCTTAATAGAGTAAGATTTTATCTTCAAATACAAGAACTTTTGGTGGTTTTGATGGTTTTCAGCAAATGAACATATTTCAGCGAGCTGGAAGTTTTTTCTTTAATAGCCTAAGATTTTATCTTGAAATACAAGAACTTTTCGTGGTTCTTGTCAATTTTTGTTGGTTTTCATCTAATGAACTTATTTCAGTCAGCTGGATCTTTCTTCTTCAAAGCAAAAAGATTTTATCTTCAAACACAAGAACTTTTGGTGGTTTTGTTGGTTTTCAGCAAATGAACATAATTCAGCGAACTGGAAGTTTTTTCCTTAATAGAGTAAGATTTTATCTTAAAATACAAGAACTTTTCGTGGTTCTTGTCAATTTTTGTTGGTTTTCATCTAATGAACTTATTTCAGTCAGCTAGATCTTTCTTCTTCAAAGAAAAAAGATTTTATCTTCAAATACAAGAACTTTTCGTTGTTTTGTTGGTTTTCAGCAAATGAACATATTTCAGCGAGCTGGGAGTTTTTTCTTTAATAGCGTAAGATTTTATCTTAAAATACAAGAACTTTTCGTGGTTCTTGTCAATTTTTGTTGGTTTTCATCTAATGAACTTATTTCAGTCAGCTAGATCTTTCTTCTTCAAAGCAAAAAGATTTTATCTTCAAATACAAGAACTTTTCGTGGTTTTGATGGTTTTCAGCAAATGAACATATTTCAGCGAGCTGGAAGTTTTTTCCTGAATAGAGTAAGATTTTATCTTAAAATACAAGAACTTTTCGTGGTTCTTGTCAATTTTTGTTGGTTTTCATCTAATGAACTTATTTCAGTCAGCTAGATCTTTCTTCTTCAAAGCAAAAAGATTTTATCTTCAAATACAAGAACTTTTCGTGGTTTTGATGGTTTCCAGCAAATGAACATATTTCAGCGAGCTGGAAGTTTTTTCCTTAATAGAGTAAGATTTTATCTTAAAATACAAGAACTTTTCGTGGTTCTTGTCAATTTTTGTTGGTTTTCATCTGATGAACTTATTTCAGTCAGCTAGATCTTTCTTCGTCAAAGCAAAAAGATTTTATCTTCAAATACAAGAACTTTTGGTGGTTTTGTTGGTTTTCAACAAATGAACAGATTTCAGCGAGCTGGAAGTTTTTTCCTTAATAGAGTAAGATTTCATCTTCAAATACAAGAACTTTTGGTGGTTTTGATGGTTTTCAGCAAATGAACATATTTCAGCGAGCTGGAAGTTTTTTCTTTAATAGCCTAAGATTTTATCTTAAAATACAAGAACTTTTCGTGGTTCTTGTCAATTTTTGTTGGTTTTCATCTAATGAACTTATTTCAGTCAGCTGGATCTTTCTTCTTCAAAGCAAAAAGATTTTATCTTCAAACACAAGAACTTTTCGTGGTTTTGATGGTTTTCAGCAAATGAACATAATTCAGCGAGCTGCAAGTTTTTTCCTTAATAGAGTAAGATTTTATCTTAAAATACAAGAACTTTTCGTGGTTCTTGTCAATTTTTGTTGGTTTTCATCTAATGAACTTATTTCAGTCAGCTAGATCTTTCTTCTTCAAAGCAAAATGATTTTATCTTCAAATACGAGAACTTTTCGTCGTTTTGATGGTTTTCAGCAAATGAACATATTTCAGCGAACTGGAAGTTTTTTCCTTAATAGAGTAAGATTTTATCTTAAAATACAAGAACTTTTCGTGGTTCTTGTCAATTTTTGTTGGTTTTCATCTAATGAACTTATTTCAGTCAGCTGGATCTTTCTTCTTCAAAGAAAAAAGATTTTATCTTCAAATACAAGAACTTTTCGTGGTTTTGTTGGTTTTCAGCAAATGAACATATTTCAGCGAGCTGGGAGTTTTTTCTTTAATAGCGTAAGATTTTATCTTAAAATACAAGAACTTTTCGTGGGTCTTGTCAATTTTAGTTGGTTTTCATCTAATGAACTTATTTCAGTCAGCAAGATCTTTCTTCTTCAAAGCAAAAAGATTTTACCTTCAAATACAAGAACTTTTCGTGGTTTTGATGGTTTTGAGCAAATGAACATATTTCAGCGAGCTGGAAGTTTTTTCCTGAATAGAGTAAGATTTTATCTTCAAATACAAGAACTTTTCGTGGTTCTTGTCAATTTTTGTTGGTTTTCATCTAATGAACTTATTTCAGTCAGCTAGATCTTTCTTCTTCAAAGCAAAAAGATTTTATCTTCAAATACAAGAACTTTTGGTGGTTTTGTTGGTTTTCAGCAAATGAACATAATTCAGCGAACTGGAAGTTTTTTCCTTAATAGAGTAAGATTTTATCTTAAAATACAAGAACTTTTCGTGCTTCTTGTCAATTTTTGTTGGTTTTCATCTCATGAACTTATTTCAGTCAGCTAGATCTTTCTTCTTCAAAGCAAAAAGATTTTATCTTCAAATACAAGAACTTTTCGTGGTTTTGATGGTTTTCAGCAAATGAACATAATTCAGCGAACTGGAAGTTTTTTCCTTAATAGAGTAAGATTTTATCTTAAAATACAAGAACTTTTCGTGGTTCTTGTCAATTTTTGTTGGTTTTCATCTAATGAACTTATTTCAGTCAGCTGGATCTTTCTTCTTCAAAGAAAAAAGATTTTATCTTCAAATACAAGAACTTTTCGTGGTTTTGTTGGTTTTCAGCAAATGAACATATTTCAGCGAGCTGGGAGTTTTTTCTTTAATAGCGTAAGATTTTATCTTAAAATACAAGAACTTTTCGTGGTTCTTGTCAATTTTTGTTGGTTTTCATCTAATGAACTTATTTCAGTCAGCAAGATCTTTCTTCTTCAAAGCAAAAAGATTTTACCTTCAAATACAAGAACTTTTCGTGGTTTTGATGGTTTTGAGCAAATGAACATATTTCAGCGAGCTGGAAGTTTTTTCCTGAATAGAGTAAGATATTACCTTCAAATACAATAACTTTTCGTGGTTCTTGTCAATTTTTGTTGGTTTTCATCTAATGAACTTATTTCAGTCAGCTAGATCTTTCTTCTTCAAAGCAAAAAGATTTTATCTTCAAATACAAGAACTTTTCGTGGTTTTGATGGTTTTCAGCAAATGAACAGATTTCAGCGAGCTGGAAGTTTTTTCCTGAATAGAGTAAGATTTTATATTAAAATACAAGAACTTTTCGTGGTTCTTGTCAATTTTTGTTGGTTTTCATCTAATGAACTTATTTCAGTCAGCTAGATCTATCTTCGTCAAAGCAAAAAGATTTTATCTTCAAATACAAGAACTTTTGGTGGTTTTGTTGGTTTTCATCAAATGAACATAATTCAGCGAACTGGAAGTTTTTTCCTTAATAGAGTAAGATTTTATCTTAAAATACAAGAACTTTTCGTGGTTCTTGTCAATTTTTGTTGGTTTTCATCTAATGAACTTATTTCAGTCAGCTAGATCTTTCTTCTTCAAAGCAAAAAGATTTTATCTTCAAATACAAGAACTTTTCGTGGTTTTGATGGTTTTCAGCAAATGACCATATTTCAGCGAGCTGGAAGTTTTTTCTTTAATAGCGTAAGATTTTATCTTAAAATACAAGAACTTTTCGTGGGTCTTGTCAATTTTAGTTGGTTTTCATCTAATGAACTTATTTCAGTCAGCAAGATCTTTCTTCTTCAAAGCAAAAAGATTTTACCTTCAAATACAAGAACTTTTCGTGGTTTTGATGGTTTTGAGCAAATGAACATATTTCAGCGAGCTGGAAGTTTTTTCCTGAATAGAGTAAGATTTTATCTTCAAATACAAGAACTTTTCGTGGTTCTTGTCAATTTTTGTTGGTTTTCATCTAATGAACTTATTTCAGTCAGCTAGATCTTTCTTCTTCAAAGCAAAAAGATTTTATCTTCAAATACAAGAACTTTTCGTGGTTTTGATGGTTTTCAGCAAATGAACAGATTTCAGCGAGCTGGAAGTTTTTTCTTTAATAGCCTAAGATTTTATCTTAAAATACAAGAACTTTTCATGGTTCTTGTCAATTTTTGTTGGTTTTCATCTAATGAACTTATTTCAGTCAGCTAGATCTTTCTTCTTCAAAGCAAAAAGATTTTATCTTCAAATACAAGAACTTTTGGTGGTTTTGTTGGTTTTCAGCAAATGAACATAATTCAGCGAACTGGAAGTTTTTTCCTTAATAGAGTAAGATTTTATCTTAAAATACAAGAACTTTTCGTGGTTCTTGTCAATTTTTGTTGGTTTTCATCTCATGAACTTATTTCAGTCAGCTCGATCTTTCTTCTTCAAAGCAAAAAGATTTTATCTTCAAATACAAGAACTTTTCGTGGTTTTGATGGTTTTCAGCAAATGAACATAATTCAGCGAACTGGAAGTTTTTTCCTTAATAGAGTAAGATTTTATCTTAAAATACAAGAACTTTTCGTGGTTCTTGTCAATTTTTGTTGGTTTTCATCTAATGAACTTATTTCAGTCAGCTGGATCTTTCTTCTTCAAAGAAAAAAGATTTTATCTTCAAATACAAGAACTTTTCGTGGTTTTGTTGGTTTTCAGCAAATGAACATATTTCAGCGAGCTGGGAGTTTTTTCTTTAATAGCGTAAGATTTTATCTTAAAATACAAGAACTTTTCGTGGTTCTTGTCAATTTTTGTTGGTTTTCATCTAATGAACTTATTTCAGTCAGCAAGATCTTTCTTCTTCAAAGCAAAAAGATTTTACCTTCAAATACAAGAACTTTTCGTGGTTTTGATGGTTTTGAGCAAATGAACATATTTCAGCGAGCTGGAAGTTTTTTCCTGAATAGAGTAAGATATTACCTTCAAATACAATAACTTTTCGTGGTTCTTGTCAATTTTTGTTGGTTTTCATCTAATGAACTTATTTCAGTCAGCTAGATCTTTCTTCTTCAAAGCAAAAAGATTTTATCTTCAAATACAAGAACTTTTCGTGGTTTTGATGGTTTTCAGCAAATGAACAGATTTCAGCGAGCTGGAAGTTTTTTCCTGAATAGAGTAAGATTTTATATTAAAATACAAGAACTTTTCGTGGTTCTTGTCAATTTTTGTTGGTTTTCATCTAATGAACTTATTTCAGTCAGCTAGATCTATCTTCGTCAAAGCAAAAAGATTTTATCTTCAAATACAAGAACTTTTGGTGGTTTTGTTGGTTTTCATCAAATGAACATAATTCAGCGAACTGGAAGTTTTTTCCTTAATAGAGTAAGATTTTATCTTAAAATACAAGAACTTTTCGTGGTTCTTGTCAATTTTTGTTGGTTTTCATCTAATGAACTTATTTCAGTCAGCTAGATCTTTCTTCTTCAAAGCAAAAAGATTTTATCTTCAAATACAAGAACTTTTCGTGGTTTTGATGGTTTTGAGCAAATGAACATATTTCAGCGAGCTGGAAGTTTTTTCCTGAATAGAGTAAGATTTTATCTTCAAATACAAGAACTTTTCGTGGTTCTTGTCAATTTTTGTTGGTTTTCATCTAATGAACTTATTTCAGTCAGCTAGATCTTTCTTCTTCAAAGCAAAAAGATTTTATCTTCAAATACAAGAACTTTTCGTGGTTTTGATGGTTTTCAGCAAATGAACAGATTTCAGCGAGCTGGAAGTTTTTTCCTGAATAGAGTAAGATTTTATCTTAAAATACAAGAACTTTTCGTGGTTCTTGTCAATTTTTGTTGGTTTTCATCTAATGAACTTATTTCAGTCAGCTAGATCTTTCTTCTTCAAAGAAAAAAGATTTTATCTTCAAATACAAGAACTTTTCGTGGTTTTGTTGGTTTTCAGCAAATGAACATATTTCAGCGAGCTGGAAGTTTTTTCTTTAATAGCCTAAGATTTTATATTAAAATACAAGAACTTTTCGTGGTTCTTGTCAATTTTTGTTGGTTTTCATCTAATGAACTTATTTCAGTCAGCTAGATCTATCTTCGTCAAAGCAAAAAGATTTTATCTTCAAATACAAGAACTTTTGGTGGTTTTGTTGGTTTTCATCAAATGAACATAATTCAGCGAACTGGAAGTTTTTTCCTTAATAGAGTAAGATTTTATCTTAAAATACAAGAACTTTTCGTGGTTCTTGTCAATTTTTGTTGGTTTTCATCTAATGAACTTATTTCAGTCAGCTAGATCTTTCTTCTTCAAAGCAAAAAGATTTTATCTTCAAATACAAGAACTTTTCGTGGTTTTGATGGTTTTCAGCAAATGAACATAATTCAGCGAGCTGCAAGTTTTTTCCTTAATAGAGTAAGATTTTATCTTAAAATACAAGAACTTTTCGTGGTTCTTGTCAATTTTTGTTGGTTTTCATCTAATGAACTTATTTCAGTCAGCTAGATCTTTCTTCATCAAAGCAAAAAGATTTTATCTTCAAATACAAGAACTTTTCGTGGTTTTGATGGTTTTCAGCAAATGAACATATTTCAGCGAGCTGGAAGTTTTTTCCTGAATAGAGTAAGATTTTATCTTAAAATACAAGAACTTTTCGTGGTTCTTGTCAATTTTTGTTGGTTTTCATCTAATGAACTTATTTCAGTCAGCTGGATCTTTCTTCTTCAAAGAAAAAAGATTTTATCTTCAAATACAAGAACTTTTCGTGGTTTTGATGGTTTTGAGCAAATGAACATATTTCAGCGAGCTGGAAGTTTTTTCCTGAATAGAGTAAGATATTACCTTCAAATACAATAACTTTTCGTGGTTCTTGTCAATTTTTGTTGGTTTTCATCTAATGAACTTATTTCAGTCAGCTAGATCTTTCTTCTTCAAAGCAAAAAGATTTTATCTTCAAATACAAGAACTTTTCGTGGTTTTGATGGTTTTCAGCAAATGAACAGATTTCAGCGAGCTGGAAGTTTTTTCTTTAATAGCCTAAGATTTTATATTAAAATACAAGAACTTTTCGTGGTTCTTGTCAATTTTTGTTGGTTTTCATCTAATGAACTTATTTCAGTCAGCTAGATCTATCTTCGTCAAAGCAAAAAGATTTTATCTTCAAATACAAGAACTTTTGGTGGTTTTGTTGGTTTTCATCAAATGAACATAATTCAGCGAACTGGAAGTTTTTTCCTTAATAGAGTAAGATTTTATCTTAAAATACAAGAACTTTTCGTGGTTCTTGTCAATTTTTGTTGGTTTTCATCTAATGAACTTATTTCAGTCAGCTAGATCTTTCTTCTTCAAAGCAAAAAGATTTTATCTTCAAATACAAGAACTTTTCGTGGTTTTGATGGTTTTCAGCAAATGAACATAATTCAGCGAGCTGCAAGTTTTTTCCTTAATAGAGTAAGATTTTATCTTAAAATACAAGAACTTTTCGTGGTTCTTGTCAATTTTTGTTGGTTTTCATCTAATGAACTTATTTCAGTCAGCTAGATCTTTCTTCTTCAAAGCAAAAAGATTTTATCTTCAAATACAAGAACTTTTCGTGGTTTTGTTGGTTTTCAGCAAATGAACATATTTCAGCGAGCTGGGAGTTTTTTCTTTAATAGCGTAAGATTTTATCTTAAAATACAAGAACTTTTCGTGGTTCTTGTCAATTTTTGTTGGTTTTCATCGAATGAACTTATTTCAGTCAGCAAGATCTTTCTTCTTCAAAGCAAAAAGATTTTACCTTCAAATACAAGAACTTTTCGTGGTTTTGATGGTTTTGAGCAAATGAACATATTTCAGCGAGCTTGAAGTTTTTTCCTGAATAGAGTAAGATTTTATCTTCAAATACAAGAACTTTTCGTGGTTCTTGTCAATTTTTGTTGGTTTTCATCTAATGAACTTATTTCAGTCAGCTCGATCTTTCTTCTTCAAAGCAAAAAGATTTTATCTTCAAATACATGAACTTTTCGTGGTTTTGATGGTTTTCAGCAAATGAACAGATTTCAGCGAGCTGGAAGTTTTTTCATTCATTGCCTAAGATTTTATCTTAAAATACAAGAACTTTTCGTGGTTCTTGTCAATTTTTGTTGGTTTTCATCTAATGAACTTATTTCAGTCAGCTAGATCTATCTTCGTCAAAGCAAAAAGATTTTATCTTCAAATACAAGAACTTTTGGTGGTTTTGTTGGTTTTCATCAAATGAACATAATTCAGCGAACTGGAAGTTTTTTCCTTAATAGAGTAAGATTTTATCTTACAATACAAGAACTTTACGTGGTTCTTGTCAATTTTTGTTGGTTTTCATCTAATGAACTTATTTCAGTCAGCTAGATCTTTCTTCTTCAAAGCAAAAAGATTTTATCTTCAAATACAAGAACTTTTCGTGGTTTTGATGGTTTTCAGCAAATGAACATAATTCAGCGAGCTGCAAGTTTTTTCCTTAATAGAGTAAGATTTTATCTTAAAATACAAGAACTTTTCGTGGTACTTGTCAATTTTTGTTGGTTTTCATCTAATGAACTTATTTCAGTCAGCTAGATCATTCTTCTTCAAAGCAAAAAGATTTTATCTTCAAATACAAGAACTTTTCGTGGTTTTGATGGTTTTCAGCAAATGAAAATGTTTCAGCGAGCTGGGAGTTTTTTCTTTAATAGCGTAAGATTTTATCTTAAAATACAAGAACTTATCGTGGTTCTTGTCAATTTTTGTTGGTTTTCATCTAATGAACTTATTTCAGTCAGCAAGATCTTTCTTCTTCAAAGCAAAAAGATTTTACCTTCAAATACAAGAACTTTTCGTGGTTTTGATGGTTTTGAGCAAATGAACATATTTCAGCGAGCTGGAAGTTTTTTCCTGAATAGAGTTAGATTTTATCTTAAAATACAAGAACTTTTCGTGGTTCTTGTCAATTTTTGTTGGTTTTCATCTAATGAACTTATTTCAGTCAGCTAGATCTTTCTTCTTCAAAGCAAAAAGATTTTATCTTCAAATACAAGAACTTTTCGTGGTTTTGATGGTTTTCAGCAAATGAACAGATTTCAGCGAGCTGGAAGTTTTTTCTTTAATAGCCTAAGATTTTATCTTAAAATACAAGAACTTTTCGTGGTTGTTGTCAATTTTTGTTGGTTTTCATCTAATGAACTTATTTCAGTCAGCTAGATCTTTCTTCTTCAAAGCAAAAATATTTTATCTTCAAATACAAGAACTTTTCATCGTTTTGATGGCTTTCAGCAAATGAACAGATTTCAGCGAGCTGGAAGTTTTTTCTTTAATTGCCTAAGATTCTATCTTAAAATACAAGAACTTTTCGTGGTTCTTGTCAATTTTTGTTGGTTTTCATCTCATGAACTTATTTCAGTCAGCTGGATCTTTCTTCTTCAAAGCAAAAAGATTTTATCTTCAAATACAAGAACTTTTCGTGGTTTTGATGGTTTTCAGCAAATGAACATAATTCAGCGAGCTGCAAGTTTTTTCCTGAATAGAGTAAGATTTTATCTTAAAATACAAGAACTTTTCGTGGTTCTTGTCAATTTTTGTTGGTTTTCATCTGATGAACTTATTTCAGTCAGCTGGATCTTTCTTCTTCAAAGAAAAAAGATTTTATCTTCAAATACAAGAACTTTTCGTGGTTTTGTTGGTTTTCAGCAAATGAACATATTTCAGCGAGCTGGGAGTTTTTTCTTTAACAGCGTAAGATTTTATCTTAAAATACAAGAACTTTTCGTGGTTCTTGTCAATTTTTGTTGGTTTTCATCTAATGAACTTATTTCAGTCAGCAAGATCTTTCTTCTTCAAATCAAAAAGATTTTACCTTCAAATACAAGAACTTTTCGTGGTTTTGATGGTTTTGAGCAAATGAACATATTTCAGCGAGCTGGAAGTTTTTTCCTGAATAGAGTAAGATTTTATCTTCAAATACAAGAACTTTTCGTGGTTCTTGTCAATTTTTGTTGGTTTTCATCTAATGAACTTATTTCAGTCAGCTAGATCTTTCTTCTTCAAAGCAAAAAGATTTTATCTTCAAATACAAGAACTTTTCGTGGTTTTGATGGTTTTCAGCAAATGAACAGATTTCAGCGAGCTGGAAGTTTTTTCTTTAATAGCCTAAGATTTTATCTTAAAATACAAGAACTTTTCGTGGTTCTTGTCAATTTTTGTTGGTTTTCATCTAATGAACTTATTTCAGTCAGCTAGATCTATCTTCGTCAAAGCAAAAAGATTTTATCTTCAAATACAAGAACTTTTGGTGGTTTTGTTGGTTTTCAGCAAATGAACATAATTCAGCGAACTGGAAGTTTTTTCCTTAATAGAGTAAGATTTTATCTTAAAACACAAGAACTTTTCGTGGTTCTTGTCAATTTTTGTTGGTTTTCATCTAATGAACTTATTTCAGTCAGCTAGATCTTTCTTCTTCAAAGCAAAAAGATTTTATCTTCAAATACAAGAACTTTTCGTGGTTTTGATGGTTTTCAGCAAATGAACATATTTCAGCGAGCTGGAAGTTTTTTCCTGAATAGAGTAAGATTTTATCTTAAAATACAAGACCTTTTCGTGGTTCTTGTCAATTTTTGTTGGTTTTCATCTAATGAACTTATTTCAGTCAGCTAGATCTTTCTTCTTCAAAGCAAAAAGATTTTATCTTCAAATACAAGAACTTTTCGTGGTTTTGATGGTTTTCAGCAAATGAACAGATTTCAGCGAGCTGGAAGTTTTTTCTTTAATAGCCTAAGATTTTATATTAAAATACAAGAACTTTTCGTGGTTCTTGTCAATTTTTGTTGGTTTTCATCTAATGAACTTATTTCAGTCAGCTAGATCTATCTTCGTCAAAGCAAAAAGATTTTATCTTCAAATACAAGAACTTTTGGTGGTTTTGTTGGTTTTCATCAAATGAACATAATTCAGCGAACTGGAAGTTTTTTCCTTAATAGAGTAAGATTTTATCTTAAAATACAAGAACTTTTCGTGGTTCTTGTCAATTTTTGTTGGTTTTCATCTAATGAACTTATTTCAGTCAGCTAGATCTTTCTTCTTCAAAGCAAAAAGATTTTATCTTCAAATACAAGAACTTTTCGTGGTTTTGATGGTTTTCAGCAAATGAACATAATTCAGCGAGCTGCAAGTTTTTTCCTTAATAGAGTAAGATTTTATCTTAAAATACAAGAACTTTTCGTGGTTCTTGTCAATTTTTGTTGGTTTTCATCTAATGAACTTATTTCAGTCAGCTAGATCTTTCTTCATCAAAGCAAAAAGATTTTATCTTCAAATACAAGAACTTTTCGTGGTTTTGATGGTTTTCAGCAAATGAACATATTTCAGCGAGCTGGAAGTTTTTTCCTGAATAGAGTAAGATTTTATCTTAAAATACAAGAACTTTTCGTGGTTCTTGTCAATTTTTGTTGGTTTTCATCTAATGAACTTATTTCAGTCAGCTGGATCTTTCTTCTTCAAAGAAAAAAGATTTTATCTTCAAATACAAGAACTTTTCGTGGTTTTGTTGGTTTTCAGCAAATGAACATATTTCAGCGAGCTGGGAGTTTTTTCTTTAATAGCGTAAGATTTTATCTTAAAATACAAGAACTTTTCGTGGTTCTTGTCAATTTTTGTTGGTTTTCATCTAATGAACTTATTTCAGTCAGCAAGATCTTTCTTCTTCAAAGCAAAAAGATTTTACCTTCAAATACAAGAACTTTTCGTGGTTTTGATGGTTTTGAGCAAATGAACATATTTCAGCGAGCTGGAAGTTTTTTCCTGAATAGAGTAAGATATTACCTTCAAATACAATAACTTTTCGTGGTTCTTGTCAATTTTTGTTGGTTTTCATCTAATGAACTTATTTCAGTCAGCTAGATCTTTCTTCTTCAAAGCAAAAAGATTTTATCTTCAAATACAAGAACTTTTCGTGGTTTTGATGGTTTTCAGCAAATGAACAGATTTCAGCGAGCTGGAAGTTTTTTCTTTAATAGCCTAAGATTTTATATTAAAATACAAGAACTTTTCGTGGTTCTTGTCAATTTTTGTTGGTTTTCATCTAATGAACTTATTTCAGTCAGCTAGATCTATCTTCGTCAAAGCAAAAAGATTTTATCTTCAAATACAAGAACTTTTGGTGGTTTTGTTGGTTTTCATCAAATGAACATAATTCAGCGAACTGGAAGTTTTTTCCTTAATAGAGTAAGATTTTATCTTAAAATACAAGAACTTTTCGTGGTTCTTGTCAATTTTTGTTGGTTTTCATCTAATGAACTTATTTCAGTCAGCTAGATCTTTCTTCTTCAAAGCAAAAAGATTTTATCTTCAAATACAAGAACTTTTCGTGGTTTTGATGGTTTTCAGCAAATGAACATAATTCAGCGAGCTGCAAGTTTTTTCCTTAATAGAGTAAGATTTTATCTTAAAATACAAGAACTTTTCGTGGTTCTTGTCAATTTTTGTTGGTTTTCATCTAATGAACTTATTTCAGTCAGCTAGATCTTTCTTCTTCAAAGCAAAAAGATTTTATCTTCAAATACAAGAACTTTTCGTGGTTTTGTTGGTTTTCAGCAAATGAACATATTTCAGCGAGCTGGGAGTTTTTTCTTTAATAGCGTAAGATTTTATCTTAAAATACAAGAACTTTTCGTGGTTCTTGTCAATTTTTGTTGGTTTTCATCGAATGAACTTATTTCAGTCAGCAAGATCTTTCTTCTTCAAAGCAAAAAGATTTTATCTTCAAATACATGAACTTTTCGTGGTTTTGATGGTTTTCAGCAAATGAACAGATTTCAGCGAGCTGGAAGTTTTTTCATTCATTGCCTAAGATTTTATCTTAAAATACAAGAACTTTTCGTGGTTCTTGTCAATTTTTGTTGGTTTTCATCTAATGAACTTATTTCAGTCAGCTAGATCTATCTTCGTCAAAGCAAAAAGATTTTATCTTCAAATACAAGAACTTTTGGTGGTTTTGTTGGTTTTCATCAAATGAACATAATTCAGCGAACTGGAAGTTTTTTCCTTAATAGAGTAAGATTTTATCTTACAATACAAGAACTTTACGTGGTTCTTGTCAATTTTTGTTGGTTTTCATCTAATGAACTTATTTCAGTCAGCTAGATCTTTCTTCTTCAAAGCAAAAAGATTTTATCTTCAAATACAAGAACTTTTCGTGGTTTTGATGGTTTTCAGCAAATGAACATAATTCAGCGAGCTGCAAGTTTTTTCCTTAATAGAGTAAGATTTTATCTTAAAATACAAGAACTTTTCGTGGTACTTGTCAATTTTTGTTGGTTTTCATCTAATGAACTTATTTCAGTCAGCTAGATCATTCTTCTTCAAAGCAAAAAGATTTTATCTTCAAATACAAGAACTTTTCGTGGTTTTGATGGTTTTCAGCAAATGAAAATGTTTCAGCGAGCTGGGAGTTTTTTCTTTAATAGCGGAAGATTTTATCTTAAAATACAAGAACTTATCGTGGTTCTTGTCAATTTTTGTTGGTTTTCATCTAATGAACTTATTTCAGTCAGCAAGATCTTTCTTCTTCAAAGCAAAAAGATTTTACCTTCAAATACAAGAACTTTTCGTGGTTTTGATGGTTTTGAGCAAATGAACATATTTCAGCGAGCTGGAAGTTTTTTCCTGAATAGAGTTAGATTTTATCTTAAAATACAAGAACTTTTCGTGGTTCTTGTCAATTTTTGTTGGTTTTCATCTAATGAACTTATTTCAGTCAGCTAGATCTTTCTTCTTCAAAGCAAAAAGATTTTATCTTCAAATACAAGAACTTTTCGTGGTTTTGATGGTTTTCAGCAAATGAACAGATTTCAGCGAGCTGGAAGTTTTTTCTTTAATAGCCTAAGATTTTATCTTAAAATACAAGAACTTTTCGTGGTTGTTGTCAATTTTTGTTGGTTTTCATCTAATGAACTTATTTCAGTCAGCTAGATCTTTCTTCTTCAAAGCAAAAATATTTTATCTTCAAATACAAGAACTTTTCATCGTTTTGATGGCTTTCAGCAAATGAACAGATTTCAGCGAGCTGGAAGTTTTTTCTTTAATTGCCTAAGATTTTATCTTAAAATACAAGAACTTTTCGTGGTTCTTGTCAATTTTTGTTGGTTTTCATCTCATGAACTTATTTCAGTCAGCTGGATCTTTCTTCTTCAAAGCAAAAAGATTTTATCTTCAAATACAAGAACTTTTCGTGGTTTTGATGGTTTTCAGCAAATGAACATAATTCAGCGAGCTGCAAGTTTTTTCCTGAATAGAGTAAGATTTTATCTTAAAATACAAGAACTTTTCGTGGTTCTTGTCAATTTTTGTTGGTTTTCATCTGATGAACTTATTTCAGTCAGCTGGATCTTTCTTCTTCAAAGAAAAAAGATTTTATCTTCAAATACAAGAACTTTTCGTGGTTTTGTTGGTTTTCAGCAAATGAACATATTTCAGCGAGCTGGGAGTTTTTTCTTTAATAGCGTAAGATTTTATCTTAAAATACAAGAACTTTTCGTGGTTCTTGTCAATTTTTGTTGGTTTTCATCTAATGAACTTATTTCAGTCAGCAAGATCTTTCTTCTTCAAAGCAAAAAGATTTTACCTTCAAATACAAGAACTTTTCGTGGTTTTGATGGTTTTGAGCAAATGAACATATTTCAGCGAGCTGGAAGTTTTTTCCTGAATAGAGTAAGATTTTATCTTCAAATACAAGAACTTTTCGTGGTTCTTGTCAATTTTTGTTGGTTTTCATCTAATGAACTTATTTCAGTCAGCTAGATCTTTCTTCTTCAAAGCAAAAAGATTTTATCTTCAAATACAAGAACTTTTCGTGGTTTTGATGGTTTTCAGCAAATGAACAGATTTCAGCGAGCTGGAAGTTTTTTCTTTAATAGCCTAAGATTTTATCTTAAAATACAAGAACTTTTCGTGGTTCTTGTCAATTTTTGTTGGTTTTCATCTAATGAACTTATTTCAGTCAGCTAGATCTATCTTCGTCAAAGCAAAAAGATTTTATCTTCAAATACAAGAACTTTTGGTGGTTTTGTTGGTTTTCAGCAAATGAACATAATTCAGCGAACTGGAAGTTTTTTCCTTAATAGAGTAAGATTTTATCTTAAAACACAAGAACTTTTCGTGGTTCTTGTCAATTTTTGTTGGTTTTCATCTAATGAACTTATTTCAGTCAGCTAGATCTTTCTTCTTCAAAGCAAAAAGATTTTATCTTCAAATACAAGAACTTTTCATGGTTTTGATGGTTTTCAGCAAATGAACATAATTCAGCGAGCTGGAAGTTTTTTCCTTAATAGAGTAAGATTTTATCTTAAAACACAAGAACTTTTCGTGGTTCTTGTCAATTTTTGTTGGTTTTCATCTAATGAACTTATTTCAGTCAGCTAGATCTTTCTTCTTCAAAGCAAAAAGATTTTACCTTCAAATACAAGAACTTTTCGTGGTTTTGATGGTTTTGAGCAAAAGAACATATTTCAGCGAGCTGGAAGTTTTTTCCTGAATAGAGTTAGATTTTATCTTAAAATACAAGAACTTTTCGTGGTTCTTGTCAATTTTTGTTGGTTTTCATCTAATGAACTTATTTCAGTCAGCTAGATCTTTCTTCTTCAAAGCAAAAAGATTTTATCTTCAAATACAAGAACTTTTCGTGGTTTTGATGGTTTTCAGCAAATGAACATATTTCAGCGAGCTGGAAGTTTTTTCCTGAATAGAGTAAGATTTTATCTTAAAATACAAGAACTTTTCGTGGTTCTTGTCAATTTTTGTTGGTTTTCATCTAATGAACTTATTTCAGTCAGCTAGATCTTTCTTCTTCAAAGAAAAAAGATTTTATCTTCAAATACAAGAACTTTTCGTGGTTTTGATGGTTTTCAGCAAATGAACAGATTTCAGCGAGCTGGAAGTTTTTTCCTTAATAGCCTAAGATTTTATCTTAAAATACAAGAACTTTTCGTGGTTCTTGTCAATTTTTGTTGGTTTTCATCTCATGAACTTATTTCAGTCAGCTGGATCTTTCTTCTTCAAAGCAAAAAGATTTTATCTTCAAATACAAGAACTTTTCGTGGTTTTGATGGTTTTCAGCAAATGAACATAATTCAGCGAACTGGAAGTTTTTTCCTTAATAGAGTAAGATTTTATCTTACAATACAAGAACTTTACGTGGTTCTTGTCAATTTTTGTTGGTTTTCATCTAATGAACTTATTTCAGTCAGCTGGATCTTTCTTCTTCAAAGCAAAAAGATTTTATCTTCAAATACAAGAACTTTTCGTGGTTTTGATGGTTTTCAGCAAATGAACATAATTCAGCGAGCTGCAAGTTTTTTCCTTAATAGAGTAAGATTTTATCTTAAAAAACAAGAACTTTTCGTGGTACTTGTCAATTTTTGTTGGTTTTCATCTAATGAACTTATTTCAGTCAGCTAGATCATTCTTCTTCAAAGCAAAAAGATTTTATCTTCAAATACAAGAACTTTTCGTGGTTTTGATGGTTTTCAGCAAATGAACATGTTTCAGCGAGCTGGGAGTTTTTTCTTTAATAGCGTAAGATTTTATCTTAAAATACAAGAACTTTTCGTGGTTCTTGTCAATTTTTGTTGGTTTTCATCTAATGAACTTATTTCAGTCAGCTAGATCTATCTTCGTCAAAGCAAAAAGATTTTATCTTCAAATACAAGAACTTTTGGCGGTTTTGTTGGTTTTCAGCAAATGAACATAATTCAGCGAACTGGAAGTTTTTTCCTTAATAGAGTAAGATTTTATCTTAAAACACAAGAACTTTTCGTGGTTCTTGTCAATTTTTGTTGGTTTTCATCTAATGAACTTATTTCAGTCAGCTAGATCTTTCTTCTTCAAAGCAAAAAGATTTTATCTTCAAATACAAGAACTTTTCGTGGTTTTGATGGTTTTCAGCAAATGAACATATTTCAGCGAGCTGGAAGTTTTTTCCTGAATAGAGTAAGATTTTATCTTAAAATACAAGACCTTTTCGTGGTTCTTGTCAATTTTTGTTGGTTTTCATCTAATGAACTTATTTCAGTCAGCTAGATCTTTCTTCTTCAAAGCAAAAAGATTTTATCTTCAAATACAAGAACTTTTCGTGGTTTTGATGGTTTTCAGCAAATGAACATAATTCAGCGAGCTGCAAGTTTTTTCCTTAATAGAGTAAGATTTTATCTTAAAATACAAGAACTTTTCGTGGTTCTTGTCAATTTTTGTTGGTTTTCATCTAATGAACTTATTTCAGTCAGCTAGATCTTTCTTCTTCAAAGAAAAAAGATTTTATCTTCAAATACAAGAACTTTTCGTGGTTTTGTTGGTTTTCAGCAAATGAACATATTTCAGCGAGCTGGGAGTTTTTTCTTTAATAGCGTAAGATTTTATCTTAAAATACAAGAACTTTTCGTGGTTCTTGTCAATTTTTGTTGGTTTTCATCTAATGAACTTATTTCAGTCAGCTAGATCTTTCTTCTTCAAAGCAAAAAGATTTTACCTTCAAATACAAGAACTTTTCGTGGTTTTGATGGTTTTGAGCAAAAGAACATATTTCAGCGAGCTGGAAGTTTTTTCCTGAATAGAGTTAGATTTTATCTTAAAATACAAGAACTTTTCGTGGTTCTTGTCAATTTTTGTTGGTTTTCATCTAATGAACTTATTTCAGTCAGCTAGATCTTTCTTCTTCAAAGCAAAAAGATTTTATCTTCAAATACAAGAACTTTTCGTGGTTTTGATGGTTTTCAGCAAATGAACATATTTCAGCGAGCTGGAAGTTTTTTCCTGAATAGAGTAAGATTTTATCTTAAAATACAAGAACTTTTCGTGGTTCTTGTCAATTTTTGTTGGTTTTCATCTAATGAACTTATTTCAGTCAGCTAGATCTTTCTTCTTCAAAGAAAAAAGATTTTATCTTCAAATACAAGAACTTTTCGTGGTTTTGATGGTTTTCAGCAAATGAACAGATTTCAGCGAGCTGGAAGTTTTTTCCTTAATAGCCTAAGATTTTATCTTAAAATACAAGAACTTTTCGTGGTTCTTGTCAATTTTTGTTGGTTTTCATCTCATGAACTTATTTCAGTCAGCTGGATCTTTCTTCTTCAAAGCAAAAAGATTTTATCTTCAAATACAAGAACTTTTCGTGGTTTTGATGGTTTTCAGCAAATGAACATAATTCAGCGAACTGGAAGTTTTTTCCTTAATAGAGTAAGATTTTATCTTACAATACAAGAACTTTACGTGGTTCTTGTCAATTTTTGTTGGTTTTCATCTAATGAACTTATTTCAGTCAGCTAGATCTTTCTTCTTCAAAGCAAAAAGATTTTATCTTCAAATACAAGAACTTTTCGTGGTTTTGATGGTTTTCAGCAAATGAACATAATTCAGCGAGCTGCAAGTTTTTTCCTTAATAGAGTAAGATTTTATCTTAAAATACAAGAACTTTTCGTGGTACTTGTCAATTTTTGTTGGTTTTCATCTAATGAACTTATTTCAGTCAGCTAGATCATTCTTCTTCAAAGCAAAAAGATTTTATCTTCAAATACAAGAACTTTTCGTGGTTTTGATGGTTTTCAGCAAATGAACATGTTTCAGCGAGCTGGGAGTTTTTTCTTTAATAGCGTAAGATTTTATCTTAAAATACAAGAACTTATCGTGGTTCTTGTCAATTTTTGTTGGTTTTCATCTAATGAACTTATTTCAGTCAGCAAGATCTTTCTTCTTCAAAGCAAAAAGATTTTACCTTCAAATACAAGAACTTTTCGTGGTTTTGATGGTTTTGAGCAAATGAACATATTTCAGCGAGCTGGAAGTTTTTTCCTGAATAGAGTAAGATTTTATCTTAAAATACAAGAACTTTTCGTGGTTCTTGTCAATTTTTGTTGGTTTTCATCTAATGAACTTATTTCAGTCAGCTAGATCTTTCTTCTTCAAAGCAAAAAGATTTTATCTTCAAATACAAGAACTTTTCGTGGTTTTGATGGTTTTCAGCAAATGAACAGATTTCAGCGAGCTGGAAGTTTTTTCTTTAATAGCGTAAGATATTATCTTAAAATACAAGAAGTTTTCATGGTTCTTGTCAAATTTTGTTGGTTTTCATCTAATGAACTTATTTCAGTCAGCTAGATCTTTCTTCTTCAAAGCAAAAAGAATTTATCTTCAAATACAAGAACTTTTCGTGGTTTTGATGGTTTTCAGCAAATGAACATATTTCAGCGAGCTGGAAGTTTTTTCCTTAATAGAGTAAGATTTTATCTTAAAATACAAGAACTTTTCGTGGTTCTTGTCATTTTTTGTTGGTTTTCATCTAATGAACTTATTTCAGTCAGCTAGATCTTTCTTCTTCAAAGCAAAAAGATTTTATATTCAAATACAAGAACTTTTCGTGGTTTTGATGGTTTTCAGCAAATGAACATATTTCAGCGAGCTGGAAGTTTTTTCCTTAATAGAGTAAGATTTTATCTTAAAATACAAGAACTTTTCGTGGTTCTTGTCAATTTTTGTTGGTTTTCATCTCATGAACTTATTTCAGTCAGCTGGATCTTTCTTCTTCAAAGCAAAAAGATTTTATCTTCAAATACAAGAACTTTTCGTGGTTTTGATGGTTTTCAGCAAATGAACATAATTCAGCAAGCTGCAAGTTTTTTCCTGAATAGAGTAAGATTTTATCTTAAAATACAAGAACTTTTCGTGGTTCTTGTCAATTTTTGTTGGTTTTCATCTGATGAACTTATTTCAGTCAGCTGGATCATTCTTCTTCAAAGAAAAAAGATTTTATCTTCAAATACAAGAACTTTTCGTGGTTTTGTTGGTTTTCAGCAAATGAACATATTTCAGCGAGCTGGGAGTTTTTTCTTTAATAGCGTAAGATTTTATCTTAAAGTACAAGAACTTTTCGTGGTTCTTGTCAATTTTTGTTGGTTTTCATCTAATGAACTTATTTCAGTCAGCAAGATCTTTCTTCTTCAAAGCAAAAAGATTTTACCTTCAAATACAAGAACTTTTCGTGGTTTTGATGGTTTTGAGCAAATGAACATATTTCAGCGAGCTGGAAGTTTTTTCCTGAATAGAGTAAGATTTTATCTTCAAATACAAGAACTTTTCGTGGTTCTTGTCAATTTTTGTTGGTTTTCATCTAATGAACTTATTTCAGTCAGCTAGATCTTTCTTCTTCAAAGCAAAAAGATTTTATCTTCAAATACAAGAACTTTTCGTGGTTTTGATGGTTTTCAGCAAATGAACAGATTTCAGCGAGCTGGAAGTTTTTTCTTTAATCGCCTAAGATTTTATCTTAAAATACAAGAACTTTTCGTGGTTCTTGTCAATTTTTGTTGGTTTTCATCTAATGAACTTATTTCAGTCAGCTAGATCTATCTTCGTCAAAGCAAAAAGATTTTATCTTCAAATACAAGAACTTTTGGTGGTTTTGTTGGTTTTCAGCAAATGAACATAATTCAGCGAACTGGAAGTTTTTTCCTTAATAGAGTAAGATTTTATCTTAAAACACAAGAACTTTTCGTGGTTCTTGTCAATTTTTGTTGGTTTTCATCTAATGAACTTATTTCAGTCAGCTAGATCTTTCTTCTTCAAAGCAAAAAGATTTTATCTTCAAATACAAGAACTTTTCGTGGTTTTGATGGTTTTCAGCAAATGAACATATTTCAGCGAGCTGGAAGTTTTTTCCTGAATAGAGTAAGATTTTATCTTAAAATACAAGACCTTTTCGTGGTTCTTGTCAATTTTTGTTGGTTTTCATCTAATGAACTTATTTCAGTCAGCTAGATCTTTCTTCTTCAAAGCAAAAAGATTTTATCTTCAAATACAAGAACTTTTCGTGGTTTTGATGGTTTTCAGCAAATGAACATAATTCAGCGAGCTGCAAGTTTTTTCCTTAATAGAGTAAGATTTTATCTTAAAATACAAGAACTTTTCGTGGTTCTTGTCAATTTTTGTTGGTTTTCATCTAATGAACTTATTTCAGTCAGCTAGATCTTTCTTCTTCAAAGAAAAAAGATTTTATCTTCAAATACAAGAACTTTTCGTGGTTTTGATGGTTTTCAGCAAATGAACAGATTTCAGCGAGCTGGAAGTTTTTTCTTTAATAGCCTAAGATTTTATCTTAAAATACAAGAACTTTTCGTGGTTCTTGTCAATTTTTGTTGGTTTTCATCTCATGAACTTATTTCAGTCAGCTGGATCTTTCTTCTTCAAAGCAAAAAGATTTTATCTTCAAATACAAGAACTTTTCGTGGTTTTGATGGTTTTCAGCAAATGAACATAATTCAGCGAGCTGCAATTTTTTCCTGAATAGAGTAAGATTTTATCTTCAAATACAAGAACTTTTCGTGGTTCTTGTCAATTTTTGTTGGTTTTCATCTGATGAACTTATTTCAGTCAGCTGGATCTTTCTTCTTCAAAGAAAAAAGATTTTATCTTCAAATACAAGAACTTTTCGTGGTTTTGTTGGTTTTCAGCAAATGAACATATTTCAGCGAGCTGGGAGTTTTTTCTTTAATAGCGTAAGATTTTATCTTAAAATACAAGAACTTTTCGTGGTTCTTGTCAATTTTTGTTGGTTTTCATCTAATGAACTTATTTCAGTCAGCAAGATCTTTCTTCTTCAAAGCAAAAAGATTTTATCTTCAAATACAAGAACTTTTCGTGGTTTTGATGGTTTTGAGCAAATGAACATATTTCAGCGAGCTGGAAGTTTTTTCCTGAATAGAGTAAGATTTTATCTTCAAATACAAGAACTTTTCGTGGTTCTTGTCAATTTTTGTTGGTTTTCATCTAATGAACTTATTTCAGTCAGCTGGATCTTTCTTCTTCAAAGCAAAAAGATTTTATCTTCAAATACAAGAACTTTTCGTGGTTTTGATGGTTTTCAGCAAATGAACAGATTTCAGCGAGCTGGAAGTTTTTTCTTTAATAGCCTAAGATTTTATCTTAAAATACAAGAACTTTTCGTGGTTCTTGTCAATTTTTGTTGGTTTTCATCTAATGAACTTATTTCAGTCAGCTCGATCTATCTTCGTCAAAGCAAAAAGATTTTATCTTCAAATACAAGAACTTTTGGTGGTTTTGTTGGTTTTCAGCAAATGAACATAATTCAGCGAACTGGAAGTTTTTTCCTTAATAGAGTAAGATTTTATCTTAAAACACAAGAACTTTTCGTGGTTCTTGTCAATTTTTGTTGGTTTTCATCTAATGAACTTATGTCAGTCAGCTCGATCTTTCTTCTTCAAAGCAAAAAGATTTTATCTTCAAATACAAGAACTTTTCGTGGTTTTGATGGTTTTCAGCAAATGAACATATTTCAGCGAGCTGGAAGTTTTTTCCTGAATAGAGTAAGATTTTATCTTAAAATACAAGAACTTTTCGTGGTTCTTGTCAATTTTTCTTGGTTTTCATCTAATGAACTTATTTCAGTCAGCTAGATCTTTCTTCTTCAAAGCAAAAAGATTTTATCTTCAAATACAAGAACTTTTCGTGGTTTTGATGGTTTTCAGCAAATGAACATATTTCAGCGAGCTGCAAGTTTTTTCCTTAATAGAGTAAGATTTTATCTTAAAATACAAGAACTTTTCGTGGTTCTTGTCAATTTTTGTTGGTTTTCATCTAATGAACTTATTTCAGTCAGCTAGATCTTTCTTCTTCAAAGAAAAAAGATTTTATCTTCAAATACAAGAACTTTTCGTAGTTTTGTTGGTTTTCAGCAAATGAACATATTTCAGCGAGCTGGGGTTTTTTTCTTTAATAGCGTAAGATTTTATCTTAAAATACAAGAACTTTTCGTGGTTCTTGTCAATTTTTGTTGGTTTTCATCTAATGAACTTATTTCAGTCAGCTAGATCTTTCTTCTTCAAAGCAAAAAGATTTTATCTTCAAATACAAGAACTTTTCGTGGTTTTGACGGTTTTCAGCAAATGAACATATTTCAGCGAGCAGGAAGTTTTTTCCTGAATAGAGTAAGATTTTATCTTAAAATACAAGAACTTTTCGTGGTTCTTGTCAATTTTTGTTGGTTTTCATCTAATGAACTTATTTCAGTCAGCTAGATCTTTCTTCTTCAAAGAAAAAAGATTTTATCTTCAAATACAAGAACTTTTCGTGGTTTTGATGGTTTTCAGCAAATGAACAGATTTCAGCGAGCTGGAAGTTTTTTCTTTAATAGCCTAAGATTTTATCTTAAAATACAAGAACTTTTCGTGGTTCTTGTCAATTTTTGTTGGTTTTCATCTAATGAACTTATTTCAGTCAGCTAGATCTTTCTTCTTCAAAGCAAAAATATTTTATCTTCAAATACAAGAACTTTTCGTCGTTTTGATGGCTTTCAGCAAATGAACAGATTTCAGCGAGCTGGAAGTTTTTTCTTTAATTGCCTAAGATTTTATCTTAAAATACAAGAACTTTTCGTGGTTCTTGTCAATTTTTGTTGGTTTTCATCTAATGAACTTATTTCAGTCAGCTCGATCTTTCTTCTTCAAAGCAAAAAGATTTTATCTTCAAATACAAGAACTTTTCGTGGTTTTGATGGTTTTCAGCAAATGAACATAATTCAGCGAGCTGGAAGTTTTTTCCTGAATAGAGTAAGATTTTATCTTAAAATACAAGAACTTTTCGTGGTTCTTGTCAATGTTTGTTGGTTTTCATCTAATGAACTTATTTCAGTCAGCTGGATCTTTCTTCTTCAAAGAAAACAGATTTTATCTTCAAATACAAGAACTTTTCGTGGTTTTGTTGGTTTTCAGCAAATGAACATATTTCAGCGAGCTGGGAGTTTTTTCTTTAATAGCGTAAGATTTTATCTTAAAATACAAGAACTTTTCGTGGTTCTTGTCAATTTTTGTTGGTTTTCATCTAATGAACTTATTTCAGTCAGCAAGATCTTTCTTCTTCAAAGCAAAAAGATTTTATCTTCAAATACAAGAACTTTTCGTGGTTTTGATGGTTTTCAGCATATGAACAGATTTCAGCGAGCTGGAAGTTTTTTCTTTAATAGCCTAAGATTTTATCTTAAAATACAAGAACTTTTCGTGGTTCTTGTCAATTTTTGTTGGTTTTCATCTGATGAACTTATTTCAGTCAGCTAGATCTATCTTCGTCAAAGCAAAAAGATTTCATCTTCAAATACAAGAACTTTTGGTGGTTTTGTTGGTTTTCATCAAATGAACATAATTCAGCGAACTGGAAGTTTTTTCCTGAATAGAGTAAGATTTTATCTTAAAATACAAGAACTTTTCGTGGTTCTTGTCAATTTTTGTTGGTTTTAATCTAATGAACTTATTTCAGTCAGCTAGATCTTTCTTCTTCAAAGCAAAAAGATTTTATCTTCAAATACAAGAACTTTTCGTGGTTTTGATGGTTTTCAGCAAATGAACATAATTCAGCGAGCTGCAAGTTTTTTCCTTAATAGAGTAAGATTTTATCTTAAAATACAAGAACTTTTCGTGGTTCTTGTCAATTTTTGTTGGTTTTCATCTAATGAACTTATTTCAGTCAGCTACATCTTTCTTCTTCAAAGAAAAAAGATTTTATCTTCAAATACAAGAACTTTTCGTGGTTTTGTTGGTTTTCAGCAAATGAACATATTTCAGCGAGCTGGGAGTTTTTTCTTTAATAGCGTAAGATTTTATCTTAAAATACAAGAACTTTTCGTGGTTCTTGTCAATTTTTGTTGGTTTTCATCGAATGAACTTATTTCAGTCAGCAAGATCTATCTTCTTCAAAGCAAAAAGATTTTACCTTCAAATACAAGAACTTTTCGTGGTTTTGATGGTTTTGAGCAAATGAACATATTTCAGCGAGCTGGAAGTTTTTTCCTGAATAGAGTAAGATTTTATCTTCAAATACAAGAACTTTTCGTGGTTCTTGTCAATTTTTGTTGGTTTTCATCTAATGAACTTATTTCAGTCAGCTAGATCTTTCTTCTTCAAAGCAAAAAGATTTTATCTTCAAATACAAGAACTTTTCGTGGTTTTGATGGTTTTCAGCAAATGAACAGATTTCAGCGAGCTGGAAGTTTTTTCTTTCATTGCCTAAGATTTTATCTTAAAATACAAGAACTTTTCGTGGTTCTTGTCAATTTTTGTTGGTTTTCATCTAATGAACTTATTTCAGTCAGCTAGATCAATCTTCGTCAAAGCAAAAAGATTTTATCTTCAAATACAAGAACTTTTGGTGGTTTTGTTGGTTTTCATCAAATGAACATAATTCAGCGAACTGGAAGTTTTTTCCTTAATAGAGTAAGATTTTATCTTAAAATACAAGAACTTTTCGTGGTTCTTGTCAATTTTTGTTGGTTTTCATCTAATGAACTTATTTCAGTCAGCTAGATCTTTCTTCTTCAAAGCAAAAAGATTTTATCTTCAAATACAAGAACTTTTCGTGGTTCTTGTCAATTTTTGTTGGTTTTCATCTAATGAACTTATTTCAGTCAGCGAGATCTTTCTTCTTCAAAGCAAAAAGATTTTATCTTCAAATACAAGAACTTTTCGTGGTTTTGATGGTTTTCAGCAAATGAACATATTTCAGCGAGCTGGAAGTTTTTTCCTGAATAGAGTAAGATTTTATCTTAAAATACAAGAACTTATCGTGGTTCTTGTCAATTTTTGTTGGTTTTCATCTAATGAACTTATTTCAGTCAGCTAGATCTTTCTTCTTCAAAGCAAAAAGATTTTATCTTCAAATACAAGAACTGTTCGTGGTTTTGATGGTTTTCAGCAAATGAACATATTTCAGCGAGCTGGAAGTTTTTTCCTGAATAGAGTAAGATTTTATCTTAAAATACAAGAACTTTTCGTGGTTCTTGTCAATTTTTGTTGGTTTTCATCTAATGAACTTATTTCAGTCAGCTGGATCTTTCTTCTTGAAAGCAAAAAGATTTTATCTTCAAATACAAGAACTTTTCGTGGTTTTGATGGTTTTCAGCAAATGAACATAATTCAGCGAGCTGCAAGTTTTTTCCTTAATAGAGTAAGATTTTATCTTAAAATACAAGAACTTTTCGTGGTTCTTGTCAATTTTTGTTGGTTTTCATCTAATGAACTTATTTCAGTCAGCTAGATCTTTCTTCTTCAAAGAAAAAAGATTTTATCTTCAAATACAAGAACTTTTCGTGGTTTTGTTGGTTTTCAGCAAATGAACATATTTCAGCGAGCTGGGAGTTTTTTCTTTAATAGCGTAAGATTTTATCTTAAAATACAAGAACTTATCGTGGTTCTTGTCCATTTTTGTTGGTTTTCATCTAATGAACTTATTTCAGTCAGCAAGATCTTTCTTCTTCAAAGCAAAAAGATTTTACCTTCAAATACAAGAACTTTTCGTGGTTTTGATGGTTTTGAGCAAATGAACATATTTCAGCGAGCTGGAAGTTTTTTCCTGAATAGAGTTAGATTTTATCTTAAAATACAAGAACTTTTCGTGGTTCTTGTCAATTTTTGTTGGTTTTCATCTAATGAACTTATTTCAGTCAGCAAGATCTTTCTTCTTCAAAGCAAAAAGATTTTATCTTCAAATACAAGAACTTTTCGTGGTTTTGATGGTTTTCAGCAAATGAACAGATTTCAGCGAGCTGGAAGTTTTTTCTTTAATAGCCTAAGATTTTATCTTAAAATACAAGAACTTTTCGTGGTTCTTGTCAATTTTTGTTGGTTTTCATCTAATGAACTTATTTCAGTCAGCTAGATCTTTCTTCTTCAAAGCAAAAATATTTTATCTTCAAATACAAGAACTTTTCGTGGTTTTGATGGCTTTCAGCAAATGAACAGATTTCAGCGAGCTGGAAGTTTTTTCTTTAATTGCCTAAGATTTTATCTTAAAATACAAGAACTTTTCGTGGTTCTTGTCAATTTTTGTTGGTTTTCATCTAATGAACTTATTTCAGTCAGCTCGATCTTTCTTCTTCAAAGCAAAAAGATTTTATCTTCAAATACAAGAACTTTTCGTGGTTTTGATGGTTTTCAGCAAATGAACATAATTCAGCGAGCTGGAAGTTTTTTCCTGAATAGAGTAAGATTTTATCTTAAAATACAAGAACTTTTCGTGGTTCTTGTCAATTTTTGTTGGTTTTCATCTAATGAACTTATTTCAGTCAGCTGGATCTTTCTTCTTCAAAGAAAAAAGATTTTATCTTCAAATACAAGAACTTTTCGTGGTTTTGTTGGTTTTCAGCAAATGAACATATTTCAGCGAGCTGGGAGTTTTTTCTTTAATAGCGTAAGATTTTATCTTAAAATACAAGAACTTTTCGTGGTTCTTGTCAATTTTTGTTGGTTTTCATCTAATGAACTTATTTCAGTCAGCAAGATCTTTCTTCTTCAAAGCAAAAAGATTTTATCTTCAAATACAAGAACTTTTCGTGGTTTTGATGGTTTTCAGCATATGAACATATTTCAGCGAGCTGGAAGTTTTTTCCTGAATAGAGTAAGATTTTATCTTCAAATACAAGAACTTTTCGTGGTTCTTGTCAATTTTTGTTGGTTTTCATCTAATGAACTTATTTCAGTCAGCTAGATCTTTCTTCTTCAAAGCAAAAAGATTTTATCTTCAAATACAAGAACTTTTCGTGGTTTTGATGGTTTTCAGCAAATGAACAGATTTCAGCGAGCTGGAAGTTTTTTCTTTCATTGCCTAAGATTTTATCTTAAAATACAAGAACTTTTCGTGGTTCTTGTCAATTTTTGTTGGTTTTCATCTAATGAACTTATTTCAGTCAGCTAGATCTATCTTCGTCAAAGCAAAAAGATTTTATCTTCAAATACAAGAACTTTTGGTGGTTTTGTTGGTTTTCATCAAATGAACATAATTCAGCGAACTGCAAGTTTTTTCCTTAATAGAGTAAGATTTTATCTTAAAATACAAGAACTTTTCGTGGTTCTTGTCAATTTTTGTTGGTTTTCATCTAATGAACTTATTTCAGTCAGCTAGATCTTTCTTCTTCAAAGCAAAAAGATTTTATCTTCAAATACAAGAACTTTTCGTGGTTCTTGTCAATTTTTGTTGGTTTTCATCTAATGAACTTATTTCAGTCAGCTAGATCTTTCTTCTTCAAAGCAAAAAGATTTTATCTTCAAATACAAGAACTTTTCGTGGTTTTGATGGTTTTCAGCAAATGAACATATTTCAGCGAGCTGGAAGTTTTTTCCTGAATAGAGTAAGATTTTATCTTAAAATACAAGAACTTTTCGTGGTTCTTGTCAATTTTTGTTGGTTTTCATCTAATGAACTTATTTCAGTCAGCTAGATCTTTCTTCTTCAAAGCAAAAAGATTTTATCTTCAAATACAAGAACTTTTCGTGGTTCTTGTCAATTTTTGTTGGTTTTCATCTAATGAACTTATTTCAGTCAGCTAGATCTTTCTTCTTCAAAGAAAAAAGATTTTATCTTCAAATACAAGAACTTTTCGTGGTTTTGTTGGTTTTCAGCAAATGAACATGTTTCAGCGAGCTGGGAGTTTTTTCTTTAATAGCGTAAGATTTTATCTTAAAATACAAGAACTTTTCGTGGTTCTTGTCAATTTTTGTTGGTTTTCATCTAATGAACTTATTTCAGTCAGCAAGATCTTTCTTCTTCAAAGCAAAAAGATTTTATCTTCAAATACAAGAACTTTTCGTGGTTTTGATGGTTTTCAGCAAATGAACAGATTTCAGCGAGCTGGAAGTTTTTTCTTTAATAGCCTAAGATTTTATCTTAAAATACAAGAACTTTTCGTGGTTCTTGTCAATTTTTGTTGGTTTTCATCTAATGAACTTATTTCAGTCAGCTGGATCTTTCTTCTTCAAAGCAAAAAGATTTTATCTTCAAATACAAGAACTTTTCGTGGTTTTGATGGTTTTCAGAAAATGAACAGATTACAGCGAGCTGGAAGTTTTTTCCTGAATAGAGTAAGATTTTATCTTAAAATACAAGAACTTTTCGTGGTTCTTGTCAATTTTTTTGGTTTTCATCTAATGAACTTATTTCAGTCAGCAAGATCTTTCTTCTTCAAAGCAAAAAGATTTTATCTTCAAATACAAGAACTTTTCGTGGTTTTGATGGTTTTCAGCAAATGAACAGATTTCAGCGAGCTGGAAGTTTTTTCTTTAATAGCCTAAGATTTTATCTTAAAATACAAGAACTTTTCGTGGTTCTTGTCAATTTTTGTTGGTTTTCATCTGATGAACTTATTTCAGTCAGCTAGATCTTTCTTCTTCAAAGCAAAAATATTTTATCTTCAAATACAAGAACTTTTCGTCGTTTTGATGGCTTTCAGCAAATGAACAGATTTCAGCGAGCTGGAAGTTTTTTCTTTAATTGCCTAAGATTTTATCTTAAAATACAAGAACTTTTCGTGGTTCTTGTCAATTTTTGTTGGTTTTCATCTAATGAACTTATTTCAGTCAGCTCGATCTTTCTTCTTCAAAGCAAAAAGATTTTATCTTCAAATACAAGAACTTTTCGTGGTTTTGATGGTTTTCAGCAAAAAAACATAATTCAGCGAGCTGGAAGTTTTTTCCTGAATAGAGTAAGATTTTATCTTAAAATACAAGAACTTTTCGTGGTTCTTGTCAATTTTTGTTGGTTTTCATCTAATGAACTTATTTCAGTCAGCTGGATCTTTCTTCTTCAAAGAAAAAAGATTTTATCTTCAAATACAAGAACTTTTCGTGGTTTTGTTGGTTTTCAGCAAATGAACATATTTCAGCGAGCTGGGAGTTTTTTCTTTAATAGCGTAAGATTTTATCTTAAAATACAAGAACTTTTCGTGGTTCTTGTCAATTTTTGTTGGTTTTCATCTAATGAACTTATTTCAGTCAGCAAGATCTTTCTTCTTCAAAGCAAAAAGATTTTATCTTCAAATACAAGAACTTTTCGTGGTTTTGATGGTTTTCAGCATATGAACAGATTTCAGCGAGCTGGAAGTTTTTTCTTTAATAGCCTAAGATTTTATCTTAAAATACAAGAACTTTTCGTGGTTCTTGTCAATTTTTGTTGGTTTTCATCTAATGAACTTATTTCAGTCAGCTAGATCTATCTTCGTCAAAGCAAAAAGATTTTATCTTCAAATACAAGAACTTTTGGTGGTTTTGTTGGTTTTCATCAAATGAACATAATTCAGCGAACTGGAAGTTTTTTCCTTAATAGAGTAAGATTTTATCTTAAAATACAAGAACTTTTCGTGGTTATTGTCAATTTTTGTTGGTTTTCATCTAATGAACTTATTTCAGTCAGCTAGATCTTTCTTCTTCAAAGCAAAAAGATTTTATCTTCAAATACAAGAACTTTTCGTGGTTTTGATGGTTTTCAGCAAATGAACATAATTCAGCGAGCTGCAAGTTTTTTCCTTAATAGAGTAAGATTTTATCTTAAAATACAAGAACTTTTCGTGGTTCTTGTCAATTTTTGTTGGTTTTCATCTAATGAACTTATTTCAGTCAGCTAGATCTTTCTTCTTCAAAGAAAAAAGATTTTATCTTCAAATACAAGAACTTTTCGTGGTTTTGTTGGTTTTCAGCAAATGAACATATTTCAGCGAGCTGGGAGTTTTTTCTTTAATAGCGTAAGATTTTATCTTAAAATACAAGAACTTTTCGTGGTTCTTGTCAATTTTTGTTGGTTTTCATCGAATGAACTTATTTCAGTCAGCAAGATCTATCTTCTTCAAAGCAAAAAGATTTTACCTTCAAATACAAGAACTTTTCGTGGTTTTGATGGTTTTGAGCAAATGAACATATTTCAGCGAGCTGGAAGTTTTTTCCTGAATAGAGTAAGATTTTATCTTCAAATACAAGAACTTTTCGTGGTTCTTGTCAATTTTTGTTGGTTTTCATCTAATGAACTTATTTCAGTCAGCTAGATCTTTCTTCTTCAAAGCAAAAAGATTTTATCTTCAAATACAAGAACTTTTCGTGGTTTTGATGGTTTTCAGCAAATGAACAGATTTCAGCGAGCTGGAAGTTTTTTCTTTCATTGCCTAAGATTTTATCTTAAAATACAATAACTTTTCGTGGTTCTTGTCAATTTTTGTTGGTTTTCATCTAATGAACTTATTTCAGTCAGCTAGATCTATCTTCGTCAAAGCAAAAAGATTTTATCTTCAAATACAAGAACTTTTGGTGGTTTTGTTGGTTTTCATCAAATCAACATAATTCAGCGAACTGGAAGTTTTTTCCTTAATAGAGAAAGATTTTATCTTAAAATACAAGAACTTTTCGTGGTTCTTGTCAATTTTTGTTGGTTTTCATCTAATGAACTTATTTCCGTCAGCTAGATCTTTCTTCTTCAAAGCAAAAAGATTTTATCTTCAAATACAAGAACTTTTCGTGGTTCTTGTCAATTTTTGTTGGTTTTCATCTAATGAACTTATTTCAGTCAGCTAGATCTTTCTTCTTCAAAGCAAAAAGATTTTATCTTCAAATACAAGAACTTTTCGTGGTTTTGATGGTTTTCAGCAAATGAACATATTTCAGCGAGCTGGAAGTTTTTTCCTGAATAGAGTAAGATTTTATCTTAAAATACAAGAACTTTTCGTGGTTCTTGTCAATTTTTGTTGGTTTTCATCTAATGAACTTATTTCAGTCAGCTAGATCTTTCTTCTTCAAAGAAAAAAGATTTTATCTTCAAATACAAGAACTTTTCGTGGTTTTGTTGGTTTTCAGCAAATGAACATGTTTCAGCGAGCTGGGAGTTTTTTCTTTAATAGCGTAAGATTTTATCTTAAAATACAAGAACTTTTCGTGGTTCTTGTCAATTTTTGTTGGTTTTCATCTAATGACCTTATTTCAGTCAGCAAGATCTTTCTTCTTCAAAGCAAAAAGATTTTATCTTCAAATACAAGAACTTTTCGTGGTTTTGATGGTTTTCAGCAAATGAACAGATTTCAGCGAGTTGGAAGTTTTTTCTTTAATAGCCTAAGATTTTAACTTAAAATACAAGAACTTTTCGTGGTTCTTGTCAATTTTTGTTGGTTTTCATCTAATGAACTTATTTCAGTCAGCAAGATCTTTCTTCTTCAAAGCAAAAAGATTTTATCTTCAAATACAAGAACTTTTCGTGGTTTTGATGGTTTTCAGCATATGAACAGATTTCAGCGAGCTGGAAGTTTTTTCTTTAATAGCCTAAGATTTTATCTTAAAATACAAGAACTTTTCGTGGTTCTTGTCAATTTTTGTTGGTTTTCATCTAATGAACTTATTTCAGTCAGCTAGATCTATCTTCGTCAAAGCAAAAAGATTTTATCTTCAAATACAAGAACTTTTGGTGGTTTTGTTGGTTTTCATCAAATGAACATAATTCAGCGAACTGGAAGTTTTTTCCTTAATAGAGTAAGATTTTATCTTAAAATACAAGAACTTTTCGTGGTTCTTGTCAATTTTTGTTGGTTTTCATCTAATGAACTTATTTCAGTCAGCTAGATCTTTCTTCTTCAAAGCAAAAAGATTTTATCTTCAAATACAAGAACTTTTCGTGGTTTTGATGGTTTTCAGCAAATGAACATAATTCAGCGAGCTGCAAGTTTTTTCCTTAATAGAGTAAGATTTTATCTTAAAATACAAGAACTTTTCGTGGTTCTTGTCAATTTTTGTTGGTTTTCATCTAATGAACTTATTTCAGTCAGCTAGATCTTTCTTCTTCAAAGAAAAAAGATTTTATCTTCAAATACAAGAACTTTTCGTGGTTTTGTTGGTTTTCAGCAAATGAACATATTTCAGCGAGCTGGGAGTTTTTTCTTTAATAGCGTAAGATTTTATCTTAAAATACAAGAACTTTTCGTGGTTCTTGTCAATTTTTGTTGGTTTTCATCGAATGAACTTATTTCAGTCAGCAAGATCTATCTTCTTCAAAGCAAAAAGATTTTACCTTCAAATACAAGAACTTTTCGTGGTTTTGATGGTTTTGAGCAAATGAACATATTTCAGCGAGCTGGAAGTTTTTTCCTGAATAGAGTAAGATTTTATCTTCAAATACAAGAACTTTTCGTGGTTCTTGTCAATTTTTGTTGGTTTTCATCTAATGAACTTATTTCAGTCAGCTAGATCTTTCTTCTTCAAAGCAAAAAGATTTTATCTTCAAATACAAGAACTTTTCGTGGTTTTGATGGTTTTCAGCAAATGAACAGATTTCAGCGAGCTGGAAGTTTTTTCTTTCATTGCCTAAGATTTTATCTTAAAATACAAGAACTTTTCGTGGTTCTTGTCAATTTTTGTTGGTTTTCATCTAATGAACTTATTTCAGTCAGCTAGATCTATCTTCGTCAAAGCAAAAAGATTTTATCTTCAAATACAAGAACTTTTGGTGGTTTTGTTGGTTTTCATCAAATGAACATAATTCAGCGAACTGGAAGTTTTTTCCTTAATACAGTAAGATTTTATCTTAAAATACAAGAACTTTTCGTGGTTCTTGTCAATTTTTGTTGGTTTTCATCTAATGAACTTATTTCAGTCAGCTAGATCTTTCTTCTTCAAAGCAAAAAGATTTTATCTTCAAATACAAGAACTTTTCGTGGTTTTGATGGTTTTCAGCAAATGAACATATTTCAGCGAGCTGGAAGTTTTTTGCTGAATAGAGTAAGATTTTATCTTAAAATACAAGAACTTTTCGTGGTTCTTGTCAATTTTTGTTGGTTTTCATCTAATGAACTTATTTCAGTCAGCTAGATCTTTCTTCTTCAAAGAAAAAAGATTTTATCTTCAAATACAAGAACTTTTCGTGGTTTTGTTGGTTTTCAGCAAATGAACATGTTTCAGCGAGCTGGGAGTTTTTTCTTTAATAGCGTAAGATTTTATCTTAAAATACAAGAACTTTTCGTGGTTCTTGTCAATTTTTGTTGGTTTTCATCTAATGAACTTATTTCAGTCAGCAAGATCTTTCTTCTTCAAAGCAAAAAGATTTTATCTTCAAATACAAGAACTTTTCGTGGTTTTGATGGTTTTCAGCAAATGAACAGATTTCAGCGAGCTGGAAGTTTTTTCTTTAATAGCCTAAGATTTTATCTTAAAATACAAGAACTTTTCGTGGTTCTTGTCAATTTTTGTTGGTTTTCATCCAATGAACTTATTTCAGTCAGCTAGATCTTTCTTCTTCAAAGCAAAAATATTTTATCTTCAAATACAAGAACTTTTCATCGTTTTGATGGCTTTCAGCAAATGAACAGATTACAGCGAGCTGGAAGTTTTTTCTTTAATTGCCTAAGATTTTATCTTAAAATACAAGAACTTTTCGTGGTTCTTGTCAATTTTTGTTGGTTTTCATCTAATGAACTTATTTCAGTCAGCTGGATCTTTCTTCTTCAAAGCAAAAAGATTTTATCTTCAAATACAAGAACTTTTCGTGGTTTTGATGGTTTTCAGAAAATGAACATAATTCAGCGAGCTGCAAGTTTTTTCCTGAATAGAGTAAGATTTTATCTTAAAATACAAGAACTTTTCGTGGTTCTTGTCAATTTTTGTTGGTTTTCATCTAATGAACTTATTTCAGTCAGCAAGATCTTTCTTCTTCAAAGCAAAAAGATTTTATCTTCAAATACAAGAACTTTTCGTGGTTTTGATGGTTTTCAGCAAATGAACAGATTTCAGCGAGCTGGAAGTTTTTTCTTTAATAGCCTAAGATTTTATCTTAAAATACAAGAACTTTTCGTGGTTCTTGTCAATTTTTGTTGGTTTTCATCTAATGAACTTATTTCAGTCAGCTAGATCTTTCTTCTTCAAAGCAAAAATATTTTATCTTCAAATACAAGAACTTTTCGTGGTTTTGATGGTTTTCAGCAAAAAAACATAATTCAGCGAGCTGGAAGTTTTTTCCTGAATAGAGTAAGATTTTATCTTAAAATACAAGAACTTTTCGTGGTTCTTGTCAATTTTTGTTGGTTTTCATCTAATGAACTTATTTCAGTCAGCTGGATCTTTCTTCTTCAAAGAAAAAAGATTTTATCTTCAAATACAAGAACTTTTCGTGGTTTTGTTGGTTTTCAGCAAATGAACATATTTCAGCGAGCTGGAAGTTTTTTCTTTAATAGCCTAAGATTTTATCTTAAAATACAAGAACTTTTCGTGGTTCTTGTCAATTTTTGTTGGTTTTCATCTAATGAACTTATTTCAGTCAGCTAGATCTATCTTCGTCAAAGCAAAAAGATTTTATCTTCAAATACAAGAACTTTTGGTGGTTTTGTTGGTTTTCATCAAATGAACATAATTCAGCGAACTGGAAGTTTTTTCCTTAATAGAGTAAGATTTTATCTTAAAATACAAGAACTTTTCGTGGTTCTTGTCAATTTTTGTTGGTTTTCATCTAATGAACTTATTTCAGTCAGCTAGATCTTTCTTCTTCAAAGCAAAAAGATTTTATCTTCAAATACAAGAACTTTTCGTGGTTTTGTTGGTTTTCAGCAAATGAACATATTTCAGCGAGCTGGGAGTTTTTTCTTTAATAGCGTAAGATTTTATCTTAAAATACAAGAACTTTTCGTGGTTCTTGTCAATTTTTGTTGGTTTTCATCTAATGAACTTATTTCAGTCAGCAAGATCTTTCTTCTTCAAAGAAAAAAGATTTTATCTTCAAATACAAGAACTTTTCGTGGTTTTGTTGGTTTTCAGCAAATGAACATATTTCAGCGAGCTGGGAGTTTTTTCTTTAATAGCGTAAGATTTTATCTTAAAATACAAGAACTTTTCGTGGTTCTTGTCAATTTTTGTTGGTTTTCATCGAATGAACTTATTTCAGTCAGCAAGATCTATCTTCTTCAAAGCAAAAAGATTTTACCTTCAAATACAAGAACTTTTCGTGGTTTTGATGGTTTTGAGCAAATGAACATATTTCAGCGAGCTGGAAGTTTTTTCCTGAATAGAGTAAGATTTTATCTTCAAATACAAGAACTTTTCGTGGTTCTTGTCAATTTTTGTTGGTTTTCATCTAATGAACTTATTTCAGTCAGCTAGATCTTTCTTCTTCAAAGCAAAAAGATTTTATCTTCAAATACAAGAACTTTTCGTGGTTTTGATGGTTTTCAGCAAATGAACAGATTTCAGCGAGCTGGAAGTTTTTTCTTTCATTGCCTAAGATTTTATCTTAAAATACAAGAACTTTTCGTGGTTCTTGTCAATTTTTGTTGGTTTTCATCTAATGAACTTATTTCAGTCAGCTAGATCTATCTTCGTCAAAGCAAAAAGATTTTATCTTCAAATACAAGAACTTTTGGTGGTTTTGTTGGTTTTCATCAAATGAACATAATTCAGCGAACTGGAAGTTTTTTCCTTAATAGAGAAAGATTTTATCTTAAAATACAAGAACTTTTCGTGGTTCTTGTCAATTTTTGTTGGTTTTCATCTAATGAACTTATTTCAGTCAGCTAGATCTTTCTTCTTCAAAGCAAAAAGATTTTATCTTCAAATACAAGAACTTTTCGTGGTTCTTGTCAATTTTTGTTGGTTTTCATCTAATGAACTTATTTCAGTCAGCTAGATCTTTCTTCTTCAAAGCAAAAAGATTTTATCTTCAAATACAAGAACTTTTCGTGGTTTTGATGGTTTTCAGCAAATGAACATATTTCAGCGAGCTGGAAGTTTTTTCCTGAATAGAGTAAGATTTTATCTTAAAATACAAGAACTTTTCGTGGTTCTTGTCAATTTTTGTTGGTTTTCATCTAATGAACTTATTTCAGTCAGCTAGATCTTTCTTCTTCAAAGCAAAAAGATTTTATCTTCAAATACAAGAACTTTTCGTGGTTTTGATGGTTTTCAGCAAATGAACAGATTTCAGCGAGCTGGAAGTTTTTTCTTTAATAGCCTAAGATTTTAACTTAAAATACAAGAACTTTTCGTGGTTCTTGTCAATTTTTGTTGGTTTTCATCCAATGAACTTATTTCAGTCAGCTAGATCTTTCTTCTTCAAAGCAAAAATATTTTATCTTCAAATACAATAACTTTTCATCGTTTTGATGGCTTTCAGCAAATGAACAGATTACAGCGAGCTGGAAGTTTTTTCTTTAATTGCCTAAGATTTTATCTTAAAATACAAGAACTTTTCGTGGTTCTTGTCAATTTTTGTTGGTTTTCATCTAATGAACTTATTTCAGTCAGCTGGATCTTTCTTCTTCAAAGCAAAAAGATTTTATCTTCAAATACAAGAACTTTTCGTGGTTTTGATGGTTTTCAGAAAATGAACATAATTCAGCGAGCTGCAAGTTTTTTCCTGAATAGAGTAAGATTTTATCTTAAAATACAAGAACTTTTCGTGGTTCTTGTCAATTTTTGTTGGTTTTCATCTAATGAACTTATTTCAGTCAGCTGGATCTTTCTTCTTCAAAGAAAAAAGATTTTATCTTCAAATACAAGAACTTTTCGTGGTTTTGTTGGTTTTCAGCAAATGAACATATTTCAGCGAGCTGGGAGTTTTTTCTTTAATAGCGTAAGATTTTATCTTAAAATACAAGAACTTTTCGTGGTTCTTGTCAATTTTTGTTGGTTTTCATCTAATGAACTTATTTCAGTCAGCTAGATCTTTCTTCTTCAAAGCAAAAAGATTTTATCTTCAAATACAAGAACTTTTCGTGGTTTTGATGGTTTTCAGCAAATGAACAGATTTCAGCGAGCTGGAAGTTTTTTCTTTAATAGCCTAAGATTTTATCTTAAAATACAAGAACTTTTCGTGGTTTTGTCAATTTTTGTTGGTTTTCATCTAATGAACTTATTTCAGTCAGCTAGATCTTTCTTCTTCAAAGCAAAAAGATTTTATCTTCAAATACAAGAACTTTTCGTGGTTTTGATGGTTTTCAGCAAATGAACATATTTCAGCGAGCTGGAAGTTTTTTCCTGAATAGAGTAAGATTTTATCTTCAAATACAAGAACTTTTCGTGGTTCTTGTCAATTTTTGTTGGTTTTCATCTAATGAACTTATTTCAGTCAGCAAGATCTTTCTTCTTCAAAGCAAAAAGATTTTATCTTCAAATACAAGAACTTTTCGTGGTTTTGATGGTTTTCAGCAAATGAACAGATTTCAGCGAGCTGGAAGTTTTTTCTTTAATAGCCTAAGATTTTATCTTAAAATACAAGAACTTTTCGTGGTTTTGTCAATTTTTGTTGGTTTTCATCTAATGAACTTATTTCAGTCAGCTAGATCTTTCTTCTTCAAAGCAAAAAGATTTTATCTTCAAATACAAGAACTTTTCGTGGTTTTGATGGTTTTCAGCAAATGAACATATTTCAGCGAGCTGGAAGTTTTTTCCTGAATAGAGTAAGATTTTATCTTAAAATACAAGAACTTTTCGTGGTTCTTGTCAATTTTTGTTGGTTTTCATCTAATGAACTTATTTCAGTCAGCTAGATCTTTCTTCTTCAAAGCAAAAAGATTTTATCTTCAAATACAAGAACTTTTCGTGGTTTTGATGGTTTTCAGCAAATGAACATAATTCAGCGAGCTGCAAGTTTTTTCCTTAATAGAGTAAGATTTTATCTTAAAATACAAGAACTTTTCGTGGTTCTTGTCAATTTTAGTTGGTTTTCATCTAATGAACTTATTTCAGTCAGCTAGATCTTTCTTCTTCAAAGGAAAAAGATTTTATCTTCAAATACAAGAACTTTTCGTGGTTTTGTTGGTTTTCAGCAAATGAACATATTTCAGCGAGCTGGGAGTTTTTTCTTTAATAGCGTAAGATTTTATCTTAAAATACAAGAACTTTTCGTGGTTCTTGTCAATTTTTGTTGGTTTTCATCGAATGAACTTATTTCAGTCAGCAAGATCTTTCTTCTTCAAAGCAAAAAGATTTTACCTTCAAATACAAGAACTTTTCGTGGTTTTGATGGTTTTGAGCAAATGAACATATTTCAGCGAGCTGGAACTTTTTTCCTGAATAGAGTAAGATTTTATCTTAAAATACAAGAACTTTTCGTGGTTCTTGTCAATTTTTGTTGGTTTTCATCTAATGAACTTATTTCAGTCAGCTAGATCTTTCTTCTTCAAAGCAAAAAGATTTTATCTTCAAATACAAGAACTTTTCGTGGTTTTGATGGTTTTCAGCAAATGAACATATTTCAGCGAGCTGGAAGTTTTTTCCTGAATAGAGTAAGATTTTATCTTGAAATACAAGAACTTTTCGTGGTTCTTGTCAATTTTTGTTGGTTTTCATCTAATGAACTTATTTCAGTCAGCTAGATCTTTCTTCTTCAAAGAAGAAAGATTTTATCTTCAAATACAAGAACTTTTCGTGGTTTTGTTGGTTTTCAGCAAATGAACATATTTCAGCGAGCTGGGAGTTTTTTCTTTAATAGCGTAAGATTTTATCTTAAAATACAAAAACTTATCGTGGTTCTTGTCAATTTTTGTTGGTTTTCATCTAATGAACTTATTTCAGTCAGCAAGATCTTTCTTCTTCAAAGCAAAAAGATTTTACCTTCAAATACAAGAACTTTTCGTGGTTTTGATGGTTTTGAGCAAATGAACATATTTCAGCGAGCTGGAAGTTTTTTCCTGAATAGAGTTAGATTTTATCTTAAAATACAAGAACTTTTCGTGGTTCTTGTCAATTTTTGTTGGTTTTCGTCTAATGAACTTATTTCAGTCAGCAAGATCTTTCTTCTTCAAAGCAAAAAGATTTTATCTTCAAATACAAGAACTTTTCGTGGTTTTGATGGTTTTCAGCAAATGAACAGATTTCAGCGAGCTGGAAGTTTTTTCTTTAATAGCCTAAGATTTTATCTTAAAATACAAGAACTTTTCGTGGTTCTTGTCAATTTTTGTTGGTTTTCATCTAATGAACTTATTTCAGTCAGCTAGATCTTTCTTCTTCAAAGCAAAAATATTTTATCTTCAAATACAAGAACTTTTCGTCGTTTTGATGTCTTTCAGCAAATGAACAGATTTCAGCGAGCTGGAAGTTTTTTGTTTAATTGCCTAAGATTTTATCTTAAAATACAAGAACTTTTCGTGGTTCTTGTCAATTTTTGTTGGTTTTCATCTAATGAACTTATTTCAGTCAGCTCGATCTTTCTTCTTCAAAGCAAAAAGATTTTATCTTCAAATACAAGAACTTTTCGTGGTTTTGATGGTTTTCAGCAAAAAAACATAATTCAGCGAGCTGGAAGTTTTTTCCTGAATAGAGTAAGATTTTATCTTAAAATACAAGAACTTTTCGTGGTTCTTGTCAATTTTTGTTGGTTTTCATCTAATGAACTTATTTCAGTCAGCTGGATCTTTCTTCTTCAAAGAAAAAAGATTTTATCTTCAAATACAAGAACTTTTCGTGGTTTTGTTGGTTTTCAGCAAATGAACATATTTCAGCGAGCTGGGAGTTTTTTCTTTCATTGCCTAAGATTTTATCTTAAAATACAAGAACTTTTCGTGGTTCTTGTCAATTTTTGTTGGTTTTCATCGAATGAACTTATTTCAGTCAGCAAGATCTATCTTCTTCAAAGCAAAAAGATTTTACCTTCAAATACAAGAACTTTTCGTGGTTTTGATGGTTTTGAGCAAATGAACATATTTCAGCGAGCTGGAAGTTTTTTCCTGAATAGAGTAAGATTTTATCTTCAAATACAAGAACTTTTCGTGGTTCTTGTCAATTTTTGTTGGTTTTCATCTAATGAACTTATTTCAGTCAGCTAGATCTTTCTTCTTCAAAGCAAAAAGATTTTATCTTCAAATACAAGAACTTTTCGTGGTTTTGATGGTTTTCAGCAAATGAACAGATTTCAGCGAGCTGGAAGTTTTTTCTTTCATTGCCTAAGATTTTATCTTAAAATACAAGAACTTTTCGTGGTTCTTGTCAATTTTTGTTGGTTTTCATCTAATGAACTTATTTCAGTCAGCTAGATCTATCTTCGTCAAAGCAAAAAGATTTTATCTTCAAATACAAGAACTTTTGGTGGTTTTGTTGGTTTTCATCAAATGAACATAATTCAGCGAACTGGAAGTTTTTTCCTTAATACAGTAAGATTTTATCTTAAAATACAAGAACTTTTCGTGGTTCTTGTCAATTTTTGTTGGTTTTCATCTAATGAACTTATTTCAGTCAGCTAGATCTTTCTTCTTCAAAGCAAAAAGATTTTATCTTCAAATACAAGAACTTTTCGTGGTTTTGATGGTTTTCAGCAAATGAACATATTTCAGCGAGCTGGAAGTTTTTTGCTGAATAGAGTAAGATTTTATCTTAAAATACAAGAACTTTTCGTGGTTCTTGTCAATTTTTGTTGGTTTTCATCTAATGAACTTATTTCAGTCAGCTAGATCTTTCTTCTTCAAAGAAAAAAGATTTTATCTTCAAATACAAGAACTTTTCGTGGTTTTGTTGGTTTTCAGCAAATGAACATGTTTCAGCGAGCTGGGAGTTTTTTCTTTAATAGCGTAAGATTTTATCTTAAAATACAAGAACTTTTCGTGGTTCTTGTCAATTTTTGTTGGTTTTCATCTAATGAACTTATTTCAGTCAGCAAGATCTTTCTTCTTCAAAGCAAAAAGATTTTATCTTCAAATACAAGAACTTTTCGTGGTTTTGATGGTTTTCAGCAAATGAACAGATTTCAGCGAGCTGGAAGTTTTTTCTTTAATAGCCTAAGATTTTATCTTAAAATACAAGAACTTTTCGTGGTTCTTGTCAATTTTTGTTGGTTTTCATCCAATGAACTTATTTCAGTCAGCTAGATCTTTCTTCTTCAAAGCAAAAATATTTTATCTTCAAATACAAGAACTTTTCATCGTTTTGATGGCTTTCAGCAAATGAACAGATTACAGCGAGCTGGAAGTTTTTTCTTTAATTGCCTAAGATTTTATCTTAAAATACAAGAACTTTTCGTGGTTCTTGTCAATTTTTGTTGGTTTTCATCTAATGAACTTATTTCAGTCAGCTGGATCTTTCTTCTTCAAAGCAAAAAGATTTTATCTTCAAATACAAGAACTTTTCGTGGTTTTGATGGTTTTCAGAAAATGAACATAATTCAGCGAGCTGCAAGTTTTTTCCTGAATAGAGTAAGATTTTATCTTAAAATACAAGAACTTTTCGTGGTTCTTGTCAATTTTTGTTGGTTTTCATCTAATGAACTTATTTCAGTCAGCAAGATCTTTCTTCTTCAAAGCAAAAAGATTTTATCTTCAAATACAAGAACTTTTCGTGGTTTTGATGGTTTTCAGCAAATGAACAGATTTCAGCGAGCTGGAAGTTTTTTCTTTAATAGCCTAAGATTTTATCTTAAAATACAAGAACTTTTCGTGGTTCTTGTCAATTTTTGTTGGTTTTCATCTAATGAACTTATTTCAGTCAGCTAGATCTTTCTTCTTCAAAGCAAAAATATTTTATCTTCAAATACAAGAACTTTTCGTGGTTTTGATGGTTTTCAGCAAAAAAACATAATTCAGCGAGCTGGAAGTTTTTTCCTGAATAGAGTAAGATTTTATCTTAAAATACAAGAACTTTTCGTGGTTCTTGTCAATTTTTGTTGGTTTTCATCTAATGAACTTATTTCAGTCAGCTGGATCTTTCTTCTTCAAAGAAAAAAGATTTTATCTTCAAATACAAGAACTTTTCGTGGTTTTGTTGGTTTTCAGCAAATGAACATATTTCAGCGAGCTGGAAGTTTTTTCTTTAATAGCCTAAGATTTTATCTTAAAATACAAGAACTTTTCGTGGTTCTTGTCAATTTTTGTTGGTTTTCATCTAATGAACTTATTTCAGTCAGCTAGATCTATCTTCGTCAAAGCAAAAAGATTTTATCTTCAAATACAAGAACTTTTGGTGGTTTTGTTGGTTTTCATCAAATGAACATAATTCAGCGAACTGGAAGTTTTTTCCTTAATAGAGTAAGATTTTATCTTAAAATACAAGAACTTTTCGTGGTTCTTGTCAATTTTTGTTGGTTTTCATCTAATGAACTTATTTCAGTCAGCTAGATCTTTCTTCTTCAAAGCAAAAAGATTTTATCTTCAAATACAAGAACTTTTCGTGGTTTTGTTGGTTTTCAGCAAATGAACATATTTCAGCGAGCTGGGAGTTTTTTCTTTAATAGCGTAAGATTTTATCTTAAAATACAAGAACTTTTCGTGGTTCTTGTCAATTTTTGTTGGTTTTCATCTAATGAACTTATTTCAGTCAGCAAGATCTTTCTTCTTCAAAGAAAAAAGATTTTATCTTCAAATACAAGAACTTTTCGTGGTTTTGTTGGTTTTCAGCAAATGAACATATTTCAGCGAGCTGGGAGTTTTTTCTTTAATAGCGTAAGATTTTATCTTAAAATACAAGAACTTTTCGTGGTTCTTGTCAATTTTTGTTGGTTTTCATCGAATGAACTTATTTCAGTCAGCAAGATCTATCTTCTTCAAAGCAAAAAGATTTTACCTTCAAATACAAGAACTTTTCGTGGTTTTGATGGTTTTGAGCAAATGAACATATTTCAGCGAGCTGGAAGTTTTTTCCTGAATAGAGTAAGATTTTATCTTCAAATACAAGAACTTTTCGTGGTTCTTGTCAATTTTTGTTGGTTTTCATCTAATGAACTTATTTCAGTCAGCTAGATCTTTCTTCTTCAAAGCAAAAAGATTTTATCTTCAAATACAAGAACTTTTCGTGGTTTTGATGGTTTTCAGCAAATGAACAGATTTCAGCGAGCTGGAAGTTTTTTCTTTCATTGCCTAAGATTTTATCTTAAAATACAAGAACTTTTCGTGGTTCTTGTCAATTTTTGTTGGTTTTCATCTAATGAACTTATTTCAGTCAGCTAGATCTATCTTCGTCAAAGCAAAAAGATTTTATCTTCAAATACAAGAACTTTTGGTGGTTTTGTTGGTTTTCATCAAATGAACATAATTCAGCGAACTGGAAGTTTTTTCCTTAATAGAGAAAGATTTTATCTTAAAATACAAGAACTTTTCGTGGTTCTTGTCAATTTTTGTTGGTTTTCATCTAATGAACTTATTTCAGTCAGCTAGATCTTTCTTCTTCAAAGCAAAAAGATTTTATCTTCAAATACAAGAACTTTTCGTGGTTCTTGTCAATTTTTGTTGGTTTTCATCTAATGAACTTATTTCAGTCAGCTAGATCTTTCTTCTTCAAAGCAAAAAGATTTTATCTTCAAATACAAGAACTTTTCGTGGTTTTGATGGTTTTCAGCAAATGAACATATTTCAGCGAGCTGGAAGTTTTTTCCTGAATAGAGTAAGATTTTATCTTAAAATACAAGAACTTTTCGTGGTTCTTGTCAATTTTTGTTGGTTTTCATCTAATGAACTTATTTCAGTCAGCTAGATCTTTCTTCTTCAAAGCAAAAAGATTTTATCTTCAAATACAAGAACTTTTCGTGGTTTTGATGGTTTTCAGCAAATGAACAGATTTCAGCGAGCTGGAAGTTTTTTCTTTAATAGCCTAAGATTTTAACTTAAAATACAAGAACTTTTCGTGGTTCTTGTCAATTTTTGTTGGTTTTCATCCAATGAACTTATTTCAGTCAGCTAGATCTTTCTTCTTCAAAGCAAAAATATTTTATCTTCAAATACAATAACTTTTCATCGTTTTGATGGCTTTCAGCAAATGAACAGATTACAGCGAGCTGGAAGTTTTTTCTTTAATTGCCTAAGATTTTATCTTAAAATACAAGAACTTTTCGTGGTTCTTGTCAATTTTTGTTGGTTTTCATCTAATGAACTTATTTCAGTCAGCTGGATCTTTCTTCTTCAAAGCAAAAAGATTTTATCTTCAAATACAAGAACTTTTCGTGGTTTTGATGGTTTTCAGAAAATGAACATAATTCAGCGAGCTGCAAGTTTTTTCCTGAATAGAGTAAGATTTTATCTTAAAATACAAGAACTTTTCGTGGTTCTTGTCAATTTTTGTTGGTTTTCATCTAATGAACTTATTTCAGTCAGCTGGATCTTTCTTCTTCAAAGAAAAAAGATTTTATCTTCAAATACAAGAACTTTTCGTGGTTTTGTTGGTTTTCAGCAAATGAACATATTTCAGCGAGCTGGGAGTTTTTTCTTTAATAGCGTAAGATTTTATCTTAAAATACAAGAACTTTTCGTGGTTCTTGTCAATTTTTGTTGGTTTTCATCTAATGAACTTATTTCAGTCAGCTAGATCTTTCTTCTTCAAAGCAAAAAGATTTTATCTTCAAATACAAGAACTTTTCGTGGTTTTGATGGTTTTCAGCAAATGAACAGATTTCAGCGAGCTGGAAGTTTTTTCTTTAATAGCCTTAGATTTTATCTTAAAATACAAGAACTTTTCGTGGTTTTGTCAATTTTTGTTGGTTTTCATCTAATGAACTTATTTCAGTCAGCTAGATCTTTCTTCTTCAAAGCAAAAAGATTTTATCTTCAAATACAAGAACTTTTCGTGGTTTTGATGGTTTTCAGCAAATGAACATATTTCAGCGAGCTGGAAGTTTTTTCCTGAATAGAGTAAGATTTTATCTTCAAATACAAGAACTTTTCGTGGTTCTTGTCAATTTTTGTTGGTTTTCATCTAATGAACTTATTTCAGTCAGCAAGATCTTTCTTCTTCAAAGCAAAAAGATTTTATCTTCAAATACAAGAACTTTTCGTGGTTTTGATGGTTTTCAGCAAATGAACAGATTTCAGCGAGCTGGAAGTTTTTTCTTTAATAGCCTAAGATTTTATCTTAAAATACAAGAACTTTTCGTGGTTTTGTCAATTTTTGTTGGTTTTCATCTAATGAACTTATTTCAGTCAGCTAGATCTTTCTTCTTCAAAGCAAAAAGATTTTATCTTCAAATACAAGAACTTTTCGTGGTTTTGATGGTTTTCAGCAAATGAACATATTTCAGCGAGCTGGAAGTTTTTTCCTGAATAGAGTAAGATTTTATCTTAAAATACAAGAACTTTTCGTGGTTCTTGTCAATTTTTGTTGGTTTTCATCTAATGAACTTATTTCAGTCAGCTAGATCTTTCTTCTTCAAAGCAAAAAGATTTTATCTTCAAATACAAGAACTTTTCGTGGTTTTGATGGTTTTCAGCAAATGAACATAATTCAGCGAGCTGCAAGTTTTTTCCTTAATAGAGTAAGATTTTATCTTAAAATACAAGAACTTTTCGTGGTTCTTGTCAATTTTAGTTGGTTTTCATCTAATGAACTTATTTCAGTCAGCTAGATCTTTCTTCTTCAAAGGAAAAAGATTTTATCTTCAAATACAAGAACTTTTCGTGGTTTTGTTGGTTTTCAGCAAATGAACATATTTCAGCGAGCTGGGAGTTTTTTCTTTAATAGCGTAAGATTTTATCTTAAAATACAAGAACTTTTCGTGGTTCTTGTCAATTTTTGTTGGTTTTCATCGAATGAACTTATTTCAGTCAGCAAGATCTTTCTTCTTCAAAGCAAAAAGATTTTACCTTCAAATACAAGAACTTTTCGTGGTTTTGATGGTTTTGAGCAAATGAACATATTTCAGCGAGCTGGAACTTTTTTCCTGAATAGAGTAAGATTTTATCTTAAAATACAAGAACTTTTCGTGGTTCTTGTCAATTTTTGTTGGTTTTCATCTAATGAACTTATTTCAGTCAGCTAGATCTTTCTTCTTCAAAGCAAAAAGATTTTATCTTCAAATACAAGAACTTTTCGTGGTTTTGATGGTTTTCAGCAAATGAACATATTTCAGCGAGCTGGAAGTTTTTTCCTGAATAGAGTAAGATTTTATCTTGAAATACAAGAACTTTTCGTGGTTCTTGTCAATTTTTGTTGGTTTTCATCTAATGAACTTATTTCAGTCAGCTAGATCTTTCTTCTTCAAAGAAGAAAGATTTTATCTTCAAATACAAGAACTTTTCGTGGTTTTGTTGGTTTTCAGCAAATGAACATATTTCAGCGAGCTGGGAGTTTTTTCTTTAATAGCGTAAGATTTTATCTTAAAATACAAAAACTTATCGTGGTTCTTGTCAATTTTTGTTGGTTTTCATCTAATGAACTTATTTCAGTCAGCAAGATCTTTCTTCTTCAAAGCAAAAAGATTTTACCTTCAAATACAAGAACTTTTCGTGGTTTTGATGGTTTTGAGCAAATGAACATATTTCAGCGAGCTGGAAGTTTTTTCCTGAATAGAGTTAGATTTTATCTTAAAATACAAGAACTTTTCGTGGTTCTTGTCAATTTTTGTTGGTTTTCGTCTAATGAACTTATTTCAGTCAGCAAGATCTTTCTTCTTCAAAGCAAAAAGATTTTATCTTCAAATACAAGAACTTTTCGTGGTTTTGATGGTTTTCAGCAAATGAACAGATTTCAGCGAGCTGGAAGTTTTTTCTTTAATAGCCTAAGATTTTATCTTAAAATACAAGAACTTTTCGTGGTTCTTGTCAATTTTTGTTGGTTTTCATCTAATGAACTTATTTCAGTCAGCTAGATCTTTCTTCTTCAAAGCAAAAATATTTTATCTTCAAATACAAGAACTTTTCGTCGTTTTGATGTCTTTCAGCAAATGAACAGATTTCAGCGAGCTGGAAGTTTTTTGTTTAATTGCCTAAGATTTTATCTTAAAATACAAGAACTTTTCGTGGTTCTTGTCAATTTTTGTTGGTTTTCATCTAATGAACTTATTTCAGTCAGCTCGATCTTTCTTCTTCAAAGCAAAAAGATTTTATCTTCAAATACAAGAACTTTTCGTGGTTTTGATGGTTTTCAGCAAAAAAACATAATTCAGCGAGCTGGAAGTTTTTTCCTGAATAGAGTAAGATTTTATCTTAAAATACAAGAACTTTTCGTGGTTCTTGTCAATTTTTGTTGGTTTTCATCTAATGAACTTATTTCAGTCAGCTGGATCTTTCTTCTTCAAAGAAAAAAGATTTTATCTTCAAATACAAGAACTTTTCGTGGTTTTGTTGGTTTTCAGCAAATGAACATATTTCAGCGAGCTGGGAGTTTTTTCTTTAATAGCGTAAGATTTTATCTTAAAATACAAGAACTTTTCGTGGTTCTTGTCAATTTTTGTTGGTTTTCATCTAATGAACTTATTTCAGTCAGCAAGATCTTTCTTCTTCAAAGCAAAAAGATTTTATCTTCAAATACAAGAACTTTTCGTGGTTTTGATGGTTTTCAGCATATGAACAGATTTCAGCGAGCTGGAAGTTTTTTCTTTAATAGCCTAAGATTTTATCTTAAAATACAAGAACTTTTCGTGGTTCTTGTCAATTTTTGTTGGTTTTCATCTAATGAACTTATTTCAGTCAGCTAGATCTATCTTCGTCAAAGCAAAAAGATTTTATCTTCAAATACAAGAACTTTTGGTGGTTTTGTTGGTTTTCATCAAATGAACATAATTCAGCGAACTGGAAGTTTTTTCCTTAATAGAGTAAGATTTTATCTTAAAATACAAGAACTTTTCGTGGTTCTTGTCAATTTTTGTTGGTTTTCATCTAATGAACTTATTTCAGTCAGCTAGATCTTTCTTCTTCAAAGCAAAAAGATTTTATCTTCAAATACAAGAACTTTTCGTGGTTTTGATGGTTTTCAGCAAATGAACATAATTCAGCGAGCTGCAAGTTTTTTCCTTAATAGAGTAAGATTTTATCTTAAAATACAAGAACTTTTCGTGGTTCTTGTCAATTTTTGTTGGTTTTCATCTAATGAACTTATTTCAGTCAGCTAGATCTTTCTTCTTCAAAGAAAAAAGATTTTATCTTCAAATACAAGAACTTTTCGTGGTTTTGTTGGTTTTCAGCAAATGAACATATTTCAGCGAGCTGGGAGTTTTTTCTTTAATAGCGTAAGATTTTATCTTAAAATACAAGAACTTTTCGTGGTTCTTGTCAATTTTTGTTGGTTTTCATCGAATGAACTTATTTCAGTCAGCAAGATCTATCTTCTTCAAAGCAAAAAGATTTTACCTTCAAATACAAGAACTTTTCGTGGTTTTGATGGTTTTGAGCAAATGAACATATTTCAGCGAGCTGGAAGTTTTTTCCTGAATAGAGTAAGATTTTATCTTCAAATGCAAGAACTTTTCGTGGTTCTTGTCAATTTTTGTTGGTTTTCATCTAATGAACTTATTTCAGTCAGCTAGATCTTTCTTCTTCAAAGCAAAAAGATTTTATCTTCAAATACAAGAACTTTTCGTGGTTTTGATGGTTTTCAGCAAATGAACAGATTTCAGCGAGCTGGAAGTTTTTTCTTTCATTGCCTAAGATTTTATCTTAAAATACAAGAACTTTTCGTGGTTCTTGTCAATTTTTGTTGGTTTTCATCTAATGAACTTATTTCAGTCAGCTAGATCTATCTTCGTCAAAGCAAAAAGATTTTATCTTCAAATACAAGAACTTTTGGTGGTTTTGTTGGTTTTCATCAAATGAACATAATTCAGCGAACTGGAAGTTTTTTCCTTAATAGAGAAAGATTTTATCTTAAAATACAAGAACTTTTCGTGGTTCTTGTCAATTTTTGTTGGTTTTCATCTAATGAACTTATTTCAGTCAGCTAGATCTTTCTTCTTCAAAGCAAAAAGATTTTATCTTCAAATACAAGAACTTTTCGTGGTTCTTGTCAATTTTTGTTGGTTTTCATCTAATGAACTTATTTCAGTCAGCTAGATCTTTCTTCTTCAAAGCAAAAAGATTTTATCTTCAAATACAAGAACTTTTCGTGGTTTTGATGGTTTTCAGCAAATGAACATATTTCAGCGAGCTGGAAGTTTTTTCCTGAATAGAGTAAGATTTTATCTTAAAATACAAGAACTTTTCGTGGTTCTTGTCAATTTTTGTTGGTTTTCATCTAATGAACTTATTTCAGTCAGCTAGATCTTTCTTCTTCAAAGCAAAAAGATTTTATCTTCAAATACAAGAACTTTTCGTGGTTTTGATGGTTTTCAGCAAATGAACAGATTTCAGCGAGCTGGAAGTTTTTTCTTTAATAGCCTAAGATTTTAACTTAAAATACAAGAACTTTTCGTGGTTCTTGTCAATTTTTGTTGGTTTTCATCCAATGAACTTATTTCAGTCAGCTAGATCTTTCTTCTTCAAAGCAAAAATATTTTATCTTCAAATACAATAACTTTTCATCGTTTTGATGGCTTTCAGCAAATGAACAGATTACAGCGAGCTGGAAGTTTTTTCTTTAATTGCCTAAGATTTTATCTTAAAATACAAGAACTTTTCGTGGTTCTTGTCAATTTTTGTTGGTTTTCATCTAATGAACTTATTTCAGTCAGCTGGATCTTTCTTCTTCAAAGCAAAAAGATTTTATCTTCAAATACAAGAACTTTTCGTGGTTTTGATGGTTTTCAGAAAATGAACATAATTCAGCGAGCTGCAAGTTTTTTCCTGAATAGAGTAAGATTTTATCTTAAAATACAAGAACTTTTCGTGGTTCTTGTCAATTTTTGTTGGTTTTCATCTAATGAACTTATTTCAGTCAGCTGGATCTTTCTTCTTCAAAGAAAAAAGATTTTATCTTCAAATACAAGAACTTTTCGTGGTTTTGTTGGTTTTCAGCAAATGAACATATTTCAGCGAGCTGGGAGTTTTTTCTTTAATAGCGTAAGATTTTATCTTAAAATACAAGAACTTTTCGTGGTTCTTGTCAATTTTTGTTGGTTTTCATCTAATGAACTTATTTCAGTCAGCAAGATCTTTCTTCTTCAAAGCAAAAAGATTTTACCTTCAAATACAAGAACTTTTCGTGGTTTTGATGGTTTTGAGCAAATGAACATATTTCAGCGAGCTGGAAGTTTTTTCCTGAATAGAGTAAGATTTTATCTTCAAATACAAGAACTTTTCGTGGTTCTTGTCAATTTTTGTTGGTTTTCATCTAATGAACTTATTTCAGTCAGCAAGATCTTTCTTCTTCAAAGCAAAAAGATTTTATCTTCAAATACAAGAACTTTTCGTGGTTTTGATGGTTTTCAGCAAATGAACAGATTTCAGCGAGCTGGAAGTTTTTTCTTTAATAGCCTAAGATTTTATCTTAAAATACAAGAACTTTTCGTGGTTCTTGTCAATTTTTGTTGGTTTTCATCTAATGAACTTATTTCAGTCAGCTAGATCTTTCTTCTTCAAAGCAAAAAGATTTTATCTTCAAATACAAGAACTTTTCGTGGTTTTGATGGTTTTCAGCAAATGAACATATTTCAGCGAGCTGGAAGTTTTTTCCTGAATAGAGTAAGATTTTATCTTAAAATACAAGAACTTTTCGTGGTTCTTGTCAATTTTTGTTGGTTTTCATCTAATGAACTTATTTCAGTCAGCTAGATCTTTCTTCTTCAAAGCAAAAAGATTTTATCTTCAAATACAAGAACTTTTCGTGGTTTTGATGGTTTTCAGCAAATGAACATAATTCAGCGAGCTGCAAGTTTTTTCCTTAATAGAGTAAGATTTTATCTTAAAATACAAGAACTTTTCGTGGTTCTTGTCAATTTTAGTTGGTTTTCATCTAATGAACTTATTTCAGTCAGCTAGATCTTTCTTCTTCAAAGGAAATAGATTTTATCTTCAAATACAAGAACTTTTCGTGGTTTTGTTGGTTTTCAGCAAATGAACATATTTCAGCGAGCTGGGAGTTTTTTCTTTAATAGCGTAAGATTTTATCTTAAAATACAAGAACTTTTCGTGGTTCTTGTCAATTTTTGTTGGTTTTCATCGAATGAACTTATTTCAGTCAGCAAGATCTTTCTTCTTCAAAGCAAAAAGATTTTACCTTCAAATACAAGAACTTTTCGTGGTTTTGATGGTTTTGAGCAAATGAACATATTTCAGCGAGCTGGAACTTTTTTCCTGAATAGAGTAAGATTTTATCTTAAAATACAAGAACTTTTCGTGGTTCTTGTCAATTTTTGTTGGTTTTCATCTAATGAACTTATTTCAGTCAGCTAGATCTTTCTTCTTCAAAGCAAAAAGATTTTACCTTCAAATACAAGAACTTTTCGTGGTTTTGATGGTTTTGAGCAAATGAACATATTTCAGCGAGCTGGAAGTTTTTTCCTGAATAGAGTTAGATTTTATCTTAAAATACAAGAACTTTTCGTGGTTCTTGTCAATTTTTGTTGGTTTTCGTCTAATGAACTTATTTCAGTCAGCAAGATCTTTCTTCTTCAAAGCAAAAAGATTTTATCTTCAAATACAAGAACTTTTCGTGGTTTTGATGGTTTTCAGCAAATGAACAGATTTCAGCGAGCTGGAAGTTTTTTCTTTAATAGCCTAAGATTTTATCTTAAAATACAAGAACTTTTCGTGGTTCTTGTCAATTTTTGTTGGTTTTCATCTAATGAACTTATTTCAGTCAGCTAGATATTTCTTCTTCAAAGCAAAAATATTTTATCTTCAAATACAAGAACTTTTCGTCGTTTTGATGGCTTTCAGCAAATGAACAGATTTCAGCGAGCTGGAAGTTTTTTCTTTAATTGCCTAAGATTTTATCTTAAAATACAAGAACTTTTCGTGGTTCTTGTCAATTTTTGTTGGTTTTCATCTAATGAACTTATTTCAGTCAGCTCGATCTTTCTTCTTCAAAGCAAAAAGATTTTATCTTCAAATACAAGAACTTTTGGTGGTTTTGTTGGTTTTCATCAAATGAACATAATTCAGCGAACTGGAAGTTTTTTCCTTAATAGAGTAAGATTTTATCTTAAAATACAAGAACTTTTCGTGGTTCTTGTCAATTTTTGTTGGTTTTCATCTAATGAACTTATTTCAGTCAGCTAGATCTTTCTTCTTCAAAGCAAAAAGATTTTATCTTCAAATACAAGAACGTTTCGTGGTTTTGATGGTTTTCAGCAAATGAACATAATTCAGCGAGCTGCAAGTTTTTTCCTGAATAGAGTAAGATTTTATCTTAAAATACAAGAACTTTTCGTGGTTCTTGTCAATTTTTGTTGGTTTTCATCTAATGAACTTATTTCAGTCAGCTAGATCTTTCTTCTTCAAAGAAAAAAGATTTTATCTTCAAATACAAGAACTTTTCGTGGTTTTGTTGGTTTTCAGCAAATGAACATATTTCAGCGAGCTGGGAGTTTTTTCTTTAATAGCGTAAGATTTTATCTTAAAATACAAGAACTTTTCGTGGTTCTTGTCAATTTTTGTTGGTTTTCATCGAATGAACTTATTTCAGTCAGCAAGATCTATCTTCTTCAAAGCAAAAAGATTTTACCTTCAAATACAAGAACTTTTCGTGGTTTTGATGGTTTTGAGCAAATGAACATATTTCAGCGAGCTGGAAGTTTTTTCCTGAATAGAGTAAGATTTTATCTTCAAATACAAGAACTTTTCGTGGTTCTTGTCAATTTTTGTTGGTTTTCATCTAATGAACTTATTTCAGTCAGCTAGATCTTTCTTCTTCAAAGCAAAAAGATTTTATCTTCAAATACAAGAACTTTTCGTGGTTTTGATGGTTTTCAGCAAATGAACAGATTTCAGCGAGCTGGAAGTTTTTTCTTTCATTGCCTAAGATTTTATCTTAAAATACAAGAACTTTTCGTGGTTCTTGTCAATTATTGTTGGTTTTCATCTAATGAACTTATTTCAGTCAGCTAGATCTATCTTCGTCAAAGCAAAAAGATTTTATCTTCAAATACAAGAACTTTTGGTGGTTTTGTTGGTTTTCATCAAATGAACATAATTCAGCGAACTGGAAGTTTTTTCCTTAATAGAGTAAGATTTTATCTTAAAATACAAGAACTTTTCGTGGTTCTTGTCAATTTTTGTTGGTTTTCATCTAATGAACTTATTTCAGTCAGCTGGATCTTTCTTCTTCAAAGAAAAAAGATTTTATCTTCAAATACAAGAACTTTTCGTGGTTCTTGTCAATTTTTGTTGGTTTTCATCTAATGAACTTATTTCAGTCAGCTAGATCTTTCTTCTTCAAAGCAAAAAGATTTTATCTTCAAATACAAGAACTTTTCGTGGTTTTGATGGTTTTCAGCAAATGAACATATTTCAGCGAGCTGGAAGTTTTTTCCTGAATAGAGTAAGATTTTATCTTAAAATACAAGAACTTTTCGTGGTTCTTGTCAATTTTTGTTGGTTTTCATCTAATGAACTTATTTCAGTCAGCTAGATCTTTCTTCTTCAAAGAAAAAAGATTTTATCTTCAAATACAAGAACTTTTCGTGGTTTTGTTGGTTTTCAGCAAATGAACATGTTTCAGCGAGCTGGGAGTTTTTTCTTTAATAGCGTAAGATTTTATCTTAAAATACAAGAACTTTTCGTGGTTCTTGTCAATTTTTGTTGGTTTTCATCTCATGAACTTATTTCAGTCAGCAAGATCTTTCTTCTTCAAAGCAAAAAGATTTTATCTTCAAATACAAGAACTTTTCGTGGTTTTGATGGTTTTCAGCAAATGAACAGATTTCAGCGAGCTGGAAGTTTTTTCTTTAATAGCCTAAGATTTTATCTTAAAATACAAGAACTTTTCGTGGTTGTTGTCAATTTTTGTTGGTTTTCATCTAATGAACTTATTTCAGTCAGCTAGATCTTTCTTCTTCAAAGCAAAAATATTTTATCTTCAAATACAAGAACTTTTCATCGTTTTGATGGCTTTCAGCAAATGAACAGATTACAGCGAGCTGGAATTTTTTTCTTTAATTGCCTAAGATTTTATCTTAAAATACAAGAACTTTTCGTGGTTCTTGTCAATTTTTGTTGGTTTTCATCTAATGAACTTATTTCAGTCAGCTGGATCTTTCTTCTTCAAAGCAAAAAGATTTTATCTTCAAATACAAGAACTTTTCGTGGTTTTGATGGTTTTCAGCAAATGAACATAATTCAGCGAGCTGCAAGTTTTTTCCTGAATAGAGTAAGATTTTATCTTAAAATACAAGAACTTTTCGTGGTTCTTGTCAATTTTTGTTGGTTTTCATCTAATGAACTTATTTCAGTCAGCTGGATCTTTCTTCTTCAAAGAAAAAAGATTTTATCTTCAAATACAAGAACTTTTCGTGGTTTTGTTGGTTTTCAGCAAATGAACATATTTCAGCGAGCTGGAAGTTTTTTCCTTAATAGAGTAAGATTTTATCTTAAAATACAAGAACTTTTCGTGGTTCTTGTCAATTTTTGTTGGTTTTCATCTAATGAACTTATTTCAGTCAGCAAGATCTTTCTTCTTCAAAGCAAAAAGATTTTACCTTCAAATACAAGAACTTTTCGTGGTTTTGATGGTTTTCAGCAAATGAACATATTTCAGCGAGCTGGAAGTTTTTTCCTGAATAGAGTAAGATTTTATCTTCAAATACAAGAACTTTTCGTGGTTCTTGTCAATTTTTGTTGGTTTTCATCTAATGAACTTATTTCAGTCAGCAAGATCTTTCTTCTTCAAAGCAAAAAGATTTTATCTTCAAATACAAGAACTTTTCGTGGTTTTGATGGTTTTCAGCAAATGAACAGATTTCAGCGAGCTGGAAGTTTTTTCTTTGATAGCCTAAGATTTTATCTTAAAATACAAGAACTTTTCGTGGTTCTTGTCAATTTTTGTTGGTTTTCATCTAATGAACTTATTTCAGTCAGCTAGATCTTTCTTCTTCAAAGCAAAAAGATTTTATCTTCAAATACAAGAACTTTTCGTGGTTTTGATGGTTTTCAGCAAATGAACATATTTCAGCGAGCTGCAAGTTTTTTCCTTAATAGAGTAAGATTTTATCTTAAAATACAAGAACTTTTCGTGGTTCTTGTCAATTTTAGTTGGTTTTCATCTAATGAACTTATTTCAGTCAGCTAGATCTTTCTTCTTCAAAGCAAAAAGATTTTATCTTCAAATACAAGAACTTTTCGTGGTTTTGATGGTTTTCAGCAAATGAACATAATTCAGCGAGCTGCAAGTTTTTTCCTTAATAGAGTAAGATTTTATCTTAAAATACAAGAACTTTTCGTGGTTCTTGTCAATTTTTGTTGGTTTTCATCTAATGAACTTATTTCAGTCAGCTAGATCTTTCTTCTTCAAAGAAAAAAGATTTTATCTTCAAATACAAGAACTTTTCGTGGTATTGTTGGTTTTCAGCAAATGAACATATTTCAGCGAGCTGGGAGTTTTTTCTTTAATAGCGTAAGATTTTATCTTAAAATACAAGAACTTTTCGTGGTTCTTGTCAATTTTTGTTGGTTTTCATCGAATGAACTTATTTCAGTCAGCAAGATCTATCTTCTTCAAAGCAAAAAGATTTTACCTTCAAATACAAGAACTTTTCGTGGTTTTGATGGTTTTGAGCAAATGAACATATTTCAGCGAGCTGGAAGTTTTTTCCTGAATAGAGTAAGATTTTATCTTCAAATACAAGAACTTTTCGTGGTTCTTGTCAATTTTTGTTGGTTTTCATCTAATGAACTTATTTCAGTCAGCTAGATCTTTCTTCTTCAAAGCAAAAAGATTTTATCTTCAAATACAAGAACTTTTGGTGGTTTTGTTGGTTTTCATCAAATGAACATAATTCAGCGAACTGGAAGTTTTTTCCTTAATAGAGTAAGATTTTATCTTAAAATACAAGAACTTTTCGTGGTTCTTGTCAATTTTTGTTGGTTTTCATCTAATGAACTTATTTCAGTCAGCTAGATCTTTCTTCTTCAAAGAAAAAAGATTTTATCTTCAAATACAAGAACTTTTCGTGGTTCTTGTCAATTTTTGTTGGTTTTCATCTAATGAACTTATTTCAGTCAGCTAGATCTTTCTTCTTCAAAGCAAAAAGATTTTATCTTCAAATACAAGAACTTTTCCTGGTTTTGATGGTTTTCAGCAAATGAACATATTTCAGCGAGCTGGAAGATTTTTCCTGAATAGAGTAAGATTTTATCTTAAAATACAAGAACTTTTCGTGGTTCTTGTCAATTTTTGTTGGTTTTCATCTAATGAACTTATTTCAGTCAGCTGGATCTTTCTTCTTCAAAGAAAAAAGATTTTATCTTCAAATACAAGAACTTTTCGTGGTTTTGTTGGTTTTCAGCAAATGAACATGTTTCAGCGAGCTGGGAGTTTTTTCTTTAATAGCGTAAGATTTTATCTTAAAATAGAAGAACTTTTCGTGGTTCTTGTCAATTTTTGTTGGTTTTCATCTAATGAACTTATTTCAGTCAGCTGGATCTTTCTTCTTCAAAGAAAAAAGATTTTATCTTAAAATACAAGAACTTTTCGTGGTTCTTGTCAATTTTTGTTGGTTTTCATCTAATGAACTTATTTCAGTCAGCAAGATCTTTCTTCTTCAAAGCAAAAAGATTTTACCTTCAAATACAAGAACTTTTCGTGATTTTGATGGTTTTGAGCAAATGAACATATTTCAGCGAGCTGGAAGTTTTTTCCTGAATAGAGTAAGATTTTATCTTCAAATACAAGAACTTTTCGTGGTTCTTGTCAATTTTTGTTGGTTTTCATCTAATGAACTTATTTCAGTCAGCAAGATCTTTCTTCTTCAAAGCAAAAAGATTTTATCTTCAAATACAAGAACTTTTCGTGGTTTTGATGGTTTTCAGCAAATGAACAGATTTCAGCGAGCTGGAAGTTTTTTCTTTAATAGCCTAAGATTTTATCTTAAAATACAAGAACTTTTCGTGGTTCTTGTCAATTTTTGTTGGTTTTCATCTAATGAACTTATTTCAGTCAGCTAGATCTTTCTTCTTCAAAGCAAAAAGATTTTATCTTCAAATACAAGAACTTTTCGTGGTTTTGATGGTTTTCAGCAAATGAACATATTTCAGCGAGCTGGAAGTTTTTTCCTGAATAGAGTAAGATTTTATCTTAAAATACAAGAACTTTTCGTGGTTCTTGTCAATTTTTGTTGGTTTTCATCTAATGAACTTATTTCAGTCAGCTAGATCTTTCTTCTTCAAAGCAAAAAGATTTTATCTTCAAATACAAGAACTTTTCGTGGTTTTGATGGTTTTCAGCAAATGAACATAATTCAGCGAGCTGCAAGTTTTTTCCTTAATAGAGTAAGATTTTATCTTAAAATACAAGAACTTTTCGTGGTTCTTGTCAATTTTAGTTGGTTTTCATCTAATGAACTTATTTCAGTCAGCTAGATCTTTCTTCTTCAAAGGAAAAAGATTTTATCTTCAAATACAAGAACTTTTCGTGGTTTTGTTGGTTTTCAGCAAATGAACATATTTCAGCGAGCTGGGAGTTTTTTCTTTAATAGCGTAAGATTTTATCTTAAAATACAAGAACTTTTCGTGGTTCTTGTCAATTTTTGTTGGTTTTCATCGAATGAACTTATTTCAGTCAGCAAGATCTTTCTTCTTCAAAGCAAAAAGATTTTACCTTCAAATACAAGAACTTTTCGTGGTTTTGATGGTTTTGAGCAAATGAACATATTTCAGCGAGCTGGAAGTTTTTTCCTGAATGGAGTAAGATTTTATCTTCAAATACAAGAACTTTTCGTGGTTCTTGTCAATTTTTGTTGGTTTTCATCTAATGAACTTATTTCAGTCAGCTAGATCTATCTTCGTCAAAGCAAAAAGATTTTATCTTCAAATACAAGAACTTTTGGTGGTTTTGTTGGTTTTCATCAAATGAACATAATTCAGCGAACTGGAAGTTTTTTCCTTAATAGAGTAAGATTTTATCTTAAAATACAAGAACTTTTCGTGGTTCTTGTCAATTTTTGTTGGTTTTCATCTAATGAACTTATTTCAGTCAGCTCGATCTTTCTTCTTCAAAGCAAAAAGATTTTATCTTCAAATACAAGAACTTTTCGTGGTTTTGATGGTTTTCAGCAAATGAACATAATTCAGCGAGCTGCAAGTTTTTTCCTTAATAGAGTAAGATTTTATCTTAAAATACAAGAACTTTTCGTGGTTCTTGTCAATTTTTGTTGGTTTTCCTCTAATGAACTTATTTCAGTCAGCTAGATCTTTCTTCTTCAAAGCAAAAAGATTTTATCTTCAAATACAAGAACTTTTCGTGGTTTTGATGGTTTTCAGCAAATGAACATATTTCAGCGAGCTGGAAGTTTTTTCCTGAATAGAGTAAGATTTTTTCTTAAAATACAAGAACTTTTCGTGGTTCTTGTCAATTTTTGTTGGTTTTCATCTAATGAACTTATTTCAGTCAGCTAGATCTTTCTTCTTCAAAGAAAAAAGATTTTATCTTCAAATACAAGAACTTTTCGTGGTTTTGTTGGTTTTCAGCAAATGAACATATTTCAGCGAGCTGGAAGTTTTTTCCTTAATAGAGTAAGATTTTATCTTAAAATACAAGAACTTTTCGTGGTTCTTGTCAATTTTTGTTGGTTTTCATCTAATGAACTTATTTCAGTCAGCAAGATCTTTCTTCTTCAAAGCAAAAAGATTTTACCTTCAAATACAAGAACTTTTCGTGGTTTTGATGGTTTTGAGCAAATGAACATATTTCAGCGAGCTGGAAGTTTTTTCCTGAATAGAGTAAGATTTTATCTTCAAATACAAGAACTTTTCGTGGTTCTTGTCAATTTTTGTTGGTTTTCATCTAATGAACTTATTTCAGTCAGCAAGATCTTTCTTCTTCAAAGCAAAAAGATTTTATCTTCAAATACAAGAACTTTTCGTGGTTTTGATGGTTTTCAGCAAATGAACAGATTTCAGCGAGCTGGAAGTTTTTTCTTTAATAGCCTAAGATTTTATCTTAAAATACAAGAACTTTTCGTGGTTCTTGTCAATTTTTGTTGGTTTTCATCTAATGAACTTATTTCAGTCAGCTAGATCTTTCTTCTTCAAAGCAAAAAGATTTTATCTTCAAATACAAGAACTTTTCGTGGTTTTGATGGTTTTCAGCAAATGAACATATTTCAGCGAGCTGGAAGTTTTTTCCTGAATAGAGTAAGATTTTATCTTAAAATACAAGAACTTTTCGTGGTTCTTGTCAATTTTTGTTGGTTTTCATCTAATGAACTTATTTCAGTCAGCTAGATCTTTCTTCTTCAAAGCAAAAAGATTTTATCTTCAAATACAAGAACTTTTCGTGGTTTTGATGGTTTTCAGCAAATGAACATAATTCAGCAAGCTGCAAGTTTTTTCCTTAATAGAGTAAGATGTTATCTTAAAATACAAGAACTTTTCGTGGTTCTTGTCAATTTTAGTTGGTTTTCATCTAATGAACTTATTTCAGTCAGCTAGATCTTTCTTCTTCAAAGCAAAAAGATTTTATCTTCAAATACAAGAACTTTTCGTGGTTTTGATGGTTTTCAGCAAATGAACATAATTCAGCGAGCTGCAAGTTTTTTCCTTAATAGAGTAAGATTTTATCTTAAAATACAAGAACTTTTCGTGGTTCTTGTCAATTTTTGTTGGTTTTCATCTAATGAACTTATTTCAGTCAGCTCGATCTTTCTTCTTCAAAGAAAAAAGATTTTATCTTCAAATACAAGAACTTTTCGTGGTTTTGTTGGTTTTCAGCAAATGAACATATTTCAGCGAGCTGGGAGTTTTTTCTTTAATAGCGTAAGATTTTATCTTAAAATACAAGAACTTTTCGTGGTTCTTGTCAATTTTTGTTGGTTTTCATCGAATGAACTTATTTCAGTCAGCAAGATCTATCTTCTTCAAAGCAAAAAGATTTTACCTTCAAATACAAGAACTTTTCGTGGTTTTGATGGTTTTGAGCAAATGAACATATTTCAGCGAGCTGGAAGTTTTTTCCTGAATAGAGTAAGATTTTATCTTCAAATACAAGAACTTTTCGTGGTTCTTGTCAATTTTTGTTGGTTTTCATCTAATGAACTTATTTCAGTCAGCTAGATCTTTCTTCTTCAAAGCAAAAAGATTTTATCTTCAAATACAAGAACTTTTCGTGGTTTTGATGGTTTTCAGCAAATGAACAGATTTCAGCGAGCTGGAAGTTTTTTCTTTCATTGCCTAAGATTTTATCTTAAAATACAAGAACTTTTCGTGGTTCTTGTCAATTTTTGTTGGTTTTCATCTAATGAACTTATTTCAGTCAGCTAGATCTATCTTCGTCAAAGCAAAAAGATTTTATCTTCAAATACAAGAACTTTTGGTGGTTTTGTTGGTTTTCATCAAATGAACATAATTCAGCGAACTGGAAGTTTTTTCCTTAATAGAGTAAGATTTTATCTTAAAATACAAGAACTTTTCGTGGTTCTTGTCAATTTTTGTTGGTTTTCATCTAATGAACTTATTTCAGTCAGCTAGATCTTTCTTCTTCAAAGAAAAAAGATTTTATCTTCAAATACAAGAACTTTTCGTGGTTCTTGTCAATTTTTGTTGGTTTTCATCTAATGAACTTATTTCAGTCAGCTAGATCTTTCTTCTTCAAAGCAAAAAGATTTTATCTTCAAATACAAGAACTTTTCGTGGTTTTGATGGTTTTCAGCAAATGAACATATTTCAGCGAGCTGGAAGTTTTTTCCTGAATAGAGTAAGATTTTATCTTAAAATACAAGAACTTTTCGTGGTTCTTGTCAATTTTTGTTGGTTTTCATCTCATGAACTTATTTCAGTCAGCAAGATCTTTCTTCTTCAAAGCAAAAAGATTTTATCTTCAAATACAAGAACTTTTCGTGGTTTTGATGGTTTTCAGCAAATGAACAGATTTCAGCGAGCTGGAAGTTTTTTCTTTAATAGCCTAAGATTTTATCTTAAAATACAAGAACTTTTCGTGGTTCTTGTCAATTTTTGTTGGTTTTCATCTAATGAACTTATTTCAGTCAGCTAGATCTTTCTTCTTCAAAGCAAAAATATTTTATCTTCAAATACAAGAACTTTTCATCGTTTTGATGGCTTTCAGCAAATGAACAGATTACAGCGAGCTGGAAGTTTTTTCTTTAATTGCCTAAGATTTTATCTTAAAATACAAGAACTTTTCGTGGTTCTTGTCAATTTTTGTTGGTTTTCATCTAATGAACTTATTTCAGTCAGCTGGATCTTTCTTCTTCAAAGCAAAAAGATTTTATCTTCAAATACAAGAACTTTTCGTGGTTTTGATGGTTTTCAGCAAATGAACATAATTCAGCGAGCTGCAAGTTTTTTCCTGAATAGAGTAAGATTTTATCTTAAAATACAAGAACTTTTCGTGGTTCTTGTCAATTTTTGTTGGTTTTCATCTAATGAACTTATTTCAGTCAGCTGGATCTTTCTTCTTCAAAGAAAAAAGATTTTATCTTCAAATACAAGAACTTTTCGTGGTTTTGTTGGTTTTCAGCAAATGAACATATTTCAGCGAGCTGGAAGTTTTTTCCTTAATAGAGTAAGATTTTATCTTAAAATACAAGAACTTTTCGTGGTTCTTGTCAATTTTTGTTGGTTTTCATCTAATGAACTTATTTCAGTCAGCAAGATCTTTCTTCTTCAAAGCAAAAAGATTTTACCTTCAAATACAAGAACTTTTCGTGGTTTTGATGGTTTTGAGCAAATGAACATATTTCAGCGAGCTGGAAGTTTTTTCCTGAATAGAGTAAGATTTTATCTTCAAATACAAGAACTTTTCGTGGTTCTTGTCAATTTTTGTTGGTTTTCATCTAATGAACTTATTTCAGTCAGCAAGATCTTTCTTCTTCAAAGCAAAAAGATTTTATCTTCAAATACAAGAACTTTTCGTGGTTTTGATGGTTTTCAGCAAATGAACAGATTTCAGCGAGCTGGAAGTTTTTTCTTTAATAGCCTAAGATTTTATCTTAAAATACAAGAACTTTTCGTGGTTCTTGTCAATTTTTGTTGGTTTTCATCTAATGAACTTATTTCAGTCAGCTAGATCTTTCTTCTTCAAAGCAAAAAGATTTTATCTTCAAATACAAGAACTTTTCGTGGTTTTGATGGTTTTCAGCAAATGAACATATTTCAGCGAGCTGGAAGTTTTTTCCTGAATAGAGTAAGATTTTATCTTAAAATACAAGAACTTTTCGTGGTTCTTGTCAATTTTTGTTGGTTTTCATCTAATGAACTTATTTCAGTCAGCTAGATCTTTCTTCTTCAAAGCAAAAAGATTTTATCTTCAAATACAAGAACTTTTCGTGGTTTTGATGGTTTTCAGCAAATGAACATAATTCAGCGAGCTGCAAGTTTTTTCCTTAATAGAGTAAGATTTTATCTTAAAATACAAGAACTTTTCGTGGTTCTTGTCAATTTTAGTTGGTTTTCATCTAATGAACTTATTTCAGTCAGCTAGATCTTTCTTCTTCAAAGGAAAAAGATTTTATCTTCAAATACAAGAACTTTTCGTGGTTTTGATGGTTTTCAGCAAATGAACATAATTCAGCGAGCTGCAAGTTTTTTCCTTAATAGAGTAAGATTTTATCTTAAAATACAAGAACTTTTCGTGGTTCTTGTCAATTTTTGTTGGTTTTCATCTAATGAACTTATTTCAGTCAGCTAGATCTTTCTTCTTCAAAGCAAAAAGATTTTATCTTCAAATACAAGAACTTTTCGTGGTTTTGATGGTTTTCAGCAAATGAACATATTTCAGCGAGCTGGAAGTTTTTTCCTGAATAGAGTAAGATTTTTTCTTAAAATACAAGAACTTTTCGTGGTTCTTGTCAATTTTTGTTGGTTTTCATCTAATGAACTTATTTCAGTCAGCTAGATCTTTCTTCTTCAAAGAAAAAAGATTTTATCTTCAAATACAAGAACTTTTCGTGGTTTTGTTGGTTTTCAGCAAATGAACATGTTTCAGCGAGCTGGGAGTTTTTTTCTTTAATAGCGTAAGATTTTATCTTAAAATACAAGAACTTATCGTGGTTCTTGTCAATTTTTGTTGGTTTTCATCTAATGAACTTATTTCAGTCAGCAAGATCTTTCTTCTTCAAAGCAAAAAGATTTTATCTTCAAATACAAGAACTTTTCGTGGTTTTGATGGTTTTCAGCAAATGAACATATTTCAGCGAGCTGGAAGTTTTTTCCTGAATAGAGTAAGATTTTATCTTCAAATACAAGAACTTTTCGTGGTTCTTGTCAATTTTTGTTGGTTTTCATCTAATGAACTTATTTCAGTCAGCAAGATCTTTCTTCTTCAAAGCAAAAAGATTTTATCTTCAAATACAAGAACTTTTCGTGGTTTTGATGGTTTTCAGCAAATGAACAGATTTCAGCGAGCTGGAAGTTTTTTCTTTAATAGCCTAAGATTTTATCTTAAAATACAAGAACTTTTCGTGGTTCTTGTCAATTTTTGTTGGTTTTCATCTAATGAACTTATTTCAGTCAGCTAGATCTTTCTTCTTCAAAGCAAAAAGATTTTATCTTCAAATACAAGAACTTTTCGTGGTTTTGATGGTTTTCAGCAAATGAACATAATTCAGCGAGCTGCAAGTTTTTTCCTTAATAGAGTAAGATTTTATCTTAAAATACAAGAACTTTTCGTGGTTCTTGTCAATTTTTGTTGGTTTTCATCTAATGAACTTATTTCAGTCAGCTAGATCTTTCTTCTTCAAAGAAAAAAGATTTTATCTTCAAATACAAGAACTTTTCGTGGTTTTGTTGGTTTTCAGCAAATGAACATATTTCAGCGAGCTGGGAGTTTTTTCTTTAATAGCGTAAGATTTTATCTTAAAATACAAGAACTTTTCGTGGTTCTTGTCAATTTTTGTTGGTTTTCATCGAATGAACTTATTTCAGTCAGCAAGATCTATCTTCTTCAAAGCAAAAAGATTTTACCTTCAAATACAAGAACTTTTCGTGGTTTTGATGGTTTTGAGCAAATGAACATATTTCAGCGAGCTGGAAGTTTTTTCCTGAATAGAGTAAGATTTTATCTTCAAATACAAGAACTTTTCGTGGTTCTTGTCAATTTTTGTTGGTTTTCATCTAATGAACTTATTTCAGTCAGCTAGATCTTTCTTCTTCAAAGCAAAAAGATTTTATCTTCAAATACAAGAACTTTTCGTGGTTCTTGTCAATTTTTGTTGGTTTTCATCTAATGAACTTATTTCAGTCAGCTAGATCCTTCTTCTTCAAAGCAAAAAGATTTTATCTTCAAATACAAGAACTTTTCGTGGTTTTGATGGTTTTCAGCAAATGAACATATTTCAGCGAGCTGGAAGTTTTTTCCTGAATAGAGTAAGATTTTATCTTAAAATACAAGAACTTTTCGTGGTTCTTGTCAATTTTTGTTGGTTTTCATCTAATGAACTTATTTCAGTCAGCTAGATCTTTCTTCTTCAAAGAAAAAAGATTTTATCTTCAAATACAAGAACTTTTCGTGGTTTTGTTGGTTTTCAGCAAATGAACATGTTTCAGCGAGCTGGGAGTTTTTTCTTTAATAGCGTAAGATTTTATCTTAAAATACAAGAACTTATCGTGGTTCTTGTCAATTTTTGTTGGTTTTCATCTAATGAACTTATTTCAGTCAGCAAGATCTTTCTTCTTCAAAGCAAAAAGATTTTACCTTCAAATACAAGAACTTTTCGTGGTTTTGATGGTTTTGAGCAAATGAACATATTTCAGCGAGCTGGAAGTTTTTTCCTGAATAGAGTAAGATTTTATCTTAAAATACAAGAACTTTTCGTGGTTCTTGTCAATTTTTGTTGGTTTTCATCTAATGAACTTATTTCAGTCAGCTAGATCTTTCTTCTTCAAAGAAAAAAGATTTTATCTTCAAATACAAGAACTTTTCGTGGTTTTGATGGTTTTCAGCAAATGAACAGATTTCAGCGAGCTGGAAGTTTTTTCTTTAATAGCCTAAGATTTTATCTTAAAATACAAGAACTTTTCGTGGTTCTTGTCAATTTTTGTTGGTTTTCATCTAATGAACTTATTTCAGTCAGCTAGATCTTTCTTCTTCAAAGCAAAAATATTTTATCTTCAAATACAAGAACTTTTCATCGTTTTGATGGCTTTCAGCAAATGAACAGATTTCAGCGAGCTGGAAGTTTTTTCTTTAATTGCCTAAGATTTTATCTTAAAATACAAGAACTTTTCGTGGTTCTTGTCAATTTTTGTTGGTTTTCATCTAATGAACTTATGTCAGTCAGCTGGATCTTTCTTCTTCAAAGCAAAAAGATTTTATCTTCAAATACAAGAACTTTTCGTGGTTTTGATGGTTTTCAGCAAATGAACATAATTCAGCGAGCTGCAAGTTTTTTCCTGAATAGAGTAAGATTTTATCTTAAAATACAAGAACTTTTCGTGGTTCTTGTCAATTTTTGTTGGTTTTCATCTGATGAACTTATTTCAGTCAGCTGGATCTTTCTTCTTCAAAGAAAAAAGATTTTATCTTCAAATACAAGAACTTTTCGTGGTTTTGTTGGTTTTCAGCAAATGAACATATTTCAGCGAGCTGGGAGTTTTTTCTTTAATAGCGTAAGATTTTATCTTAAAATACAAGAACTTTTCGTGGTTCTTGTCAATTTTTGTTGGTTTTCATCTAATGAACTTATTTCAGTCAGCAAGATCTTTCTTCTTCAAAGCAAAAAGATTTTACCTTCAAATACAAGAACTTTTCGTGGTTTTGATGGTTTTGAGCAAATTAACATATTTCAGCGAGCTGGAAGTTTTTTCCTGAATAGAGTAAGATTTTTTCTTCAAATACAAGAACTTTTCGTGGTTCTTGTCAATTTTTGTTGGTTTTCATCTAATGAACTTATTTCAGTCAGCTAGATCTTTCTTCTTCAAAGCAAAAAGATTTTATCTTCAAATACAAGAACTTTTCGTGGTTTTGATGGTTTTCAGCAAATGAACAGATTTCAGCGAGCTGGAAGTTTTTTCTTTCATTGCCTAAGATTTTATCTTAAAATACAAGAACTTTTCGTGGTTCTTGTCAATTTTTGTTGGTTTTCATCTAATGAACTTATTTCAGTCAGCTAGATCTTTCTTCTTCAAAGCAAAAAGATTTTATCTTCAAATACAAGAACTTTTCGTGGTTTTGATGGTTTTCAGCAAATGAACATAATTCAGCGAGCTGGAAGTTTTTTCCTTAATAGAGTAAGATTTTATCTTAAAATACAAGAACTTTTCGTGGTTCTTGTCAATTTTTGTTGGTTTTCATCTAATGAACTTATTTCAGTCAGCTCGATCTTTCTTCTTCAAAGCAAAAAGATTTTATCTTCAAATACAAGAACTTTTCGTGGTTTTGATGGTTTTCAGCAAATGAACATAATTCAGCGAGCTGCAAGTTTTTTCCTTAATAGAGTAAGATTTTATCTTAAAATACAAGAACTTTTCGTGGTTCTTGTCAATTTTTGTTGGTTTTCATCTAATGAACTTATTTCAGTCAGCTAGATCTTTCTTCTTCAAAGCAAAAAGATTTTATCTTCAAATACAAGAACTTTTCGTGGTTTTGATGGTTTTCAGCAAATGAACATATTTCAGCGAGCTGGAAGTTTTTTCCTGAATAGAGTAAGATTTTTTCTTAAAATACAAGAACTTTTCGTGGTTCTTGTCAATTTTTGTTGGTTTTCATCTAATGAACTTATTTCAGTCAGCTAGATCTTTCTTCTTCAAAGAAAAAAGATTTTATCTTCAAATACAAGAACTTTTCGTGGTTTTGTTGGTTTTCAGCAAATGAACATGTTTCAGCGAGCTGGGAGTTTTTTTCTTTAATAGCGTAAGATTTTATCTTAAAATACAAGAACTTATCGTGGTTCTTGTCAATTTTTGTTGGTTTTCATCTAATGAACTTATTTCAGTCAGCAAGATCTTTCTTCTTCAAAGCAAAAAGATTTTATCTTCAAATACAAGAACTTTTCGTGGTTTTGATGGTTTTGAGCAAATGAACATATTTCAGCGAGCTGGAAGTTTTTTCCTGAACAGAGTAAGATTTTATCTTCAAATACAAGAACTTTTCGTGGTTCTTGTCAATTTTTGTTGGTTTTCATCTAATGAACTTATTTCAGTCAGCAAGATCTTTCTTCTTCAAAGCAAAAAGATTTTATCTTCAAATACAAGAACTTTTCGTGGTTTTGATGGTTTTCAGCAAATGAACAGATTTCAGCGAGCTGGAAGTTTTTTCTTTAATAGCCTAAGATTTTATCTTAAAATACAAGAACTTTTCGTGGTTCTTGTCAATTTTTGTTGGTTTTCATCTAATGAACTTATTTCAGTCAGCTAGATCTTTCTTCTTCAAAGCAAAAAGATTTTATCTTCAAATACAAGAACTTTTCGTGGTTCTTGTCAATTTTTGTTGTTTTTCATCTAATGAACTTATTTCAGTCAGCTAGATCTTTCTTCTTCAAAGCAAAAAGATTTTATCTTCAAATACAAGAACTTTTCGTGGTTTTGATGGTTTTCAGCAAATGAACATATTTCAGCGAGCTGGAAGTTTTTTCCTGAATAGAGTAAGATTTTATCTTAAAATACAAGAACTTTTCGTGGTTCTTGTCAATTTTTGTTGGTTTTCATCTAATGAACTTATTTCAGTCAGCTAGATCTTTCTTCTTCAAAGAAAAAAGATTTTATCTTCAAATACAAGAACTTTTCGTGGTTTTGTTGGTTTTCAGCAAATGAACATGTTTCAGCGAGCTGGGAGTTTTTTCTTTAATAGCGTAAGATTTTATCTTAAAATACAAGAACTTATCGTGGTTCTTGTCAATTTTTGTTGGTTTTCATCTAATGAACTTATTTCAGTCAGCAAGATCTTTCTTCTTCAAAGCAAAAAGATTTTACCTTCAAATACAAGAACTTTTCGTGGTTTTGATGGTTTTGAGCAAATGAACATATTTCAGCGAGCTGGAAGTTTTTTCCTGAATAGAGTAAGATTTTATCTTAAAATACAAGAACTTTTCGTGGTTCTTGTCAATTTTTGTTGGTTTTCATCTAATGAACTTATTTCAGTCAGCTAGATCTTTCTTCTTCAAAGAAAAAAGATTTTATCTTCAAATACAAGAACTTTTCGTGGTTTTGATGGTTTTCAGCAAATGAACAGATTTCAGCGAGCTGGAAGTTTTTTCTTTAATAGCCTAAGATTTTATCTTAAAATACAAGAACTCTTCTTGGTTCTTGTCAATTTTTGTTGGTTTTCATCTAATGAACTTATTTCAGTCAGCTAGATCTTTCTTCTTCAAAGCAAAAATATTTTATCTTCAAATACAAGAACTTTTCATCGTTTTAATGGCTTTCAGCAAATGAACAGATTTCAGCGAGCTGGAAGTTTTTTCTTTAATTGCCTAAGATTTTATCTTAAAATACAAGAACTTTTCGTGGTTCTTGTCAATTTTTGTTGGTTTTCATCTAATGAACTTATTTCAGTCAGCTGGATCTTTCTTCTTCAAAGCAAAAAGATTTTATCTTCAAATACAAGAACTTTTCGTGGTTTTGATGGTTTTCAGCAAATGAACATAATTCAGCGAGCTGCAAGTTTTTTCCTGAATAGAGTAAGATTTTATCTTAAAATACAAGAACTTTTCGTGGTTCTTGTCAATTTTTGTTGGTTTTCATCTAATGAACTTATTTCAGTCAGCTGGATCTTTCTTCTTCAAAGAAAAAAGATTTTATCTTCAAATACAAGAACTTTTCGTGGTTTTGTTGGTTTTCAGCAAATGAACATATTTCAGCGAGCTGGGAGTTTTTTCTTTAATAGCGTAAGATTTTATCTTAAAATACAAGAACTTTTCGTGGTTCTTGTCAATTTTTGTTGGTTTTCATCTAATGAACTTATTTCAGTCAGCAAGATCTTTCTTCTTCAAAGCAAAAAGATTTTACCTTCAAATACAAGAACTTTTCGTGGTTTTGATGGTTTTGAGCAAATGAACATATTTCAGCGAGCTGGAAGTTTTTTCCTGAATAGAGTAAGATTTTATCTTCAAATACAAGAACTTTTCGTGGTTCTTGTCAATTTTTGTTGGTTTTCATCTAATGAACTTATTTCAGTCAGCTAGATCTTTCTTCTTCAAAGCAAAAAGATTTTATCTTCAAATACAAGAACTTTTCGTGGTTTTGATGGTTTTCAGCAAATGAACAGATTTCAGCGAGCTGGAAGTTTTTTCTTTCATTGCCTAAGATTTTATCTTAAAATACAAGAACTTTTCGTGGTTCTTGTCAATTTTTGTTGGTTTTCATCTAATGAACTTATTTCAGTCAGCTAGATCTATCTTCGTCAAAGCAAAAAGATTTTATCTTCAAATACAAGAACTTTTCGTGGTTTTGTTGGTTTTCATCAAATGAACATAATTCAGCGAACTGGAAGTTTTTTCCTTAATAGAGTAAGATTTTATCTTAAAATACAAGAACTTTTCGTGGTTCTTGTCAATTTTTGTTGGTTTTCATCTAATGAACTTATTTCAGTCAGCTCGATCTTTCTTCTTCAAAGCAAAAAGATTTTATCTTCAAATACAAGAACTTTTCGTGGTTTTGATGGTTTTCAGCAAATGAACATAATTCAGCGAGCTGCAAGTTTTTTCCTTAATAGAGTAAGATTTTATCTTAAAATACAAGAACTTTTCGTGGTTCTTGTCAATTTTTGTTGGTTTTCATCTAATGAACTTATTTCAGTCAGCTAGATCTTTCTTCTTCAAAGCAAAAAGATTTTATCTTCAAATACAAGAACTTTTCGTGGTTTTGATGGTTTTCAGCAAATGAACATATTTCAGCGAGCTGGAAGTTTTTTCCTGAATAGAGTAAGATTTTTTCTTAAAATACAAGAACTTTTCGTGGTTCTTGTCAATTTTTGTTGGTTTTCATCGAATGAACTTATTTCAGTCAGCTAGATCTTTCTTCTTCAAAGAAAAAAGATTTTATCTTCAAATACAAGAACTTTTCGTGGTTTTGTTGGTTTTCAGCAAATGAACATGTTTCAGCGAGCTGGGAGTTTTTTTCTTTAATAGCGTAAGATTTTATCTTAAAATACAAGAACTTATCGTGGTTCTTGTCAATTTTTGTTGGTTTTCATCTAATGAACTTATTTCAGTCAGCAAGATCTTTCTTCTTCAAAGCAAAAAGATTTTATCTTCAAATACAAGAACTTTTCGTGGTTTTGATGGTTTTGAGCAAATGAACATATTTCAGCGAGCTGGAAGTTTTTTCCTGAATAGAGTAAGATTTTATCTTCAAATACAAGAACTTTTCGTGGTTCTTGTCAATTTTTGTTGGTTTTCATCTCATGAACTTATTTCAGTCAGCAAGATCTTTCTTCTTCAAAGCAAAAAGATTTTATCTTCAAATACAAGAACTTTTCGTGGTTTTGATGGTTTTCAGCAAATGAACAGATTTCAGCGAGCTGGAAGTTTTTTCTTTAATAGCCTAAGATTTTATCTTAAAATACAAGAACTTTTCGTGGTTCTTGTCAATTTTTGTTGGTTTTCATCTAATGAACTTATTTCAGTCAGCTAGATCTTTCTTCTTCAAAGCAAAAAGATTTTATCTTCAAATACAAGAACTTTTCGTGGTTTTGATGGTTTTCAGCAAATGAACATATTTCAGCGAGCTGGAAGTTTTTTCCTGAATAGAGTAAGATTTTATCTTAAAATACAAGAACTTTTCGTGGTTCTTGTCAATTTTTGTTGGTTTTCATCTAATGAACTTATTTCAGTCAGCTAGATCTTTCTTCTTCAAAGCAAAAAGATTTTATCTTCAAATACAAGAACTTTTCGTGGTTTTGATGGTTTTCAGCAAATGAACATAATTCAGCGAGCTGCAAGTTTTTTCCTTAATAGAGTAAGATTTTATCTTAAAATACAAGAACTTTTCGTGGTTCTTGTCAATTTTTGTTGGTTTTCATCGAATGAACTTATTTCAGTCAGCAAGATCTATCTTCTTCAAAGCAAAAAGATTTTACCTTCAAATACAAGAACTTTTCGTGGTTTTGATGGTTTTGAGCAAATGAACATATTTCAGCGAGCTGGAAGTTTTTTCCTGAATAGAGTAAGATTTTATCTTCAAATACAAGAACTTTTCGTGGTTCTTGTCAATTTTTGTTGGTTTTCATCTAATGAACTTATTTCAGTCAGCTAGATCTTTCTTCTTCAAAGCAAAAAGATTTTATCTTCAAATACAAGAACTTTTCGTGGTTCTTGTCAATTTTTGTTGGTTTTCATCTAATGAACTTATTTCAGTCAGCTAGATCTTTCTTCTTCAAAGCAAAAAGATTTTATCTTCAAATACAAGAACTTTTTGTGGTTTTGATGGTTTTCAGCAAATGAACATATTTCAGCGAGCTGGAAGTTTTTTCCTGAATAGAGTAAGATTTTATCTTAAAATACAAGAACTTTTCGTGGTTCTTGTCAATTTTTGTTGGTTTTCATCTAATGAACTTATTTCAGTCAGCTAGATCTTTCTTCTTCAAAGAAAAAAGATTTTATCTTCAAATACAAGAACTTTTCGTGGTTTTGTTGGTTTTCAGCAAATGAACATGTTTCAGCGAGCTGGGAGTTTTTTCTTTAATAGCGTAAGATTTTATCTTAAAATACAAGAACTTATCGTGGTTCTTGTCAATTTTTGTTGGTTTTCATCTAATGAACTTATTTCAGTCAGCAAGATCTTTCTTCTTCAAAGCAAAAAGATTTTACCTTCAAATACAAGAACTTTTCGTGGTTTTGATGGTTTTGAGCAAATGAACATATTTCAGCGAGCTGGAAGTTTTTTCCTGAATAGAGTAAGATTTTATCTTAAAATACAAGAACTTTTCGTGGTTCTTGTCAATTTTTGTTGGTTTTCATCTAATGAACTTATTTCAGTCAGCTAGATCTTTCTTCTTCAAAGAAAAAAGATTTTATCTTCAAATACAAGAACTTTTCGTGGTTTTGATGGTTTTCAGCAAATGAACAGATTTCAGCGAGCTGGAAGTTTTTTCTTTAATAGCCTAAGATTTTATCTTAAAATACAAGAACTTTTCGTGGTTCTTGTCAATTTTTGTTGGTTTTCATCTAATGAACTTATTTCAGTCAGCTAGATCTTTCTTCTTCAAAGCAAAAATATTTTATCTTCAAATACAAGAACTTTTCATCGTTTTGATGGCTTTCAGCAAATGAACAGATTTCAGCGAGCTGGAAGTTTTTTCTTTAATTGCCTAAGATTTTATCTTAAAATACAAGAACTTTTCGTGGTTCTTGTCAATTTTTGTTGGTTTTCATCTAATGAACTTATTTCAGTCAGCTGGATCTTTCTTCTTCAAAGCAAAAAGATTTTATCTTCAAATACAAGAACTTTTCGTGGTTTTGATGGTTTTCAGCAAATGAACATAATTCAGCGAGCTGCAAGTTTTTTCCTGAATAGAGTAAGATTTTATCTTAAAATACAAGAACTTTTCGTGGTTCTTGTCAATTTTTGTTGGTTTTCATCTAATGAACTTATTTCAGTCAGCTGGATCTTTCTTCTTCAAAGAAAAAAGATTTTATCTTCAAATACAAGAACTTTTCGTGGTTTTGTTGGTTTTCAGCAAATGAACATATTTCAGCGAGCTGGGAGTTTTTTCTTTAATAGCGTAAGATTTTATCTTAAAATACAAGAACTTTTCGTGGTTCTTGTCAATTTTTGTTGGTTCTCATCGAATGAACTTATTTCAGTCAGCAAGATCTTTCTTCTTCAAAGCAAAAAGATTTTACCTTCAAATACAAGAACTTTTCGTGGTTTTGATGGTTTTCAGCAAATGAACATATTTCAGCGAGCTGGAAGTTTTTTCCTGAATAGAGTAAGATTTTATCTTCAAATACAAGAACTTTTCGTGGTTCTTGTCAATTTTTGTTGGTTTTCATCTAATGAACTTATTTCAGTCAGCTCGATCTTTCTTCTTCAAAGCAAAAAGATTTTATCTTCAAATACAAGAACTTTTCGTGGTTTTGATGGTTTTCAGCAAATGAACAGATTTCAGCGAGCTGGAAGTTTTTTCTTTCATTGCCTAAGATTTTATCTTAAAATACAAGAACTTTTCGTGGTTCTTGTCAATTTTTGTTGGTTTTCATCTAATGAACTTATTTCAGTCAGCTAGATCTATCTTCGTCAAAGCAAAAAGATTTTATCTTCAAATACAAGAACTTTTGGTGGTTTTGTTGGTTTTCATCAAATGAACATAATTCAGCGAACTGGAAGTTTTTTCCTTAATAGAGTAAGATTTTATCTTAAAATACAAGAACTTTTCGTGGTTCTTGTCAATTTTTGTTGGTTTTCATCTAATGAACTTATTTCAGTCAGCTCGATCTTTCTTCTTCAAAGCAAAAAGATTTTATCTTCAAATACAAGAACTTTTCGTGGTTTTGATGGTTTTCAGCAAATGAACATAATTCAGCGAGCTGCAAGTTTTTTCCTTAATAGAGTAAGATTTTATCTTCAAATACAAGAACTTTTCGTGGTTCTTGTCAATTTTTGTTGGTTTTCATCGAATGAACTTATTTCAGTCAGCTAGATCTTTCTTCTTCAAAGCAAAAAGATTTTATCTTCAAATACAAGAACCTTTCGTGGTTTTGATGGTTTTCAGCAAATGAACATATTTCAGCGAGCTGGAAGTTTTTTCCTGAATAGAGTAAGATTTTTTCTTAAAATACAAGAACTTTTCGTGGTTCTTGTCAATTTTTGTTGGTTTTCATCTAATGAACTTATTTCAGTCAGCTAGATCTTTCTTCTTCAAAGAAAAAAGATTTTATCTTCAAATACAAGAACTTTTCGTGGTTTTGTTGGTTTTCAGCAAATGAACATGTTTCAGCGAGCTGGGAGTTTTTTTCTTTAATAGCGTAAGATTTTATCTTAAAATACAAGAACTTATCGTGGTTCTTGTCAATTTTTGTTGGTTTTCATCTAATGAACTTATTTCAGTCAGCAAGATCTTTCTTCTTCAAAGCAAAAAGATTTTATCTTCAAATACAAGAACTTTTCGTGGTTTTGATGGTTTTGAGCAAATGAACATATTTCAGCGAGCTGGAAGTTTTTTCCTGAATAGAGTAAGATTTTATCTTCAAATACAAGAACTTTTCGTGGTTCTTGTCAATTTTTGTTGGTTTTCATCTAATGAACTTATTTCAGTCAGCAAGATCTTTCTTCTTCAAAGCAAAAAGATTTTATCTTCAAATACAAGAACTTTTCGTGGTTTTGATGGTTTTCAGCAAATGAACAGATTTCAGCGAGCTGGAAGTTTTTTCTTTAATAGCCTAAGATTTTATCTTAAAATACAAGAACTTTTCGTGGTTCTTGTCAATTTTTGTTGGTTTTCATCTAATGAACTTATTTCAGTCAGCTAGATCTTTCTTCTTCAAAGCAAAAAGATTTTATCTTCAAATACAAGAACTTTTCGTGGTTTTGATGGTTTTCAGCAAATGAACATAATTCAGCGAGCTGCAAGTTTTTTCCTTAATAGAGTAAGATTTTATCTTAAAATACAAGAACTTTTCGTGGTTCTTGTCAATTTTTGTTGGTTTTCATCTAATGAACTTATTTCAGTCAGCTAGATCTTTCTTCTTCAAAGAAAAAAGATTTTATCTTCAAATACAAGAACTTTTCGTGGTTTTGTTGGTTTTCAGCAAATGAACATATTTCAGCGAGCTGGGAGTTTTTTCTTTAATAGCGTAAGATTTTATCTTAAAATACAAGAGCTTTTCGTGGTTCTTGTCAATTTTTGTTGGTTTTCATCGAATGAACTTATTTCAGTCAGCAAGATCTATCTTCTTCAAAGCAAAAAGATTTTACCTTCAAATACAAGAACTTTTCGTGGTTCTTGTCAATTTTTGTTGGTTTTCATCTAATGAACTTATTTCAGTCAGCTAGATCTTTCTTCTTCAAAGCAAAAAGATTTTATCTTCAAATACAAGAACTTTTCGTGGTTCTTGTCAATTTTTGTTGGTTTTCATCTAATGAACTTATTTCAGTCAGCTGGATCTTTCTTCTTCAAAGCAAAAAGATTTTATCTTCAAATACAAGAACTTTTCGTGGTTTTGATGGTTTTCAGCAAATGAACATAATTCAGCGAGCTGCAAGTTTTTTCCTGAATAGAGTAAGATTTTATCTTAAAATACAAGAACTTTTCGTGGTTCTTGTCAATTTTTGTTGGTTTTCATCTAATGAACTTATTTCAGTCAGCTGGATCTTTCTTCTTCAAAGAAAAAAGATTTTATCTTCAAATACAAGAACTTTTCGTGGTTTTGTTGGTTTTCAGCAAATGAACATATTTCAGCGAGCTGGGAGTTTTTTCTTTAATAGCGTAAGATTTTATCTTAAAATACAAGAACTTTTCGTGGTTCTTGTCAATTTTTGTTGGTTTTCATCGAATGAACTTATTTCAGTCAGCAAGATCTTTCTTCTTCAAAGCAAAAAGATTTTACCTTCAAATACAAGAACTTTTCGTGGTTTTGATGGTTTTCAGCAAATGAACATATTTCAGCGAGCTGGAAGTTTTTTCCTGAATAGAGTAAGATTTTATCTTCAAATACAAGAACTTTTCGTGGTTCTTGTCAATTTTTGTTGGTTTTCATCTAATGAACTTATTTCAGTCAGCTAGATCTTTCTTCTTCAAAGA